>NW_017731483.1:2192401-2207712 GCF_001890085.2 Hipposideros armiger | reverse complement strand
AGGCCCAGGTTCAACCCCTGGTGTGAGAGCCATGCCCAGGCACCACCGGATTTGACCCCCAGTGTGGAAACCAAGCCCGGGCATCACACTGAGAAGGACCTCTTCGGTAACAATGGCAGCTAGTAATAATAGTGTCAGTCAAGAGAGATCTATAGATGATTGATCTGAATTTGCTTTGGAGGCATAGCCTAGGGGACAGAGCCTTAGATTTGAAATGAGGACACCTGGGTTCAAACTCGCACTTGCTGTGTGATCGCAGGCAAATCCAGCACCTGGTACCAAGGCAACTATGCATGAGCTTGGCTATCTTTTCCATGGAATATTCCTTCAGTGTGAATGAGCTGCCACTAAGTAGATAATGGGTTTGGTTTGGGTCCAAATTCTGACTCCCCAAAAGTGTGGCAAACTGAGCAAAAGAAACATTGCATGCTTTTACAAAAATGTATGCTTTTTTATTACAAGTAAAATTGAATTGAAACCAGAAAACATTAAGTTCTAATAATTACATATACCATTTTAACTAGTTTTTAGAACAATCTGACACACTGAGGTTTCCCACTAATGTTCAATGATTAAACCTTGAGAAGTACAACCTAGTGGTTCTAATCTATTGATTATACATATATTTAAGCTGGAGAACCTTGTGTAAAGTAGATAAATGCTCAGATCTTCTGGTTGAACTGGAGATAGAGACCTTGAGCCATTCATATTCCCTTTCCCCTCAGATCCCTCTTTCTCCCTATCCACTGATATTGTTTAGGTGTAACATCAAAAGCACAAGCAACAAAATTAAAAAAGAAAAAATTGATAAATTGGATAAGTTAAAAACGTGCATCAAAAAACACTATCAAGAAAGTGAAAGGACGGGGCCGGCCGAGTGGCGCGATAGTTAAGAACTCGCTTGGGATGCCAGAGGGCCCCGGTTCGGATCCCACATATGAGGGCCAGTGACACTGCCCTCCACAGCTAAGATGCTGAACAACAGCTCAACCTGGAGCTGGGCTGCCGTGAGTTGCCGGCGACGGCGTAGGCTGCAGCCCCTGTGGCAGTGGGTTGCCATGGGCTACCGTGTGTAGCCAGCAGCCAGCAGCCAGCGTGAGCGGCCAGCAGCCGCAGTGAGCGGCCGTCCAGAAGCCGGCGCCTGATCTGCCTCACCAGGGAAGAGCGCAATGACGGTGCCAACTTGGGCCAGTGAAGCAACATCCTCCACAACTAGATTGAAGAACAAAAATGACAGCAACTTGTCTGTTCCCCTTCCCCCAGTTCCCCAGCACTGTTCCCATCCCCCCAATTCCCCAATAAAAAATCTTTAAAAAAAAAAAAGTGAAAGGACAACTCACAAATCAGGAGAAAATATTTGCAAATCATATATCTGAAAGGCTCTAATATTCAGAATATATAAAGAACTAAAAAATATATATAAATATATATATATATATATATATATATATATATAAAGAACTCCTACAACCCAATAACAAAAAGGCAACTCAGTTTTTAAATGAGCAAAGGGCTTAAATAGACATTTTTTTAAAGAAAATCCACAAATGGCTAATGAGCACGTTGTTAGTCATGAGAGAAATGCAAAGCAAAAGCACAATAAGATACCGCTTCGCACCCAATAAGATGACTAGAATTAAGAAAAAAATAGAAAATAGTGTTAATAAAGACGTGGCGAAATTGGAACCCTCGTACATTGTAGGTGGGGATGTAAAATGATGCTGCTATAGAAAACAGTTTGGTTATTCTTCATAAAGTTAAACATAGAATTACCAGATGAGTCAGCAATTTCACTCCTCGGTATATACCCAAAAGAACTGAAAATAGGTGTTCAAACAAATACAACTGTTCATAGCAGCACTATTCACAATAACCAAAAGCTTGAAACTACCCCAATATCCATCAAATGATGAATGGATAAACAAAATGTAGTATATCCATACAAAGGAACATTACTCAGCCATGAAAAGAAGTACAGATACATGCTACAATGTGGATGAACCTTGAAAATAGTATGCATTTGTTTTATATGAGACATTCAGAATAAGCAAACTCATAGTGACAGAAAGCAGAGTAGTGGTTGCCAGAGGCTGAGGGAAGAGGGGTCTGGGGAGTGACTACTTAGTAAGTATGGAGTTTCCTCTGGGGTAATGAAAATGTTCTAAAACTAGATAGCGGTGATAGTTGCACAACACTGGATGTATTACATATTACATTGATAAATTTTATTCTATAATAAATTTTAAAACAACTCAAATTCTGACTGGCAGGTAATGGAACTTAATGAACCTGGCCAGGTGTGGGAGTTGGGCAAACTGGATGGAGTGTGAGGGCACCTCTTAAAGGGGGCAGCCACTACAGAACTCCCATGGGTAGTTGCCAAGACAGAATTGGGCCCATTGTTGTCAGATCACCCAATACTTCAAGAATAGTTTGCTTCTCAAACTTTAATGCACATCTGAGGCACCTAGTGATCTTGTTAAAATGCAGATTCTGATTCAGTGGGTCTATGGTAGGACCTGAGAGAGTGCATTGCTAACAAGCTCCTTGGTGGGACTCTAGCTCCACTAACCACACTTTGAATAGTAAGGGTCCCGCTCACAGGCTCTCAAACTTGGAAGCACATTGGAAGCATCTGGGGAGTTTAAATAACACTGATGCTTAAGCCCCACCCACAGAGATTCTGATGTCATTGGTCAGGGATGGGATCTGGGCATCAGGATTTTGTAAAGAACGCTCCCTACCCCCACGCTCCCACACCCAGATAATTCTAATGGGCAGCAAACTTTGAAAGCCAGAACCTTAGTTGACCCCTCTAGACTCTACCAGCTCTAAGAGTCTCTGAGACTGTGCAACATTTCTAGAGAACAAGGTAACAGTTGTCCCCCAAGCTAGCCTTTCGAGAATAATTAGCTCCTCAAACCTCCCCCAACAAAACATTCCAAGCTTGAACACTGAAGGATGTGGACCAAGCTCAGATGCTGTACAGGCCCTGGTATTTTGTAACTCTTGACAACCTGTTGGGTTTCTTTTATGGGTAACTCCCTCTCCTTTGACTTCCTGACCTTTGTTAGCAAGTTTCATGTAACTGGGTCTGAATTGTTAGCTGACGCCTCAACCAAGCTACAATGAGACTCCTCCTTTAGAGAAAGGAAGAAAAGTGCATGCCCTGATCTGTACATCCCACATAGTGATAGAGGCGATAGGGCTTGTCCAGAGCGCAGCAGCATGAGTCATCTCAGTGGGGGCACAAAAGGAAAACAGACAAGGAGAATAGACCAGTGGATGTGTTCTTGCCTCTCCCCATTCACAGTCTCAGGGAAAACCTATGACTACATCTATCTTCCTGCTTTGTACCTCTCTCGTCTCCCAGACCAACTGTGATCCTGGCTGAAAGAGGGGTAATTAACAAAGCACAGAAAGAATGGAAAGCCCTAACCCGAACCTGAAAAAGAGCAGGCAGGTAAGAATGGAAACCAGGAGGGTAATGAGAAACTTGGCTTTGTTTCCTGACAGGGCCTCCTCTCTAAGAGCATTACTGGGGTTATTCATGCCGAGATGACAGGATGTGAACATATCTGTCTTTATTATCTAGTAAATAGTACATGTGTGTGGCTTTCTTTTTCATTTTTATTTCCTCCCTAATTCCCTGGGGCTTTATCCTTAATGTGGTCACTTTGAATGTCATTGGGGTAAATTCACAATAGGAGAACATCTGGTGAGAAGAAGCATGCCAAGAGGGAACTGTCTGGGACAAGGATGCAGCAACACAGAAGTTAGCCTGATCCTGTTGACTTAAGTTGTATTGATTTAGTAATCCAGGAAATGAAGCCTCTCTTTGCTGTGATTGACCAGCAAAACATAAAGGGATTGAGGCAATTTCAACCTCCCTAAGCCAAAAGATAAAGGGATTGAGGCAAAAACATCATATTGGAAATTTGATCAATAAAATGTGTGTGCAAAGTGGTTTAAAAAACATCTGAAAGCCTCACAAGAATTTTCTTTCCAAAAGCAATAAGGGGTGGGAGGGTCCAAATGATTCAACTAAGGACAGTGCCTAGGAAAAAATGACTGTCAGCACTGGAAGCCAAAATCCTTTGTCACTCACGGACCTTCCCTACTCTGCATTCCCCAGATGTTGAATATGGCCCAGGGGACCTCGCTTCTTTCTGCCTCGTCCAGGAAACGTGCCCTGACTCCCTCCTTTAGCTGCCTATGAACCTCGTATGTGCTGGTGCTGTGGCCCTTACCACACCAGAGGTGATACCTACTTGCTCTCCTTACTAGATTATCAGGCCCTTGAGAGCTGGGACTGTCTGATTCATCTTAATATCTCCAGGGCCTAGCACAGTGTCTGGCAGGGTAGCTGCTCAGTAAATGTCTGTGGAATTAAACAGAATGAATAATACTGAATCAGCCTCGCTGGGTGTTTCACCAGCACTGAAAAACTCAAGATCCAAAGCTGAACCCTGCAACGACCTTGGTTCTGCATATACACCTGTGGTGACAGGGAATACTCTGCTTTTGAACAGTCTAGCTTTGCTGTCTAGCTTTGACCATTACTTATTGCAATAACAATAATAGTAACATTAAGGGGCAGCCGGTTAGCTCAGGTGGTTAGAGCGTGGGCTCATAACACCAGGGTTGCTGGTTCGATTCCCACATGGGCCAAGGAGCTGCACCCTCCATAACTAGATTGAAACAACTATTTGACTTGGAAGCTAATGGGTCCTGGGAAAACACACTATTCCCCAATAAAAATTTTCTTTAAAAAATAATAATAGTAACATTAAGACTAGCAAACACATATATTGTGCTTACTATATGCTAGGTGGTTTTTAAAACATTTTAAACGTATCAATGAATCTAACTTTCATAACTACTCAATGAGAATTTCCACTAATCCCAGTTGATAGATGAGACAACTAAGGCACAGAGATATAAAGAGATATAAAGTAACTTGTTCAAGGTCATCAGCTAATAAGTGACTGTGCCTGGGTTCAACCAGGCACAGCCCAGCCCCAGTATCAATATTCACTGAACTGTAAGTCTGTAAATTAGAACAAGTCTTCCTCTTACTTCTTCCAGTAGTGCTTGTTCTGCCTGAGTTAGTGCAGAGCTAGAATCAGAAACGAGGTCTTTGCCACGCCCTACGTGGCTAACCAAGTAGCTTGAAATCCAGAGGGCTGGCTGGCTGAAGCCTGATGCCAGAGCTGTTGCCCATCTTGGGTAAGGCCAGGGGAGGATGAACGTGGATGAACTCCAATCCACATAATAGGGTTAGAGGCTTGTGGTTTCCTGTTTTCTTATTACCCCCAATTGGGGTTTTCCTTTCAATTACCTTTATAATAAATGTGGTTGCAGCTTCCAACCACAAACCACTTATATTTTATTGGCAAATGCTTCCTCTAATAATTATAGTTCTGTTGAACAGGTGAACTATTTATCACCAGATACACTTGTTTTTACAGTTTTTATAATGTTGAATGCGGGTTGAGTGTTTCAGGCCCCCATTCCTTCTCTGGTCCCATTGCTACTGGCTTAGTTTAGCCTTTACCATCTCTTGCCTGAACAGCCTCTAAACTAGTCTCCCATCCAGACTGACCCCTTCGGATCCATTCCCCACATAGCATTACCACTTCACCTTTCTCAAGCACAGCTTGGACCATGCCATTTGCCATTCCTCTGCTCAAGTCATTTGTCTGTAGCTAATTCAAAGTCCCCATCACCTGGTCCCAGCAGGCCTTTGGGGGACTTACCTTCCATGAATCCTTACTGAATTTTATGCTTTAGCCAAACTTCATACTTTAGCCAAACTGGACAAGTTTGCATTTTCTAGACCTGTCCTGCATCCCTCTGTTTCTGGGCTTTGCTCATGCCATTTTCTCTCGCTACAATTATTTTGTTCGTACAGTCACTCATTACGATCATTCATTCTTTCTTATTTATATATTCACAAATGAATACACAAAGCATTCATGACAGGCAGTGTCCCCCAGCTTTACTGAGATTTAATCCACATACTATAAATTCATCCATTCAAATGTACAGTTCAATCATTTTCAGTATATTAGAGTCATAGAATTGTGCAGCTACCACCACAATCAATTTTAGAACATTCTCATCACCCCAAAAACAAACCCCATACCCATTAGCAGTCACTCCCCACTTCCTCTCAAACCCTCTCAGCCCTAGGCAACCACTAATCTGCTTTCTGTCTCTATAGATTTGTCTATTCTGGACATTTCATATAAATGGACTCATACAATGTGTGGTCTTTTGTGTCTGGCTTCTTTCACTTAGCATGTTTTCAAGGTTCATTCATATTATAGCACGTATCAATATTTCATTTTTTTAATTGCCAAATAATATTCCATTGTCTAGCTATACCACATTTTACTTATCCATTCGTCATTTGATAGACATTGAGTTGTTCCCATTTTGGGGCTATTATGAATAATGCTGCTATGAACATCCATATACAAGATTTTATGTGGATCTATGTTATTTCTCTTGAGTATACATCTAGGAGTGGAATTTCTGGGTCATATAGTAATTCTGTGTTTAATATTCTGAGGAACTGCCAGATTTTCCAAAGCGACTGCATTATTTCATATTCCCACCAGCAACTTATGAGGGTTTCAATTTCTCCACATCTTCACTAACACTTTTTATTATAGTCATTCTAGTGGATGTGGAGTGGTACCTCATTGTGGTTTTGATTTGCACTTTCCCTTAATGATTAATGATGTTGAACACCTTTTTATGTGCATATTGGTCATTTGTATATCTTCTTTGGAGAAAAGTCTATTCAAGTCCTTTGCCCATTTTTAAATTGGGTTATTTGTCTTTTTATTATTGAGTTGTAAGTATCCTTCATATATTTAGACATCCCAGGGTTTTTCATTGTTTTCTTTATGCTTTCCCTATTTTCTAAATTTTCTACAATGATCATGAATTACCTTGGTAAACAGCACAGAATACATGACTAATATGTGATACCAACATACATGAAAATATAGGCATTGTCTTAATCAAATTTATCAAAGACATTAAACTGGAGTGATTAATGTGTTTTTTTGTTGTTGTTTTTACAAAATCAAGATCCATTTTTGGAGGAATGGAGCTATGGGTCAAATATAAAATTAACTGGGATACATGTGGATTTTCACATTTCAGTTAAAAACTTTTGTCAGGGTATTTGATGAAGTGGTCTCTTTCTGCGTGTGTGTGGGGAGGGGGGAGGGGAGTGGGGGTGGCATTAGATGACCTTCAGGACCACCTTCAACCTTCAATGTCTGTGGTTTTCAGTTTAGGTAGGAGTACACCTCTCCTGAGAAAGGATAATGAAAAGACATATAAAGGTCTTGGTGTCCCACAAGCTCAGTAGGAACCAACATGAGACATGACTGATAAAAAGAGTTGATGTGATTTGAGGTAACAAGAAAACAGAGTTCCTGAACTGAGGGAAGTGTTCATCACACTGCTTTGAGCTGTCCAGACCACATCTGGAGTTTGTGCCCACTTCCAGACACCACTGCGGGACTCAGAGCCATCCATATGACCAGGATGGAGGAGAGGGCGAGGAGCCCCAGCATAGGAAGGAAGTGCTGGGAGACAGGCCGATCTAGAAGATTCACGATCAAGGTGCCACATCTCCAAAGGGCTTCTGGGGCAGAGGGCACAGATGTGGGCTGCCAGGCCTTTATGCTCTCACTTACCTGGAGATTCACAGCCATCTCACTGGGCAGGATTTCTTCTCACCTCAGACCACAAGACCCCGAGGGCTACACTCATGGCCTGTTCCAGTGGCTCCTCATCTCTCTGGAGTTGAAGACAGAAGTGACAGCAGGGTAAGAGCCTGACCCAAGGTCCACACTGCTGGGACAGGAAGGCACCAAAGGTAGCAAATTCAAAATCCCAGCTCATAATGAAAACAAATGAAGTTCAGCACTTGCCTTTTAAATGTATAGAAATAATCTTCACCTCCACAGATAAATATGTTTGTCCCATTTTCCTTAAAACCATGACTTAAGTCTTTTTTTTTCTTTGTTGACGAAGACCTGACAAGAAAAATGTTTTTATTTTTGTTTTTACAGCAAAACCCACAAACAGCAGCACATGTGCAATGAAAAATAGTGTCACCAGTCATCCCGGTTGCTGGGACAATAGGGAGCTGAGGGGGCGGTTGTGACTGGGTGGCAGCAGGCCCAATGAGGCCAAGCCTCCCACTTTGTTAAACAGGAGCTAAAATTCTGGGGTTTTATGTAAAATCTTCCAATTTCTAAATGTTGACACTGATGTTTAGGAAGCATCACGCAGGCTTGAAATCCCTCTACAACATCTCTGCTGTGGTCTTAGCTCCGCTTGCATAGCTCTGGGATTGGAGCCCACACCCACAGAAGCAGCCATCTCTTTCTATTGACTGCTCTCACTGCTAGGAATGGATTGCTCAAAATAAATTGAAATCGATCTCTTTATAGTACACTGGCCCAACCACCCTAACTTTCCCAGCTTCTACCATTAGTCCTAACCCTAGTCTCTAGGCCACTCCATTCATTCATTCATTCATTCATTCATTCATTCACACAACCATTCATTCACTCATTTACACACACACACACATACCAGGGAGCTCAGTTGCACAGCATCTGTTGAATCCAGTGGATCATGATATAAGTTCCCCGTGAGTAGAAAATGTGTTTTGTCTGAGTGTCTTGGAGCCTCCTTCCCACATAAGGCCTGGAACAGAGGGAGGCACAGAGACCCCTGCCCTCGGTGGGAACACAGTGTTCCCTGGGTAGGAACACTGCAGCCTCCGAATTCCTCTCCCGGATAAAGAAGTTCCCTTGTGGACCTCGGGTGTGACTCTCCTTCTGGGCAGCAGCGTGGCACAATTAGGAACCCAGGGCTTTCTGGACCTGTGGCCCTAAGCAACTTACTGATGCCCCGGCCTAGGCCTCCCCATGTGTTAAATAGGGGCGATAACACCCACTTCATGGCATATTTTGAAGTATTTAAGGGAAAAGTGCTACACAGTGTCAGGATTCTAAGGAATGGTATTGACTCAACGTGGAAGGAATTAGGAGTCTCACGAGGCTAGATTTGAATCCAGGGTCAACAACTTCGGGCAGACTATCAAATCTCGATGAGCTTCAATTTCGTCGTTATCTATAAGACTGCCCACTCTACAGTCCTGTTCTTTGGATCCAAAATTAGAAATGATGGCGCATATTGAATGTCCTGCACAGGAGGTGTCGGGAAGGGGTAGCTGTTGTTGCTGTTACTGATAACCAGTAGAGGGCACCAAACCATTCCATAAGTGAAACCCGCCGGGTGGCCTGGCCGCAAGTCTAAGGCAGCCTTTATACAAAGGCTGCGGTAGATCCAAGTAGGAAGGTACACACACACACACACACACACACACACACACACACACACACACACTCCTTTTTATTGGAAAGTTAGAAATTACACTTTACATTGTACTATGTGGAAGCGGGGATCACCTATTAACAAAAGCAGCATGGAGTAGTGGAAAGAGCACCCCAAAGAAGAAGGCTCTCAGAACAGGGGTCTTGTCCTTGTGCTGTGTGACCTTGGACAAGTCCCTACCTCTGTCTGGACTCCCTTTTGAAGTCCAAGAGGGTCGGACCAAGTGATCTCTAAAGGACCTTCTAACTGTCTATGACTAAGGTTCTGGGACTAATATACTTTTCATGAAACATGTAGGTGATGGGGGTCGGCATCGGGGGTGGTGGACAAAACGACCTCTGGATGCCCTCTCTGGGCTGGGATTTGATGATTTATACACAGGCAAGGGAAGCCACATATGCCTAATCCTGGCCTTACAAAAGAGTGCGGTTAGGGTTGTTGGGTGGTGGCGATGTTTTTCTGCGAGTGCACATGATGCTTATCATCTTTTGTGCAAGTTGATGTGGAAGGCACGGAGACCACCCAGCATGACAAAGAAAGGAATTCTTGTCTGCAGTTGACAGCCCTCAGGTTGACGGCTTTCCATTTGCCCCGGAGGCTGTCACTCGCAGAACAATGGCAACGAGCAGGGTGGCTCTCACCTGAGACTGGGCTGCCGCCAGGGGGGAGGAGGGTCAGACCAAGATTGGGGGGTGGGTGGCTGCTGTCTCTCCTCACAGGATATGCAGGCTGTAAGAGCACTCCCGCCTGCAGCAGACGTGCTTGGAGAGACTGTGGAGGATTACTTTGCACGTGGATGGTGTCTCACTTGGAAAGCAGCAAGCACTTAAGATGTAACTCTTCATTTAAAAAATTATAATGAATTACTGATACACACAAAACATAAATCGATTTCAAAAGCATTATGTTGAGCGAAAGAAGCCAGACACAAAAGAGTTCATACTGTATAATCCCACTTCTAAGAACTTCTAGAACAGACAAAACTAAGACTAAGATAGAAATTAGGTTGATGGATGCTTCCTTAGGAGAGGGACAGGTTGATTGCACAGGAACATGGAGCTTTCTAGGGGATGGAAACTCTACATCTTGACTGAGTGGTGATGGCATGGGTGTACAGTCATACCTTGTAAACCTCTGAACTGTACGCTTAAAATCACTGCATTTTACTGTTCACAAACTATACTAACATTGATAAAAACTGAATTGCAAAAAACAGTTTAATGACTTCTCATTCTCAAAAGAAATCCATGTTTACACTAGAAGACTGAAAAAAATGCAGCTGCATTTTTTGAAAAAGAAATAAAAATCATTTAATCCCATTACCCAGAGGTAAACATGGTTATCATTTTGATATTGATAGTGTCAGACCTTCATTTTCACAAAAATGAAATCATATAGGTTTGTTATCTACATTAGCATTAATTTATTTATGCCCTGAATTGGCAATACAGGCACATAGTTAAAACTTCAAGAGGTACAAAAGGGCATAAATTTAAAAATAAATCTCTCTCCTAGTTCCCCTCTCCAGAAGAAATTACTCTCACTATTTACTTGTATATTCTCCTAAAGCTATGTTATGTATTTCCAATCATATATGCATGATGAGCCTTAAGGGAAAAAAAATGGTAGCATACTCTACACACCATTTGCACATGTATCAACTTGTATTTTTACTATAATATGACAACATGAGTATCTTTTCATGTCATTAAAATTTTTCTACAATATTTTAAACCAGACTTTTGATCGTAGAACATAAAAACAGAAACATGCAAAACTTGTAAGTGTAAATTTAGTTCAAAGCGTTTCCACAATTAAATCTACTTCTAGATCCAGTATCAATATAAACTAATAAATAACTACCAGCATCCCAAAAACCTTTTGGACCCTCTCAAAAGTAACCACTCTCCTGACTTCAAATTTCTAATAAGTTTTACCTGGTTTTGGAGCTTTTTATATGATGGAATTATACAGTATTTATTCTTATGTATATTCTTTCATTCAATAGAATACAAAGAGGATTAATTCATGTTGTGGCATATAGTAACAGTTCATTTACACTTGTTGCCATACAGTATTCCTTTGTATAAATATATCACAATTTATTTATCCATTCTACTGTTGATGGACATGTAGGCTGTATCTAGGTTTTGGCTATTACAGCTGCTATGAATATTCTTAGATGTATTTTGGTGAACATATGTATACATTTCTGTTGCATACTCGCATATGCTTAGGAGTGCAATTGCTAGGTCATAAAATATGCATACATTCAGCATTAGCAGAAAAAAAATAGTCTCCAAAATGGTTGTACCAATTTACACTCTCTCCTGCAAGAGAATTCCAATGCTCTAACATCCTCACCTACAAAACCAATTTAAATGGCTACTTAGCATTTTATTATACACATAAGCCATATTTTACCTGTTTTCCATAGTTCAGGGATTCCTGACTCTTTTTATGCCATAGACACACTGGTAAAGCTTGAGGACCCCTTCTCAGAACACGACATTGTAAAATATGAACTTCATTATTAATTCACAAAATGATAACATCTAGCATTAGGTCTAATAATCACAGTAACTTCAAAATTCCAAACTGAACATAAACATGTTTATTGCCCATTTTTGTGCTGCTTTTCCTATGAAATGCGTATCTTAGCTTTTGCCAATTTTTAAAATAACCTATTTTCAATTTTTTATTTAAGAACTCCTTGTGTATTACAGATACTAATCATCTCTGTGAAATGTTATAATTTTTCATTTGTCATTTAGCTTTGCCATTTTATGTTTTTTAATAACAGCTATTTGTTTTTTAATAATAGCTTTATTGAGAAATAATTTACATACCATAAAATTCACCCTTTTAAAGTATATAATTTAGTAATTTTCAGTATAAGTATATTCACAGAGTTATGAAACTATCACCATCATCTAATTTCAAAACATTTTCAACACCCCACAAAGAAACCTCAAGCTCATTAGTAGTCATTCCCCATTCTTCCAGACCCCATCTCCTGGTACCACTAATCTATTTCTATTTCTATTTCTATTTCTAATCGGTATAGACTGATAGTACTTACCTATTCTGAACATTTCATATAAATACATGAACATACATAAAATACACATACAATATGTGATCTTTGGTGACTGGCTTATTTCACACAGCATAATGTTTTCAGGGCTTATCCATGTTATAGTATCTGTCAGTACTTCATTCCTTTTTATGGCCGAATAATATTCCACTGTATGGGCATACCAGATTGCATTTACCCATGCATCAGCTGATAAACAAGTGGGTTGTTTCCACTTCTCAGCTATTATAAATAAAGCTGTTATGAACACTTATGTACCAGTTTTTGTGTGGACGTATATTTTCATTTTTCTTGGGTATATACCTAGGAGTAGAATTTCTGGATCACATGGTATCTCTATGTTTAACATTTTGAGGAACTGCCAGACTGCTTTCCAAAGTGGCTGCATCATTTAAAAATCCCATTAGCAATGTATGATCTTCTCATGGTTTTATAATACATAACATTTTTAAATTTTACATAATGAAATAAAGCAATGTTTTCTTTATGGTTTCTGACTTTGAGTCATTCTTAGAAAGGCTTTCATTATATATATATATATATATATATATATATATATATATTTCCTTTTTGTAATTAAAAACTTTAAAAACCCACTTGGAATCTACATTATGCAATGCCAGTTCTTCTTACACTTCCTGCCATTTTGATACACTTCTTAATCCAGTTCTGTCTGCCTTCTAATTAGTGGAAATACTTCCCAGATTCTGGCCTCAGTTCTCAGAGGTGTGGTGAATTGTTACTGGACTCTTTTTTTGTTTCTTCAGAAGTTTTTATGGCTGTTTCAGATACTTCTAATCAAATGCCTTTTCTCTTTGAGGCATATAATTTTTCAAGAAAGTGCTCATTTGAATGCCTTTTTCAGTGGTATAAACTATCAGAATCCTAAAAGGCTGGGGTGGTGTGCTAGACACACTTTACTTCATGGGTCCTGTCTTTTCCTGTTTCCGTTGTCTCGAGGGTGAATGGAAGCTCTGTGTTTGGTGAGAAGGCAAAGGCTGGCCAGACAGGTGGTGAAGGGCCTAGGGAGGCTATGAGAAGTCTGAGAGTCTTTGGGGAACATTCATTAGGTTTTCCAGCCTGTCCCGTTTTGTTTTGTTTTTTTCACTCTCCATTGCCTGAGAAACAAAAAGTGGACTGTTTCCACTCGAAATGGTGTCACCAAGCCTCACATCTCCAGCTTTTCATAGCATTTTTATTCTGTTTTATCCTTATTACAATCCAGGGCTCCTTCGCTCCATTTCACAGATGAATAAACAGAGCCCCTGAGAGGGAGGGTAAATGCTGAAATCATACAGTTAGGACATGGTAGAGCTGCATCTTAACAGTCCAGGACTCCTGACTCAAAGCCTCGAAAACCCCAGTTCAGCAAGGAAGGAGGGTCAAAGGTCCAGGGTGTGTACACATACAGCCCTCAAAAGGAATGTGGGTTTTTGTGGTTTGGGTTTTCTTCCCCTTTCTAAGCACGCTTCGCATGCCAGCAAAGGGTGTGCGTCTGTGTGCTGGGGGATGGAAGGGGGTTAGCTGCAGGGTTGCATGTCATTCCTAAGCCATTTTATAAAGGAGGTCAAAGCATGGAACCTGTGATGAAGCTCACAAGCCCCTTCTGGTCTCCTGGTATCTCATCAGAGCCAAGCTTCTGACTTGAAATGAGACTCAACCTGACGGTGGGAACTGGGCTTCGGTTCCATGTGACATGACTCATTAAAAGGTTTATTGTGATCTCTACATGTGCTTCAAATTCTTTTGTGACAACAGAGATAAACTCTGCTTCGTGAGCTCAAAAATCAAAAATTGAAAAGATAAAATCTTTGCATACCTGTGACACTGCATATCTCAATGTGAAGTGTCCTTTGCGGGGGATAAGAAGGTTTTTCTAGTCAAGTGCTTTGAGCAAATGCTACATATTGCACACCCCTCTTGGAGATTCACAGTGAAAATTTGTGTATCTGATGCTCCAAGAAGTAGTGCAAGGATGAGTCCTGTTGAGCACTTTATCCTGAGGTTTACCTGATGTTTCTAACCACTGAACCCTTTCCCCAGATAATCCGAGACTTCCTGCCAAGTGACAGCTCCATGGAACCCAACTCTGCATAGTGCTGTTATAGAACATACATTTCTATTACATATGCTCACTAGTAACAGTCGGAATATTTTAAAACATTAATACATTCCTCCATTAATTCCAATTTACAACCTTGAACAAGGCCGATGGTTTTAAGCCTAAATAAATGCAGGTTAAATTCTATTACAACAAACCCCAAAAGGCTACCCAAATTCTTTGATGTTTATGCTGTGCCTTTTTTCCCCCCCCTGCTGAGCCATCCTGCCACATGTTGGCAGCTCAGTGGCAGCTCAGCTTGGGCCAGGACTCGAACCGCTGTTGCTCAGAGCTCACACTCTTGAGCGAGCTCTTAACCAACTAAGCCACACAGCTGGCCCTATGCTGTGCTTTTAAATGTAACAAATATTTCTTGTTATAAATGTACCATTTTTAGAAACAACGCTTTTTTGATCAGAGGTATTTTTATTGTGTAATAAATTTATTGTAATATACTTTCATCTGTATTGCACTTACAGAGTGACTTGGTATCTCTATTAATATTCATAAAATATCTTATTTTCAAATTTTGTCCATATTATATCATCATTAATTTTTATTGAAGTTGCATATGTAAATTTCATGAAAATACATAAATGGATTTTTTTTCCTTTGGGACATTAAAATATTTCTGAATAGAATCTTCTTTTATTATAAGAATAACTGATGAGCCCTTTT
>NW_017731483.1:2188871-2191766 GCF_001890085.2 Hipposideros armiger | reverse complement strand
CTGTGGCTTCCAAGAGATGTTAGTGGTTTTGATTGCTTGGTGTCCAGAGGAGTAATTAAGATATTCCTCACAGATAGCAGAGAAATGCAGGGCTGCCTTAGATATGGCCCTGAGCATCTGTGAGGTCCCATCTTGGCCTCCAGCAGGCCCTCTCCCCATAGCTAAGTCCACTTGGGTTTCCCTACAAGCTCCTCCAAGGACAGATGCTGAGACCATCCCCTCCCTTGGTCAGACTTAAGTCAAAGGACCAAAGTTAGGAGGATAGGTGAATTCTCTCTTTATACTATGAGAAAATCTAGATAAATGACCTTCCCTCGACCACCAAGTTTTGCTTTTCCTTTTCTCCTAAATTGGTGATAATACGAACAATTGCATGTTACTTTATAGTTTGCACTCAGGGTAAAATGCATAATTTAATGTGGTCCTCGAGAGCCTTTTGCAAATGAGGTAGTTGAGACTCAGGGGGCTTACGTGATTTGGCCAAGACCCCTATCAGCTGGTAAGCGACAGATCCAGAATCCCAGCCCTGGTCACTGGACCTTCCACTCTTCTGTGCAGACCTGTGCCCCTGCCTTCAGACAGGCATAAAATGCCATGTAAAATGTCAGACAGAAGCATGGCTGTCCTTGGCTGCGTGGAACTGGAAGATATTTCAACCCAACAGAATTAATGGGCTTATTACAAAATCCTTCTAATTCCTCAGTCAACTTGTCTGAGCCCTTGTTCTGGGTCCTCTGTGGTTGGGTTTTCATCTGTAGCTGACAGATGCCGCACATGCAGAATAAGAATGACGCAGGGCTGGGAGGTAGCTTTGGTTTTCATCATGGCCACAGGTGTCTGGTTTGCCTTTCGGCTTCACCCATTCTACACTTTGCGAGATGACACAGACACAGCGACAAAGGCTGGCTGGCCTTTCTGAGGTTTTACACAACAAGGAGGATTTGCTGTGCAAGGCAGCTTTCACTGGCTGCCTGTGTTTCCCCTGGGAAAGTAGAACTCTCAAAAATAGCTCCAAAGCCTTGAATCTGGAGGGTAGTTGAGGCTTAAATCTGAATAAGTAAAGCTTTTTCTTTATTTATTTTATAAATTATAGTGAAGTTAAAAGAGCATTCTAACCAGGCCATGTGTGAGACTAAACTTGGAATTTGCTGGTGACAGCCAGAGAAGAGTGAGAACGGAACCAAATTGTATTTGTTTCTTTAAAACAGATAAACTTCATCACGAAACACATGCCCTTTGCCATGTGGCACCATTACAAATAAACGCAGTTTCCCAAGCTAGAGGCTCATAGGGCCCCAAATAGGACCCTTCAGTCTTCTATTCTAATCCCTCAAGTTTTCCAGAACAGCTGGGTTGGAAGATATGTAATTTCCCAGTCTGGGTCTGTTTCCTCTGCTGTAAAATGAAGGATTTTTAATACGCAACCCCTGAAAGTCCTTCTAGTATAGTTTCTATTATTTTTACATAAATTCAACTTAACAAACAGCATTAAACACTTATCCTATGGCAAGTCATGTTCCCGGTTCTGACGGTACTTAAGATGCACGTTTCCTGTTCGCAAGGAGCCACTGTTCACCAGTGGAGAGGCTTGTAATACAAAGCCAAGCCCGGTGACATATGGTGCAGGAGATGCAGTAATGGAAGGAATAATGAAAGGAGGAGATAGTCCAGGTGAAAAAACAAGGAAAGATGTGGAGATGCTTTCACTGGGCCTTGAAGGATGAGAAGGATTTCAACACATGGAGATGAGGAGGAAAGGAACTCTAGGCCGGGGAAGAGCATGAGCAGAGGCAGGGAAGCAGACAAGAGCAAGGCCAGGCCACATTAGCATGAGATGGGCGTGCCTGGGACACAGGACCTGAGCAGGGGTCATTAGAAGCCCTTGAACACTAAGGCAGGGGGTGTGTAGTTCATTGTGTGGGTACTGGGGAGCCATTGAAGTGTAATGCCATTAGAATTATACTTTAGGAATATTAATCTGACAAAATGGGCATATTGATTTCCCTAAAGTCCCCCCAGGTGGTAAATGGATGTGCTGAGATTAGATGTCACCGAGGCTAACTCCCAAGCTTGTGCATAGAACTCTCCAGGAAGGCCACAGAAACACCCTAGATGAGCTTCAAATCTACAACTGCTGTGTGTGTTTAGACACCAGCGTCCTATCTCCCACCTCAGGGGCCTTTGGTTTTCTTCCCTGTAAAATGGGGATTATTGTTAATGTTTCCCACCTCTAGGACTGCTGGAGGATTAAATGAGATGACAAGGAGGAAGCTCAAGGCAGACACTGGTATGTGGCTGCACAGGGAGTTCCCATCTTGAGAACTAATGTCACTGCTGCTCACGTGGCCTGTTGGGATGCTTCTCCGCTCAGCATCTCTCCACTTGGAATCAGGCAGCATATCTTTTGCAGACATGCCTAAGAGAAAAAGCTACATTTTTGTCATTCCTGGGTTATTTCTGACTCTCTATCTGTGGTATCTTTTATAAGTGTTGATGGAAAACCAAGGTTATGTAACATCAATAAGCCATTTCTTTTTAAACTCCTAAGAAAAAGTGGTGAGCAATAGGGAGAAACTGACAAGCCTGGGCTACCAAGACAGGATTCTGGGACTTCTCTCATACTGTGCCTTCACCCGCCATGACTTTTGTCCCAAGTACAAAAATTCCAACAACAACTATGCAAGGGGGTCTTCAGTGTAATAGAAAGAATGTAGGAGTTGGGGAGTTCAAACCTTATTTACACTACAACTTTGACCAGGACTCTTCCACTGGACGAGTCTCAGTGTTTTTTTAATCTATAAAATGGGGATAATGCTCTTTTCCCTGCCTATCTCAGGGTTGTCACGTGGGTTACAAAGGAAGAATCAGGGGCCAACTTAAACATTACCTACTCCC
>NW_017731483.1:2177451-2180916 GCF_001890085.2 Hipposideros armiger | reverse complement strand
TATATATATATATATATATCCTTTTTAAGGAAAGCCTTGTTAAACATTTCAACACACCACTGGTAAGGCTTTAGGTAGAAAGACAGGGCAGGAGTGGGTAGAAAAGGCCACAGAAGGGATTGTAAAATGGGTTCTATAGCAGCGTGACACTGTTGGCGATAAGGTGGCTGCTGTCTCTAAGGGACCAGCATCCTCAATGCCCTAGATTTCTCTGGCTCCAGTCCCTGGCCCTAACAGTGTCAAGAAGAAGGAGGAAGCTGTGGGTGGGGCCACTGCTGACCTCCCTGTGAGCTTGGCTGGAGGTTGTGCTGAGCCCCACCACCCCTGGAGGAAATGCCTTGGGGCCACTGGAGAGAGGGAACCTTGTATACTCAAAGCTTCCCAAGAGTGAGACAGCCAGAAATGGGAGGGCCCAGAGATCTCCTCCACCCTCTGGAGGTCAAAGAGGAGACAAGTCCAAGGCAGGGACCGGAAGTCTGGGCAGGCAGAGCTGGCTCCAGAGGGCCATGCACACCTCACCTGAGACCTGTGTTTCTGCCCTTCAAGGACACACACTGCAGCCCCTGACTGCATCCTTTTCCTGCCTGATCCTGCCATTACTTTGAGTCCTAGTGAGACAGGAAACTCCAAAATCTCTTTGCCCTTGGCTGTGTATACCTGTCCTTACCTTCCTTTTACTATGGTTTCCTCACTACTTACTTTTCTTGCATAATTTTAAATCACTGTGTTTATACTCAGATTTTTCCTTCAATCCTTGCCCTTATTTTTGTTCTTGATGTTGTCCATCTTTTTTCCCTTAAATATTCCTAAGGCCAGCCTATTTTATATGTTTTTCAAAGAACTGGCTTTTTGTTTTGTTGATCATGTGTACTGGGGTTTTTTCCCCCCCCTTGATTTGTTAGTTTCTATTTCAATAATTTCACCAGTTTCTTCATCAGTGTCTTCTTTCTATTTCCTCTGGGCTTATTTTATTCTTTTTCTAGCCCCTTGGATTGGAAGTTTAGTGATCCTACTCCTTACTTTTAAAGTTTTCTCTTTTAATAATGAGGACAGTTAAAGCTATAAGTTTGCCTCTGAGTTCTGCTTTGGCAATATCTCACAGATCTGATATCCACTCATTCAACAAATGTGTATTAACTACATACTATGTACCAGAAACTAAGAAATGGTGCTTCTATCATCATACAGTTCTAAATAGTGTAATTTCCATTTTGATTTCTCTTCAACCCAAGAGTTACTTACAAGTGTATTCCAGGTGTGTGGATTCAATACTTAAATTCCAATTGTTTTGCATTCTGGTCAGTGAACACAGTTTACTTGATGGCAGCATTTGGATCGACACAGAATATTACCAGACCACGGAAGACTTCTTGCCCCCTCCCAGTCAATACCCCTCAGAGGTATCATCATGATTAGTTTTTTTTCATTTATAAGTTTTTTAAATTCTTATAAATGAAATCACACAATATTATTCTTTTATGTCTAACTTCTTTCACTGTACATTATGTGTGTAAGATTCATCATGTTTTTGAGTGTAGCAATGGTTTATTTCATTTTTACTGAGGCATAGTAGTCCACTGTACAAACACATTACAATTTATCCATTCCACTGTTGAAAGACATTTAGGCTGATACCAATGTATGGCTATTATAAACAGTGCTGCTATAAACATTCTTGTAAATGTTTTTTAATACACACATATGCACTTTTGTTTCATGTATATATATATATATATATATAAAACAATTGTATATACTAATTAACTAATTATAATTTTTGGATTCTGAGTATACTTTTTCGTACACCACTTTAAATAAAGGTAGGACATAAAAGTATCTCGTCCTGTGTGACTATGTCAAATAAANCTCTTTTCCCTGCCTATCTCAGGGTTGTCACGTGGGTTACAAAGGAAGAATCACGGGCCAACTTAAACATTACCTACTCCCTCTCTTATTTTACAGATGAGGAAATTGGGGCCCAGAAAAGGCAAGTTACCTGCCCAAGATTACCCAATGAGTCAGTAGCTGAGCTGGGGCTGGAACTCAGCCTTCAAGTGAGACCCCTTTTCTCTTTAGCAGACTGTTGAGATATATGTGATAAAAACCATAATATACTATGTCAATGTCATTTGAGGTCACTTGTCTCAATGATGGCTAGACCTTTCTATAAAGTTCTTTCCAAATGGATGCAGGCCCCAATTCTCAGCTCTTTGGTCTCTGAAGGAAGGATGTGGGGTATTGGATTACCCCTGCAGTGATCTTTTCAGGGTCTGTGCCTTTCCCCTCCTGATCACTGGCTGCTCACAGCAGGGGCTTCAGCCACCCCTCCGTGCCCCTTAATCAGGAATGCAGGGAATTAGCCTTGTGCATAAGGCCACTTGACCTTCGGCAGGGTGACACGCTGATGGGGACAGGGCGCAGAGAACCTTTTAATGGCAAATGATTCTTACCTGGATTGGGTAAACATTCTTTAAATGCACACATAACTGTCAAATATTTGTCTCCCTGGGTTAGACTCTATTCTTTCCGAGTTGTATGAAACTGGAAAACAACTTGAGAGGTTTCTAATAAAATGTTTACTACAGTCCAAAACGAAATGTCTTCTTTCTTTTTACCTATCATTAAAAAGTGGGGGTGGTGGGGGTGGTGGTATTTGAATTAGCAGGATCAGGCAGAAAGGAGATTTGGCCATGTTCTACAACAACTAAAGGCTCAGCACTCTATTTCTCTTCTCTCATATCTAGAGATACGTGTGCCAAGAATAACCAAACAAACAGTAGGGTTTAAAGGAATCAATCAGTTTTCACTTAAAACAAATTAGCTGGTCTAGAATGCAGTGATAACTACAGAGAGGTAGTTCTCCTGGAAACTATGTACTTCCCTTTACCAGTGTGTTTTATTCTTTTATATGTTTTCATTTACTAATTAGCATCCTTTCATTTCAGCTTGAAGAACTCCTTTCAGCATGACAACCCTATTTTTTTTCCTTTTTTCCTTTTTTCTTTTTTTAAAAATTTTATTAGGGAACAGTGTGTTTTTCCAGGACCCATCAGCTCCAAGTCAAGTCAAGTCGTTGTTTCAATCTAGTTGTGGAGGGTGCAGCTCCTTGGCCCATGTGGGATTCGAACCAGCAACCTTGGTGTTATGAGAACTGCTCTCTAACCAACTGAGCCAACCAGCCACCCCAGCATGACGATGCTTATTCAAACCAAGTTTTACCATGATGGTTGCAAAATGATAATCTTCCAACCCTTGCACTCTTCCCTGTATATTTATCCGTTTTTTACTGATCTATTGATTATCAATACAGTTTCATAGATGCCTATTTTTTTCAATGGTTTATTATTCCTTATTTTCTTAATTATTCTGATGACCAAATTACTCCAGATTTGGCTGGTGGGAGCCTCTTCAAGCTGATTCTTATGTCCTTTTGACATGCCCCTCATTTTTTTGAGCACTGCCTTA
>NW_017731483.1:2172149-2175781 GCF_001890085.2 Hipposideros armiger | reverse complement strand
TTTTTAGCAGCTTCCTTTTGACCTGAGTGGCAGAGAAGTGTGCTCAGAGTCCCTGTGAGCCCTCTTACAGCTAAAGCAGCAGCACCTCCATGGCTGCACCTTAAGTCATGTTCCCCAGAAGCAACCTTGGGAGGAGGATTTGTGTGAAAGTGATTCATCAGGAAGTGCTCCCAGGCAAACGGGTAAGGAAGTGGGGAAGTAGGATCAGAGAGGAAAGGAGGCCCAGCGAGGGCACCTTATCAAGAGTCACTCAGAGGGTAACTTTGGCTCACCTGCAAGGGAACTCATGAAAGTCACGCCCCAGTGTCGTCCAGGTCAGGGGCAAGGGAGTGGATAATACTATATCCACCGGTTACTGGAAAGGGACTGGGGTGGGCCACCTCCCTGGCACTTCCAGCTCTCCTGTGTTAAGCGAAGCACATCCCAGCAGCCCTGAGGCTTGTCTTCTGACAAAGAGATGGAGGAGATGGCCACAGGGGAGCTCCAACATGGTAAAGGGATCCAAGCGGAGACGGGTAGAGTACTGACAACATCATCCCAGAGAAGGCGCTAGACATTCACAACGAAAGAAATAAAGCAGAACCAGTGTCACACATAGCAAAGGCCTTCGGGAAGCACTGCAGTTAGGTACACAAAGGCTGGGCCAGAGGTTACGCGACTTGCCTGGGGTCACACAGGCAGCAGTCAAGATCCCAGTCCTGGTCTGTCTGGGTGAATCCCATGTGGTCTGTCCAAAGCCTGTGCACCCTCTTCTATGCCTTGCCGCTCACTACACGTGTTGCTGGGACTGACGCCTTTTCTATGGAGGGCCACCCACAGGGAATCCTTCATAAGCCACCAAACCTTACAGACCCCCTGCCTTCAGAAACTCCAGAGTCCCTGTGTGTCCTCAGGATAGCTTTAGTGACCCCTTCCCCATAGTCACCCCTCTCTTCTTGAATTTGTCCAACACAAGGCACCAGGAGGGATTGTATCACGACTTTATGAACTCCAAAGAGAGACGCCTATGTCTCAGATACAGGGTGGCCTGTCTCCTGTTATTAGTGATTTGGGGAGAGTCGGTTAGATAAACAGGTACCACCCCAATCAAAAGATCTTGTGAGCTCATCTGCTTGTTTCTCCTTTATTGTATTTAAAGGCAGTTTCCCCACATCCTGCTTTCTGAACATGAGCAAACATGTGAAGGAGCCAGACACACAGGAGCTCAAGTCACGCAGACCTCGCGTCTAGCTAGACAGCAATGGTCCAGAGGCCCAGGGTCATGGCCAGCCCTGCCACACACCAGCTGAGGCACCTTGGGTAGGACAAAATCTCCTCAGGTCTGAACATCCTCATTCATAAAGTGGTAGAGCCATACTTACCCCATAATGGTACCTTGAGGATCTACGACGTAGCTAGGGGGCTCCGTAACGTGTCAAGATCAAGGTGCACATAAAGGTACTGTTATCCACATTTGTTCTACCAGAATGATTTTTATAAAACCAAATGCAGACACTGCCCTTTCTTAGGATCATTGATCCAACATCCTCAGACACCCAGACACCAGCCAAGAGTTAGGATATACATTTGTAAGGCCTCTGGGCAGCTGTACCAGGTGATATGAACCCATGCACCTTCCTAATAATGAAGCAACCAGGCTCCCAAAGCCCAGTGTATTTTCTTCTAGGCAAGCCTAACAAGCTGCATTATTGTGTCTGCTTTCTTAGAGGAGAAGCAAACAAAGACTCAAGAAGTTGGCCCACTGACCCTAGCCAAAAGCAATGTTTAACAGCCTGACAGGAGTAATGTCCAAAAGAGTATAAATGACAGCTGTATTCACTTAAAATCATAGTCTGAGGTCGAAAGCCTACACATTCCAGGAGCCCCTGGTGTTGGTAATGACTCAAAACTGAAGAATCAAGTTGCTTTGTGATCTGTGCTCTCTATTTAAGAGTGCAGGGACAACTAGTAGAAAAGTTGACAGAAAAATGTCCGATGGCACTAGGAATGAAAACAAAAGCACGTTGAAGAATAACAAAGTCTATGATGTTTAAGTTAGTATGTATTTTCTGAAATGAAAACACTTGATGCTGGTGATGATGAGGTAAAACTGGTTCCAAAAAACCAAAAACAATACAAATGTCTCAAAATAAAGAAAAGGTAAGGTGAATTTTAATTAAATAAACTGCATCCACTAATAGTGGAAAATTTGAAAACTATACAGGAATGTGGAAAACTGCTTATGTTATTAACGAGAAACCATGAGACACTAAATTGTATGTACAGACCAAATACAGCTGCCCACAACTAAATGCCTAAGAAAGAGAGGCTGGAAGGAATGTCACTATGCTTTTCTTCTTTTCATCCCCTCCTTTCTTAGCACTTCACAGATAGGGAAATGGAGGCCAAGTGGCTGCCCCAGCTGCTGACAACCTGTTGCTCCAGTTTCCACGTGGCCTGTGGGCGTACCTGAAGGGACAGAGTGGAGAAGCTGGTGGCCATGCCACCAGGAGGGTCAGGTCATAGAAGACATCTGGAGAGGGCTAGTTCAACATGTGGCTTTGGCACATGCATACTGAGCAATGGAGCCTGTTCAGTGACGGGCCCTGAGGGACAGAGGCAGTCAGGCCTGGTGTCCCTGCACTCCCTACACCGCCCCTGCCACTCGAACCCCGTCATGGAGCATATGGGAGGGAGAGATGGCCTCTGCCTGAAGTGATCAGGGAAGGCATCAAGGAGGAAGTGGCATTTGGACCGTGAAGCAGGGTGAGGACATGTGGCATGCTGGAGCCAGTCGATGCCAGCTCATGAGAGCTGACTGCTAAATTTTCAGGAATCTTACATGCTGGTGCTTAGACATAGCCATTATTAAAAATAAATTATATATATCAGCCTCATAAAAATAAATTATATAAACTTACAATTTTATAAATAATATTTGAAACAAAGGTGATGCTCAAAACTCATCACATCCTAATTATTTTACTTTATTTTACTATTATCTCTGCCCTTGAGGTTCTTTACATCTATTGTATCAGTGGTGGGAATACTAAATAATAGTGTGCCACTGTGCATTTCTTCTCAACTCCACGTTCAATGACATCATGTCAGTAGCTTGAAACTGGCAATGGTGGAGTACTTACACCATAGAAATGGGCAGATGCTACAAATAAGAACTTGGTTTAGTGTTTTATTAATTGTCCAGAGTTTAGACTCTGAACTAAAAAATGATGAAGACAATGTTAATAATGCAGATTAAATTTAAAAGTCTGTCATTTCTATAGTTTCTTTTATATTATGAATAGCACCAAAATATGAATGATTTCTTTTAGTGCTTGAAAACTCATCTATGCAGCAAAAAAGTTATCTTTGTCATTGATGAGTGAGTAAAGTTCCAGTATCTGCCTTCATTTTCCATTTATGTCTTACTCATTAGTATAAATGAAAATATCAGTCAACATTCATGAAAGAACTTCATTCCATGACATGAGTGACTTCTGTGCATTTGTTTACAGTTTGATTTTGGTGGTACTGTTTTGGTGATAGGATGATAAAGATTGATAGTGGGTTTTACAAGGAATAGCAGCACTGAAGTTAAAGGTATAGGGAATCTATAATAGAGTAGTGTGTATTATTATTTGTAAATTGTATGC
>NW_017731483.1:2163676-2167829 GCF_001890085.2 Hipposideros armiger | reverse complement strand
CTGCCTTAGACTAATGGCCTCCCAGGGCTCCTTCATGTCCAGAGTTCATGGATCCTGCCATCTTTTTTTGATACTTGTAACAGCCCCGGGAGGTAGACGTCATCACACCCATTTTACAGATGGAGAGTCATGGCTCAGAAGAGGGCAGTCAGAAGTCGCCCAAGAGTAAAGGCTGGGCCAGACCAGAACACAGAGTCCCATGCCTTTCTTGAGTATACCTCCTAGAAAGCTATGTGTGTACTGATGTACATGTACATACATGTGTGTGTGTATCAGGGCGCATGTTTCCACATGTGCCCCAGAGCTGCCCTGCAGTTGTTCCTGGATGCTGCATGTGCAGACTGGTTAGCTGGGCCTGCCAGTTCCAGGCAGTTCCACCCTGTGGGAGGGGGGAGAAGAAGTGAAGAGGGGAGTGGGAGGGAGCTACACCTACATTTTTGTGCTGCCCACTGATTTCAGCTGCTGTGTACTTAGCTCAGTCTGAGTGACTCCATACACGGGCAGTGGGCCGGAACGTTCCCCTCCAAGTATTGCAACTGACAAGCTCCTCTCCCAGCTGGGATCCAGGCCCATGGGAGCATTCACGGCCCTTCTTGCACATGCACCAGAAACACACACACACACACACACACACACACACACACAGACATGCATGCACGCACACACAGCAAGTATTTTCCCCTCTCTGGCCCGAGTTTCCTCATCAGTAAAATGGGAGACAGCTCTCTTTGCCTTGCCAGAGGATCCTCTGAGTTCAGAGACACTGAAGTTGGCTTTGCAAACTGGAAAGTACTGGGAAGACCCTGCTGAGATGCTGCTCATCTGGTGCACCCACACAAATGTCAGAGGACAGGCCTCTTTTCCTTTTCTTTAAATAATAAAGTAAACCATGTGAGCTGCCTTCAAATGAAATTAATTTACTCCGGTTTTATTTTAATACAACATTGGTGACTTCAACCTCCAAATCACACTGTCTGGTGCGCCCTCCCCCCACCAAATCTGCAATGGTTTGATGGCAGAGAATACCAATTCACAATCCAAAAAGAAGATGATATAGTGAGGTGGTTAATAAAATGGACTCAAGAACCAAGTTATCTGGGTTCAAATCCCGATTCTGCCACTTGCTAGTTATGCCACGTTGCCTCAGGTGTGCTGCCTAATTGCTTTATGCCTCAGGTTCCCCATCTGTCAGGTGGGGTGACTACAGTAGGCAGTCATTGTGTAGTTAGGAGTGCCTGCACATACAAAACTGCTTGATAAGCGTGGTTATTATTCTTTTTTCTTGGAAGTAGAATAGATGGTGATGGACATAGTCAAGGTCACTCAGTGACTCATTGCCAATGCCAAGGCTGGCCTGAGGTCTCCTGTGCCCCTTCCAGTCTACACTAGCTTTGTGGGAACCCTCTGTTGTTGGAGGGGAGGGCGGCTATTCTACCTCAACTCCCTGCCCACAGCCTTGTCTATAGCTCCCATGGGAGGTTTTAATGAGGGAAACTCAAGCTCTAGCAGGTTAAAAGAAAAAAGTGGGGCTGTCTGTACTGCTCTCTACACTAGTGTCAACGTCACTGTCATCTGTGCCTGGACAAAGGGGTCTGTGGCAGAGGGTTTGAAACCCTGAGGGATGGAAGGACCCAGACGTTTATCAGAAAAGGAATAAACTAAATGAAGAATTGGACGCCAGTTTCTGTTCTGCCCTGACAAGCTGGCTAACCGAGGCAAGTCGCTTTACCTCTTTGGGCCTTTGAGACAACAACATTGATTGCAGTTCTTAAAGCTAAGATTTGATATGATCAGAAACGTCTCACATTCCAAAGAATGTCAACGAAAAGCATTGGTTGGTTGGTGAAGGTATAAGGAGAGATTAAACATGGAGATGTTGGGGCCGGCCGAGTGGCTCGATGGTTAAGAACTCGCTTGGGACACCAGAGGGCCCCGGTTCAGATCCCACATATGAGGGCCAGTGACACTGCCCTCTACAGCTAAGATGNCCCCCCCTTGATTTGTTAGTTTCTATTTCAATAATTTCACCAGTTTCTTCATCAGTGTCTTCTTTCTATTTCCTCTGGGCTTATTTTATTCTTTTTCTAGCCCCTTGGATTGGAAGTTTAGTGATCCTACTCCTTACTTTTAAAGTTTTCTCTTTTAATAATGAGGACAGTTAAAGCTATAAGTTTGCCTCTGAGTATACTGCTTTGGCAATATCTCACAGATCTGATATCCACTCATTGAACAAATATGTATTAACTACATACTATGTACCAGAAACTAAGAAATGGTGCTTCCTTCATCATACAGTTCTAAATAGTGTAATTTCCATTTTGATTTCTCTTCAACCCAAGAGTTACTTACAAGTGTATTCCAGGTGTGTCGATTCAATACTTAAATTCCAATTGTTTTGCATTCTGGTCAGTGAACACGGTTTACTTGATGGCAGCATTTGGATCGACACAGAATATTACCAGACCACGGAAGACTTCTTGCCCCCTCCCAGTCAATACCCCTCAGAGGTATCATCGTGATTAGTTTTTTTTCATTTATAAGTTTTTAAAATTCTTATAAATGAAATCACACAATATTATTCTTTTATGTCTAACTTCTTTCACTCTACATTATGTGTGTAAGATTCATCATGTTTTTGAGTGTAGCAATGGTTTATTTCATTTTTACTGAGGCATAGTAGTCCATTGTACAAATACATTACAATTTATCCATTCCACTGTTGAAAGACACTTAGGCTGATACCAATGTATGGCTATTATAAACAGTGCTGCTATAAACATTCTTGTAAATGTTTTTTAATACACACATATGCACTTTTGTTTCATATATATATGTATATATATATATATATATATATATATAAAACAAGTGTATATACTAATTAACTAATTGTAATTTTTGGATTCTGAGTATACTTTTTCCTACACCACTTTAAATAAAGGTAGGACATAAAAGTATCTCGTCCTGTGTGACTATGTCAAATAAATCAGGGGCTTTATCTCACAGTAGCATTGCCCCCACATTAGTTCCTCTGGCCCCTTAGATTTCTAACTTAGAAGAATCCCAGTTCTGTACACCTGAAACTAACAATAAAAATAAATAAATAAATAAATAAATAAATAAATAAATAAATAAATAATAAATAAAAGAAGAATCCCAGGCCCTAGGCCTCTCGGACAGTGGTTCCTAAACTTCTGCCTCAGAATCACCTGGAGCACTTTTAAAAAATGCACAATCCTGTCCCTGCCCCAAACCTATCACCCTGGGTCCCCAGAAGGAAGACCCAGGAATCTGCATTTCAGCTGCTCCTCCACGTATAGAAAGCCTCCTGGATTCCTTGTTTCCAGGGGCTACAGACCAGTGAGGTGAATTATCACCACCCATGAAGGCTGAGTCCTTCCCTGTCCCCTTCTGAGGACGGCAGTTACAACTGGGTTCTCTCCCTTGGCCCCCTTTCCTCCTTGTCTCTGCTCCTAAAAGCCCAAGTAAAGAATGTAGATGGTTTTTCAGAACTAGCAATACATCTGGGCAGATCTGGTCCCTTTCTTCACCACACCTATGGGAAAACCGAAGTCAGGGGGATGAAGAGAGCTCACAAGGAGGCAGGGTTAGGGAAGAGCCCTATCCTTCCTACCTGTACAATGAGAAAAAGCCCTGCAGAGGGAAATCCCTTAGTCCCAGGTCTACTGAGAGTATCAGTGTTTGGGAAGAGGCCTGTGTTATCACAGAATGAGTGTGGTCTTTAGAATCAGACAGACCTGAGGTCAAATCCTAGCTCCTCTCCTTGAAGCAAATAAATGAAGGTTTCTGAACCTCGGTTCCCAACGTTGAAAGTGGGATTAGAGCTGATGTTGGGATTAGAGCTAACACATACGAAGTGCTTGGCACATGGCATGTGCTGAATAAGTGAATGTGATTATTATTAGGAGAATCTAGGTCACCCAGGAAGTCCTGCCACATTGCCTGGAATGTTACGGAGGCTGGTGGCAGAGACAGAGGGAAGAAGGAATATTGGCTTCCCCAATGCTTTACCTACTATCTTTGGGTTCTTCCTTTCTCTTGTGACCTGCATGCCTGAACTCCAAGTTCACCTGGGAGCTGTTCCGTTGGACACACATTTCCTGAGCAGTGACTGTGGGCTGGGTCCTGTGAG
>NW_017731483.1:2057761-2160216 GCF_001890085.2 Hipposideros armiger | reverse complement strand
ACTGAAGAACAAAAGGACAGCAACTTGTCTGTTCCCCTTCCCCCAATTCCCCAGCGCTGTTCCCATCCCCCAACTCCCCAATAAAAATCTTTAAAAAAAAACCATGGAGATGTTGACTCTAACCTACTAAGCTGTTAAAAGCCATCATTAGAGCTTATTATTGAGATATTACTTATGGGAGCAATTTTACTTGCAATTCAAATGCAGCACAAGAAGCCAAGACACAAAAGGTCAAGTCATGGAAGCTGCGTCTGTTCTGAAGGTGGCCGCCCAAAGGCTGAGATTTGTAGAGGCTTCATTCGCTGAGGTCAAAGGGTTGAGCACACCACACCAGTTTGGCGTCAGGCAGACTGAGTTTGAATCTCTGCTTAGCCACTTACTATGGCAAAATGACCTTCGGTAAGTCCTTTGACCCTCACAGCTCCCTCATCTGTAAAAGGGGCATAATAATTATGGCTCATGTGGCCGTGTGCAGGATTATGTAAGGTGATGCAGTGAAAAGCTCCTGGCACATCACTCAATAAGTGGACGATGTTGGTCTTAATTAGGATCCTCTCGGTTTGGGGTGATAGAAATTAAATTCACATTAGCTTAAGGAAGCATTTTATTGTTTTAAGTAATCAAGAAGGGCAGGGGTGAAGCTGGCCCCAGGGAAGTCTGGGACCAAGCCCTCAGACACCAAGACACTATCTTCTCAGCTTCTCATTCTAACTGTTGGCTTCATTCCATCCTGACAGACAGGCTTCTCCATGGGTGAGGACATGGCTCCCAAGAGCTCTAGGTTCACATCTCCATCACTCATCAGGAGAGGATTCTTTTCCACCAGCTAAAACTATCCCAAGAAAGGACTCTTAATTTGCCTGGCTTGGGTCACATGATTGTCCCTGGACCAATCACAGTAGCCAGAAGGAAGGAGTCCTCTAATTGGCTCAGCTTGGATTATGTATCTAGGGCATCATGGATTGTCTTCCAAGAAGAAACAGAGAAAGGGGCTGCTGTTCAATTTTCTTCTCATAGTCTAAGCACACGGGCGAGGTAGGCGAACAGTTCTATACCCTAGGCGCTGGGGATGGCATGAAGCCACTTCTTACAAGTGCTACATCTTCTTAGTGTGCTTTTGGTGCCATGTTTATCCTAAAACCTACTCTTTGTAGAAACAGCTTGACTTAATACAGCTTAATGCTGCCCAAATCCACCATCTTCAACTGCTGTTTGCAGAGCTTATGCAGCGCTCTCAGCAGTTGAAGCCCAGGCACAGTGGCAGTCTCACTGGAGGGCTCAGCGTGGATTGTTCCCCACCCCCCAGCCCATTGTCGGCCGCAGCAGGACTCTGGCCTCCATTTCCCCTACTGACCCTGGGCTGCAGGTCTCAAAGATATTGGGGGCGCTGTACTAAAAGCAAAAAATGATAGTGCTGGAAGGGATCTCAGGAACCACCTGGCCCTCTTCACAGGTAAGTATACTGAAACCAAGGAAGGGCAAAGGGCCTGCCTACCCGAGGGCACAGAGCTCCTTTGGGAATTGTGTCTTCTTCATCAAACATTCTCAGCCTGTCAGTATGGTTAATTAATAGCAATAAATATTAGGTGAGTGAATGGATGAACTGAGATTTGCATCTAGGCCTCTTGATTCTCAGAACTGTATTATTTCTGCTGTATCATTCTGCTTCCCCTCGAACCTAAAAGAATCTTAATTTCTAGATCTAAAATCCTTTCCCATCCTGGGGGGATGGGTCCTTGGCCAGGATGGGTAGGAGGGCTGTGTGGGTGCTGAGATGAGCGAAATGCTTACTATCCTAGCTGAAGTGAATGAGAACTGGCAGGTGCTATTAGGGCAGATGCCAAGGAACAGATTGGAGAGGGGTGACTATATACTCGTCATCTTTTTACAGTTTATGATTTGGTCCTGTGTGGGCTAGACCAGGCAAGGATTCCACTCCCATCTTTCGGATGAGGAAACTGAAGCTCCAAGAAGTAAGCGACTTACTCAAGCAAGTGACCCCGGTGGGCAGCTGAAGCTCAGTTGTGCTGGGGGCTCTGGGAGCCAGCAGGGTTGTGTGTTCAGTCTGGGCATTACCCCACTGGAGGGGCAAGGCAGCTAAATTATGTACCCCCCAACTTGTGTCGGCCGCTGGTAGACGACTGCTTCCGGGACTGTTAGTTCCCTGGCGTGTCTGACCTGCGCTGGCAATGCCCAACTGGCAGGGACACCAGGTAAAGCGGTGGGTGTTGAGGGCATGTGGGCGAGGCATCGAAGTGTCTGCCACAGAGGGTCAGTGAGCCAGACTGAAATACCTACACCTGAGAAGGGGTTCAAGCTCTTCCACAATTTTCTGGGGGGTGGGGTGGGGATGGAGAAGAAAGCCTTTCATTTTTTTCTCTTCCCTGCTTTACCCCCATGCTCCCCGGCAGCATTTCCTGGGTTCTCCTCCCAAGTAAAGTACTTGCACTTATATCTTTGTCTTAGGGTCTGCTTCTAGGGTCACCCAAACTAAGACAATCACCCCCCCCTTTTTTTTAAGACGGTTGATCAATTGGCTAAATAACGACAAACACAGCCTAAGAAAAGTAAGTCCAAGTCAGGTCTAGAATGCCACAATGCCTTCTTAGCACCCGCTGGTCCCTTGGCTGGCCCCACCCTCACCAGTCCTGCAAGTTTCTCCCCCAACCATTAAGGAGGTCATTACCTATGAGGGTGTCACAGGTCATGCTGCTGAGAACCAGCACCATGCAGGGCTGACTCCATCCCTGAGCCCTGGATGACAGTTTCCCATGGCTTTGACAAGGTGCCAGGAGTTGAGCTGGCACATGCCCTGCCTTCTCAGGCAGGCGGCTAGTCATGCCGCATGAGTCCAGCCTCACGTCACCCTATTTCTGGACTGACACCCATCTCGGGATGACTTATGCCTGGCCTTGAGGACCAGAGTCATGGAGCTATGGAGTGCTGGAGCAGGAGGGACCCCCAGGGATTGGACACCTTAGCTAACCCTCCCATTGTAGGGGGTAGGGGAGATGAGACTTGGTCCAAGGTCATACAATGCATCAGGAGTGAAACAGGACATGGGCTTTTCCCTTATATGTCCAGTTCTATGTATTTGCTTGTTGTTATCAGACAGTATGGACAGAGGGGAGGGGAGCACGGCAGAAGAGCGGGAACACTGCACTGAAGGCTAAATAGACCTCAGCTTGAAACCCGGTTTTGTTGGCTGTTGGCTATGTGACCTTAAGCAAGTTACTCAGCTTCCACGACCATAAAGTCAAGGCTCTATTACCCGCCCAACAGGGTTGTTGGGAGGCTTAGCAGAGATAATCGAGGTGCATGGCACCTGGAAGTAAAAGATGCTCAATAATCATCGGGTGACTCTGAGTCTAAAAGGAAATCTCTCCCATTTTACAGGTACCCATGTGGGTCAAACTCCACAGAAGTTAAATAAAAATGTCTTCATCATCCTTGTGATCACTTCTAGAAATTTACAGCACAGTCTAGTGCAGAATTTACAGAGTGTATGCTTCAGAGTACTACTTCTATGGAAGAAAAGATGCCATGTGAAAAAAGAATTGCACTGCCAAATACATTGGAAAGGGTTGCATTAACGTCGATCAAGTTTACATACTGAAAGACTTCTCATGGCCTGTTTCCTGATGTGCTTTGTGTGTGTGTGTATGTGTGTGTGTGTGTGTGTGTGTGTGTGTGTGTGTGTGTAGCATTTCCAAGCCTATCCGACCACGTGACTCTTTTCATCAGGAGCATTAAATATCTCCCCATAGCTGGGGGTGGTGCTCCAGGAAACAGTTTGGGAAACAGTTGCTATCCACTGGAAAGGCCACTGATTGAAGCCAGGAGCCTTTGGCTCTGCTATTCTATGTCTGCCACTTACTCTTTGTATGACCTTAGACATGTCCCTGACCCATAGGGGCCTCAGTGCCCCGATCTGTAAAATAAGAGAGGGGAATGGAATCCCTAAGGGTGCTTCCAGTTCCAATATGCGGGGCTCTTAAAGCTCTTCTGCACCATTAGCTCTCTGCTTGTAACCCTCGCACACCAAGCCCTGGCCAAGGACAGTGCTGGGAGAAAGGCAGAGGGTTCCAAGAGGTGCCTGCAAGCAGTCCCGTTGTCGGTCTCACATCTTGCCCTTGAACAGTAGGTGGAACCGTGCAGGGCAAGGCCCCACCAGCCTTCTACCTAGAGGGGAGACAGGGCTGATCTCCTCTTCTCCCTCTTTCTCTGCACTCCCTGCCAGGAGAGTCAGCTGCTGGGGGATTAAGAGTGGGCCTAGCACCCATTGAAGCCATTCAGCAAGACAGGAAGCCAAGTGCCCCTGCCCACCCCGCTCTGCTGGGCAGGTCTGCAGGATTACCAGCATTGTGCCTGGCCCAAAAAAGGGAGGCCTGGCCCAACAGGAAAGGCCATGTCCCTACGGGACTCTACCACATGTGTGGCTCATGGCTGGGGCGGGCTGCTGGGCTGCAGAGCTAATGCACCCATCTCTCCCTCATGGGGGCAGGCTCTGTGGTGCCCTAGACAGTGGGGGGCTTGGGCTTCCCAGGGGCTTGATAGATGCCACCCCTTACAGTGCCTCCCAAGACAAGGTCTGTGCATCCACACATGAAGTTTCAGCCTGCGTGCAGGAGTCTTTTCTTGAGACAATGCCGAGATCTGCACAAAAGGCAGACAGGCAGGTAGGCAGGCGGGCGGGCAGGCAGGCGGGTGAGGACAAGTTCATCTCTGCGAGGGCCTCTGGGGAATGGGCACGTTCGTTTTCTCTACCTTACAGCCACCATCTAATCCTCAACCTGGACAAGCTGGATCTGGCTTTGAAGGCAACTTGAACACAGAGATGTCACAGTCAGTTCCCAAGGGCTGATGGGCCAGATCTGACTGGCCAGGCAGGCTCCGCAGCAGGTCGGTCCCACCCAGCCACTTGAAGAGATGGGCATCGCTGTCTGGGATCCTGTGGAGATCTGTGCCAGGTGGTGCAGAGGTGCCCCAAATTCACTCATTTCTAATGTCAGCCATATCTGTGTCCATCTGTACTATTACTGACCATGTTTTTCTTTTTATCAGCTTGCTTTTCAAATTGAAATAACTTTTTTAGCCCTTTGCAAAGCAATAATATCTGTGAGATCATGGGCCTTATTGGCTAGTAGTTTATAATTCAATAAAAATAATTTCCCAACCATAAAAAAAATAATTTTTCCCTAGACTGCCTAAAGCAGCTAGGGGATCATCAGTGGTAAGTGAAGTAGAGAGAATGGGGTCAGATAGTCTCTAAGCCCCCTTCAACTCTTGGGAACTGGGTTTATATGATATTGAGAATCCTCAATGCCATTGATTCCAAAATTTCCCACTGTCTCCTAAGCTAGACCCTTAAGAGCCGCCCCAAACTCCTCCTTCCCTGCTCCCTGATGTAGTCACTAGGGAGTCCTGCCCCTCAAACACCTCTTCCACCCATCCCTCCTCTCCCATCCCCGTGGTACAGGCTTTCATCCACTCGCACCCAAACCTCTGCAGCAGCCTCCTGGCTGTTCCTCCTGTCACCTCCCGACTGCCTCCGGTCCACTCTCCACCCTGTAACCAGGTCCTCATTTTGCCACGCATACCTAAAGCTCCTGGAACATGAGCCGCGCTCTGTTCATGAGAGCTACGATAGTAAGGATGCAAAGTGAATCATGTCTTTTTACTGCTTAAAAAGTTCCCATAGTTTCCCCATAGACCTCAGGATAAATGGAAACGCCTTAACCTGGTAGGGAAGGCTCTTTCTGACCTAGTTCTTACCTGCTCCTTTCGCTGTGTTTCCCATCACTGCCCAACTCAATCCCTGTGCTCCGGTGAACCCAGAACACCGAGGTATCCTAGTGTGCCATGCCGTTTCATGCCTCTGCTGATTCTGGAATCAGCCAGGAACGTGCCCCCCTCCCCAACCCTGACCACCATCTCTTCCTCAGATAGCTAGCCAATTTAGGATCTTACTAAATTGCATCATCCTCTCTGTATCAGTTAACTTTTGCTGCATAACAAACCACCCCAAACACAGTAGCTTAAAACAAAACAAAACCAAAAAAAAAATGCTGATTATTCCTCACAAGTCTATAGATTGGGTGGATGGTTCTTCTCATCTGGGTGACTCAGCTAGGGCTGGGTGGTCTGGGGTGGCCTCACTCACATGTGTAAGGCCCCATCTGGGATGGCTAAAACTCTCTTGACATGATCGTATCCTCCAGGAGGCTAGCTAGCTTGGACTTGTTTACATGGTGGACTCAGGTTCTTAGCAGCAAGAGAGGGGGCAAGCCCAAATGTGCAAATGCTTATGAAACCTCTGCTTTTGCATCCCATTTGCAAATGTCCACTGATCATAACAAGTCACAGGACCAAGTCTGGATTCAAGGGGTAGAGATTAGAAGAGCAGCAAAGTTGCACTTCAAAGAGAGTACATATTGGCATGGGAGGTAATTGTGGCTCTTCTGCAAAATACAACACTTGCCCAAGTTTTCTGTGGTAAAAAACTCTCATTTTGTCTTCCTGGTACATATTTCTCCCTTATTCTGGTAACATCACCCTCCTTTTTCTTGAAAAACTATGCCCTCCTCATTTCCATCAAAATCCCTGTCACAGCCACAGGGATGAGGAAGTTAGTCAGTCATAGAGCCTCATCTCTGGCCATGGAGATTGGCCCAGAGGTCAGGCATATGACCCAGCATAAGCCAATCAGAGTTCTTCCCTTAGATTTTTTAAATGGAGCTGGGAGTAAAGAACCCTCTCCTCTCTGTTGATGGAGCTAGGAAGACAAGTCCAGAACTATCATGAAACTCTTATGTCTATATCAAACCATATCCTATCCAACATGCTTTGCTTACATGAACCAATTAATGCTCCATTTGTCTAAGTTGATTAGAATATCTATCACTTGAAATCAAAAGAGTCCTGACCACCACACCTTTCCTGGTCCCAGGCCGAAGTGACCATACCTTCTTTTGTCCCACTACTATACCTGGGGCTCACCTCAGTTATCAAGTGTTGGCTACAGGGCATTGGTCAAGAAATGGTAAAGCGGCCAAATGTTGACCGGCAGCCACCAGGAAGAACAGTCAACAGCACTGCACTAAAGATATCACCTTTTCCACGTTTCTGTTCAAAGGAGAATTCTGTTCCAGCTTGGATTCCAACCATGAAATTATTCTTCCAACCCCAAGAAGAAGATTATAACTCTCACCATTGTCACATCACTGCAGAAAATAGATTCAGAGCAGGCTGCCCATATTAGAGAACCATCTCCAGACAGATAGAGAGGCAGGGTGCTGAGATCCTGGAGAGTGAACAGAGGACACAGACTTCTCTAGAAAGTGATTAGAGCGTGACCAAGGAGCTCGCTATAGTATCTTATATGACCTAGTTTTTGAAGTCACACATGGTCACTTGTGCTTTATTCTATTCATTAGAAGTGAAGCACTAGATCTAGTCAACATGCAAGAAGAGGAGAATTAAGCTCTACCTTTTGAACGGAGGAATAGTAAAAAATTTGTGGATGTATCCTAAAATACCATTTCTAATAATGACTAACATGTATTGAGTGTTTACTATATGCTAGGTGCTACATTGTGTGTTTTCACGGAGTATTTTTTTTAAAATCCTTATTACAACCCTACAAGGGAGATGCTATCCTCAGTTTTTCAGTCAGAAAACTGAGATGCTGAGAGATTAAGGAATCTGCCCAAGGTTCCACAGCAAATGACAGAGCTAGGATGGGAGCCCAAGAGTCAGACTCCAAAGCTTTTGCTCCTAACCACTAAGTTATATAATGAATGAGAGACAGTGGATGATTCTAGGAGTCTAGGGTTCTCAGATAGAGTGGTGGGCTGAATGGTGACCTCAAATATATGCCCACGTCCTAATTTTTAGAACCTGTGAATATTACCTTATATGGCAAAACATGATTAAGTTCAGGATCTTGAGAGGAGGAGCTCATCCTGGATTATCTAGGTAGGCCCTACATGCAATCACATGGATCCTCATAAGAGAGAGAGAGACGGAGCTTTGACACAGACAGAAGAGGAGAAAGAGGAAAAAGTGACATGAGGACAGGGGCAAAGATTGGAGTGATGCAGCCGTAGGTAAAGGAATGCTAGCAGCAACCAGAAACTGGAAGAGGCAAAGAACAAATTCCCCTCTAGGGCCTTCAGGGGACGTGCAGCCATGCTGACCCTTGGATTTAGGACTTCTCACCTCTAGAACTATAAGAGGATAAATTTCTAGAGTTTTCAGCTACCAAGTTTGTAGTACTTTGTTACAGCAGCAATGTGAAGCTAATACAGATGGTAAAGTGTGTTCTAACTCCCTGCTCATCAGTGTTGCTCTTGATGGCTAGAATGGGGTGTTTCAGAAAGAAACACACATCTTCCCATCATATTATAGTCTAAGAATAACCGAGCAAGTGTGTTCACACACTAACAAAGCACAAGATAAAAAGATATAGTGACTGAAAGATCAAGGAACTATCTTCACGTGGAAGTTTCTTGTGTAATCACTGGGAAAAAACTACACCCCAACAGAGAAACAAAGGTCAACATCCTGACCAAACAGGCTGGCATCCAGGAATGAGAGCTCACATAGATATAAGGCACTAGAGTTCACAAAGCACTTTTACCACCATCCTATATGTGCTCTAACAGCAGCTGAGAGCCAGGCAGGGTGGACAGTGTAATCTGCATTTTATAGATGTAGTAAACAAGGCCCAGAGAAATGAAGAGATTGTCTCAAGGTCACAGAGCTTCTGAGTGGCAGGGCTGGGTTTCAGTGAAGCTCCAAGAACAGGTCTCCGGAAATGCTGGCTCTACTTCCTCCAAATGCCTTCTATTGCTCTATAAGGGTTTCATGCCCACCTGTCTTATCTCTCCAAGCACACTGAGCCTTTGTGGGAAGGATTCCCCCTCTCACACTGCTTGGGAAACCCCCCTCCCACCTGCTCAGGGCTGGTCTTTGAAGGATGTCCCTCCATATGTCAGGCCCTGCCCCAGGAGAGACCACACCTCACCACCCCACCCTGACCCCCATCCCCGCCTGGTCCTCTAGGTCAGGTCCTAGGCTAGCTGAGAACAGTCATCTAAAAGAGGGGAGTTGAGGATGGGATTGTGGGGCTCAGCCCCAGCACTGTGCAGGGATCCAGGAGTGAGGGTAACACCCCAGGCCCAGCTGGGGCATGGCCAGGGTGCTGTCCGCTCCTCAGTGCTGACCACTCTGCCGTTGTTGGGAAAAGATGGGACCCCCGGGGAGAGGGATTTGGCCTTCCCATCTCCCACCTTCTAGACCAGCTGTTGAGGGGGATGCAGACATTTAGTCAACTGAGGGACCAAGACGGAAAGGAGATGGGAGGACCGGTTGCTTCTGCTTCCCTCCCTCACTTTCTCCCCACCCCGTGCCCTTTGGTGCCTCTTTATCCCTAATTCATCCTTTCCTCTTCTTTGCCCTCATTCCAGTCTCCTTGCCATTCCTCTGGAGTCACTTTCTTTCCACCTCCCTCTATCCCTATCCCCTCTCTTTCTTTCCTCTTCACTCACTAGCTGGGCAACCACTTGCAAGTTTCTTATCCTCTCTGACTGAAAGCCTCGACTTTACAGGATGCTTGTCAAGCTCGGTGGTTAGTATAGAGAAGGTGCCCAATGGAAGTGCATTCCCATCACCCATTCCCCTTTCTCCCAGATGGGATGGAGGGAGGGTGGGGACACTACATTCGCTCCCTTCGCCTCCCCCGGCAGAGCCTCAGCAAGCTGACTGCTCAGCAACCAGCGGAGAAAGGCTTGGGGCATGGTCGTCCTCCTCCACTTGAGGAGACAGACCCTGGTCCTGAGAGTCTGGCAGCACCCAGCAGGGCGGTGGGGTGACAGGTGATCTTTGATGAAGATCTCTAGGGGGGAAGGGAATCGTGTTTATCACATACCTACTGTGTGCCAGGCATGGGGTAAGCATTTTACGTGCATTATCACAAGTGGTCTTTGTGAGAACTCTGTGAAGCAGGTACTATTATTATTAGTGTAGTAATGAACAGATGAGTAGAGAGATCAGAGAAATGAAGTGACTTGCGCTGGGTCACACAGCTATTACACGGGGAAAACAGATCAGCCTGACTCTAAATGCTATGCTCTTTTATTTTTCACTGTTGAAACATTTAAATACATAGAAGAGTAGACAGACTAGTATAATGAACCCCCACGTACCTACCACCCAGCTTCACTGATCCACTCTTGGCCAATCTTGTTTTATTCCTACCCACACCCATATCATCCTCTCCTTATTTTGAAGCGTATATCAGATATTATATAGTGTTGCCCATATTTCAGTATGTACCTTTAAGAGATCAATTTATTTTTAAAAACATAACCAAAACACCATTACCATGCTGTAAAACTTTGCAATAATTCAAGATTATCCAATAAGAAGGCAGTGTTCACATCTCCAGTCATTGCCATGTTTTTCTGCACTCCCTTTCTGCCTCTTTTAATAAAATGATACCTCTTCCACTGCAAAGCCTTGTCACACACATTATTGATTCAATGCTCATACTGGCCCTTGGAGGACTTTCCTTATTCTGGAAATGAGGAAACTGAGGCTCAGAGAGGAGAATGGACTTGCCCAAGGTCACACAGTGGGTTAGGGGCAGAACCAGGTCCCAACCCAGGCCCCGTTGTCTCCCAGCCCTTACTTCTCCCCACCCAGGGGCCTCACCATGGGAGATTTTGGCTGAGAAGCTCAGAGGCTCCAGGGGGCCTTGAGGAGTAGGCTGACAGGCTCTCCATGCAGTGGCGGCAGGCTGGATGGTGTGTGTTCCCAGCTGGGGAGGGACAGCCACGCTCAATTCTCTGTGTAATAACAGGACTAATTCTTTGGCTCAGGCTTATTTGCTTTCAGTAGCTCCCGAAAGCCCAGGCAGCGGCCGGGGCTTACCACCCAGCTTCCCGAGTGGCATGCCTTAAGCCCCCTGCACTATGGCAGATTGGATGCTGAAGCCCAAAGGGCAGGCACAATAGCCAGATCACTTATCCTAATTCTGCTTTTTGCCTAAGTGCAGGAGGAGGGCAAAGGTCTCTCTGTTTTTCTCCTGGGAATCTCCTTCTCTCGCCAGCCCTGCACATGCAGAGAATGCCAAGGATTCCATTCTAAATCTCCTGGCTTTTATGGCTAATTCTTCCATTAGTCTGCAGGCTACAGAGCTAACCCCTCAGCCTGGCATTCAAGGCCTGCAGTGTGCACTGATGCAACCTATCATAGAGACCAAGGGGACCGTGGTGCAATTTTAGGGGAGACAAAAGCTTTATACTAATTCCTGAAATTCTCCAGGTAGAGCTTCACTGATTTAGCTTCAGACTACATTCTCTGTTTAAACACAAGCATTGCTCCTGTCAGCAGTGTCCATTAATTCTCCTTCCAGTCCTCAAATGTAATGTCCTAATAATACCACTCGCAACTTGTTTGCCCATATAGACTATGGCATTTCATTTCTCCATAACTTTGCTCGTGCTGTTTCCTTGGCCTGCAAACAGACTCAGCTGAGGCATCGCCTCCTCTGGGGCGCCTTTGTGAATGCCTCCCTCCTCTCACAGCCTTCCTGCCCTCCACACTGGGCAAAGGGCTCTTTCATAGCACTTATTTCATGGTATTGTAACCAGCACACTGTGAAACTCTCAAGGGTAGGGATCAATGTTATTCATCTCAGTCTTCCCCAGGCATGAACACAGGGCCTGGCACATAGTAGGATCTCAACTTGATGTATTTGTTGAAATAGTTTATCTCACTGAACCCTCACTGCAGCTCTGTGGGCTACGGCACTCAGGAACGATGCTTCATCTCACTTTATAGAAGTGAGACACAGAGAGAAAAGTGACGGGTCCCAGGCACCCAGTGCTCAGTGGGGCCGACATTCGTACCCACATCTCCTGCCCCCTATCCAGCGCTGCTCCTCCTGCTGTCCTTCCAGGCCTGTCTGGGATTCGCAGGGTAGAGGAGCTAGGACAACACAGAGCAGGAGGCAGTGCCTCTAGGTACTTTGGAGCTAGCAGCCGTGCTCAGAAACCTCCAGCACAACTCCCTGTCGCCATAGGGCAAAGCTCCAACTCCTCAGCCTCAGGACTTCCCACAACCTTTCCCAAGTTCACCTCTCCAGCCTCATCCTTACAACTCCCTCTCAGATGCCTCTGCGCCCCGACACCTGCCTACTTTCCTTTCTCTGGGCTCACTGGGGTTTTCAGAACCCTGAACTTGGTGCCCAAATTCTGTCCCCACCACATCCTGAGACCCCATGATCCGTGCAACTGGATAAAGAGGTGAGGCAGATGTTCACAGGAGTCTTCCAACATCAGGGTGACAAACCAGTACAGTGCTCAAAACAAGCAGCTCAATTAGCATTTCCCACACTGTGTGAATACCAACATCCTGAGAGACGCTCACAGCTATTTCTCCACAAAACAGCCCTGTGGACGATATAGCAGTGATGCCTGGTGTGTACAGTGTTCTTATATCTCAGACACTGTGCAGAGTATTTTGCATGCAATGCTGCATTTCATCCTCACAGCAATGCTAAAAGGCAGGCTCCATTTTTTTCTCTGAACTACAAATGAGGAAAATGCAGCTCAGAGAGGCTTGTGAACTTCCTCATGGTCACAGCTAGAAAGCAGTAGAACCAGGATTCAAAACCCAGCCCGTGCTCTTGCCTACTTTGTGAGCCTACCTTTGTCCACCTACTGCATTGTCCCTTGAGGAAATTCAACATGTAATTAACATATTAAACATCCTAAGGACTCGTCTTTAGAATGGGAAAAACTAAGTATTTCCCATTCTAACTTGAAGCTGAAACAATCCCCTTCACCACCGCCTTTTGTTTTACTGAATTCTATTCATATCTCACAGAATAAAACGTGTCACTGAACACAGTTTGTGCAACGCTAGCTACACTAGAAACTACGAGCTCCTATTGTCCTAACAAACTGAGAGCACAGGGTGGAGAATTAAAGGAGCCCTGGAGACCTCTGGGCAGAGCTTCCACGTGGGGTCCTGAAACCCTGGCAGTGACATTTGCTCTCCCCATCTCACAGTCAGGGATGGGGAGAGTAGGTCTCTGACTCCCTCCGGGGACCCAGAAAGGCCTTTACACATGGCAGGCTGGTGGGGTTGGCAGTTTGAAAACCTCTCGGCAGGTGGAATTCACACATCTTCCTGTAGAGGCCGCATAGGCCTCAGGAGATGGAAACTGCTGGAAGAAGCACCAACTTATTGAAAAAATCATAAGATCCGAGGACCACAAAGCAGGATGTTTCCACAGATCACGTCAAATTGAACTCCTCCAACACAAAGGCCCAGAGAAGAAAAAAAACTTGTCCAAAGCCACATAGCAAGTTCAAAGCACAGCTGGAACTATAGAATTCAAGCCTCCTGCCTCCTGCTCCAAGGCTCTGACTGGCCTTTCCTGCAATTGCTGATACTTGCCTGTCTCCTCAGCCTGGCCAGAGGCCCCTCCATGCAAAGTGTCCAATTCATGCCTGATCTCCTGGCTCCTGACATTTAGGGCTAAAGAAATACTGATTAAATGAATGAATAAATAAAACACTTGATTTTTTTACCAAAAACTCTGTTTCTCAGCTTGATCATTTACATGGCTGAGATTAATTTTTGCTTGCTTCTGCAAATGACTGTATCCTCACAGTAGAAACATTGTCTACCAAAGAATAACAGCGGCATTATATTATGCTTAATACATATGTACACACATTAAACACTGCTCTAAGCATTTTACCTATATTAACTTATTTGAATCTTACAGTGATCATAAAAGGTAGGCATTATTATTATTATTATTATTATTATTATTATTATTATCATCATCATCATCCCCATTTTGTAGATGAGAAAAAATGTGGCATAAGAGGTTAAGTAACTTGTGCAAAGTCACACAGCTAATAAATAATAGAATGAGGATTTGAACCCAGGCATAACAACACCAAAAGCTATGTTCTTAACCACTACACTGAACCACCTCTTGAAGGTGCTATCTTTATCAAACATAAGCTATATGCCAGGCACAATGGTAAAGCATCACTTATATTACCTGTGACGCTCAGAGCAAAGCTCTGGGATAATTATTTCCCACTTTACAGCTAGAAAAATGGATGCCTAGAGGTATGAAAGGACTTACTTGTTTAAAGTTACACAGCTAGGAAGTGACAGAATTGGGATTTGAAGCCATTAATTCTAGTGATATGTCTGTAGTCATCTCTCATGTTTATGGCTTAAAATGTCATATGCAATGTAGCCAAAACTTAAGTAAAAACCAATGCACTGTCATCTTCCATAATATCATGTGAAATATTTTTCTTCCAATATAGAAATAGCTTCCTTTTGTTGGTTTGTTTTGTTCCAAGGTTTAGCCATTCATTAATTCACTTGTTCATGCAAATACTTACTGGATGACATACATAAACACCACATACACACACACACACACACACACATGCATATGTACCAGGCAGCACCTGGTATGAGGGCTATGGCAGTAAACATGTCAGACACTGCCTTCATAAAGCTTACACTCTGGTAACACTGATCATTATTAAACAATTCATTTAGCAATTCATCAGCCAATTAAAATAGTGGTAATTGCTACAAAAGGGAGGTAGAGAGAGGTACACTATGATTAGCTTGCTCAGAGTAGACAATTCTAGTTAGTCTGCTGAATGTTTTAAAAGGAATTACTAAAATTCACTTTTCCATAGCTCTTATGGAAGTTATTTTAAAAAATAGCAGGAAGAAAGAATTTCTTGTTTATCTGAAGAAATAAAAAGGAATCACTGATCAATGCTTATTCCTGGAAAACAAGATTATTTAAGAGTAAAGTAGAGAGAAAATAGTCAAGAGATGCTCAATGAGAATGTTTTCTGAGCACCTATGATATGAAGGAACTCTTTGGGGTGCTTTCCTAGCAATGCCATTAAGTAGGAGTTACTACCCCAATTTAAAGATGAGCAATCAAAGACACAGAGAGGTTAATCAATTCTTTGAAGGTCAGTCATACTTCTACCAAGTGGAACCAGGATTCAAGCCCAAGTTGATGTGACAGCAATGCTCAGAATCTTTCCTTGAATCACACTTTTAATTTTATTAATGCATTTTCTAATCTTAAAAGCTGATCAGCCAAGAGTTGAAACTTTGGACTCTGACATCATAGGAATGCAAAGTCGTCTTGTCAATACCATCTCTTTTCTATGGGGCCCTGGATAAGAAACACTGCATTGTCCGGGAACCAAGAGGATAAAAATGAGAAGATCATGTATGATGCAAACCACACTTCTTGGGGGAACTGTTAATTACTGGAATGATTGCATTCCTTTCCCTTGAGATATAGTTCTTGAACAAAAAGCTTTAATATTTTGTTTATGCAAATGGAGAAACCATTCTCCCTCTCTCAAAAAAGATGCCTAAGTGGGGTCTTTTCTCTGCCTTTCTGTGACTTAAGTAAACATTTTTCTCCTCTACGACAATTCCATGTCTTGGTGCAGCCAAACCTTGCCCAGAGCTCCTGGCCCCAATGTCAAGAGCGAAACCATTTCCTTACTACTCTAGTTTTCTCATAGTTTAAAAGGGAGAATGGGGCTTCACTTCTCATTTGAAGAAAAAAGGGCCCATCTTTTCTGGACTTATCCTCTGGCCTGGGGACCTCTTCATCTGGTCACCCACACGGGCCTGACTCCACAAATGCCTTTTCCATCCACGACATACACTCTGGAGCATTTCCGACATCGAGAATGAATCCAAGCTCGGAACAGGGAAATGTAGACCATGCCTGGGCCGATGTGCCTTCCTGGAAGCCTGCTCTTGGCAGCCTCCTGCTCCCACCACTCGCGGCCCATCTCACCACGGGGCTCTGGGAACCTGAATGCCCACTGAGCCACTGCTCTGGAAGCCGACATTCTGCCTTCTTGAGGGTGAGCAGGGAAGAGGGCACCTGGACAGGCATGTATGAACAGCCCTCCCTCCTAAGGAGCTCGCCTTTCAGGTTTCCTAAGAGCTGATGTGCCCGTGGATTGTATAATGAGGAGGGATTTGTTTGTTGAAGGATCTTTTCAGCTTTATTGCTTAACTCAAAGGTGAGAAGGGGGTGGGGGCATGATGAGAATGACTCTCCATTGCTTTGCTTTGCCTTCCCAGATAGTCCACATTTAAGCTTTGTCTGCAGTTGCCCTGAAACAGCAGCCAAGATAGTTTTAAGAATGGGCAAGCCAGAAGTTCTAGTCTCAGATTAGCCCCCCTAAACTGTTACGTGGCCAGGGGCAAACCCTTCCCTTTCTCAGGGCTAGAATCCCCTCTCTATTCAATGAGAAGGTGAGACACTTTTATCTGTGTCTCGATTTCCTCATCTGTGCAATGGGCATCGCAGTAAATACCTAACTTCATGCTCCTGGTTATTAGAAAGATAGACATGGAGTAATATAAAGTAAACTAGATTTGAGAACTGACGGCTTAATCTTGACAGTGGATGGGTTAGAATTATAAAGCAGGGGCAAGTCATCATTGGCTTTGAGATTTCCTTGGTGGTGGCTATCAACTTCTCTGTGCAACAAATATTATTTATTTTATTTTATAACTTTTTATTTTGGAAAACTTTTTGATTTACATTAGAATTGCAAAAGATAGAACAGAGAGTTCCCATTTACCATTCACCCAACTTCCCCTGATATTATGTAACATCTTACATAACTAGTATACAATTATCAAAGCTAAAAAATGAACACTGGCACAAAACTGTTAATGAAACTACAGACTTCACTGAGACGCCACCAATTTTTCCACTCATATCCTTTTTTGTCCCAAAATCCAATACAGGGCAACATTTAGTGGTCATGTCTCCTTGCTCTCCTCCAATCTGTGACAGTTTCTCAGTCTTTCCTTTTCTTTCATGACCTTGACATTTTGAAGCTGCTCAGGTATTTTGTCGAATGTCCTCAACTCAGATTTGTCTGATGTTTTCTCAGAGCATGACAGAGCTAATGAATTTTTAGGAAGACTTTCACAGAGATGAAGTTCCCTTCTCATTGCATCATATCAGGGGAATGTCGTCATGATGTCATTACTGGTGACATTAAATTTGATCACTTGGTTTAGGTGGTGTCTGCCAGGTTTCTCCACTATAATGTTACTATTTTTCTTGGTCCACACTCTACTCAGAGAAGAGGATGACTGAGCTCAGCCTACACTACACACTGAGTTCAAGGGATGAGGAATTAAGCTCCACCTCCTGGGGGAGGAATAGTAGAGTGTGTGGACACATGTTAAAACCAACTGCATTTGGTGGGAGGTCCTTTGAGGTTATACAAATATCTTGTTTCTCCCTACAGTTTTGCCCATCGATTTTATCATTACCAGTGGATCTTAAGATTATTACTGCAGTGCTCTAATGGTGATTTCGATTTCCCTCATTCCTTCTGTATTTATTCTTTGGAATTCTTCTGTAAGGAAGATTTGGCCCTTCTTCCTTATTTATTTATTCAAATATTTATTGATTTATTATATCAATATGGACTCATGTTTTTATCCTTTATTCTTTGGGTTATAATCCAATTTTACATGTATTTACTTTAGCCACTGGAAGCTCTTTCGGGTTGACTTGTGTCTTTTTTTTTTTTTAAGATTTTTATTGGGGAACTGGGGGAAGGAGAACAGACAAGTTGCTGTCCTTCTGTTCCTCAGTCTAGCTGTGGAGGATGTTGCTTCACTGGCCCATGTTGGCACCATCACTGCGCTCCTCCTGGGTGAGGCAGATCAGTCGCCGGCCTCTGGACGGCCGCTCACTGCGGCTGCTGGCCGCTCACGCTGGCTGCTGGCTAGACACGGTAGCCCATGGCAACCCACTGCCACAGGGGCTGCTGCCTATGCCGTCACCAGCGACTCACGGCAGCTCAGCTCCAGGTTGAGCTGCTGTTCAGCATCTTAGCTGCAGAGGGCAGCGTCACTGACCCTCACATGTGGGATCCGAACCGGGGCCCTCTGGCGTCCCAAACCAGCGCTTAACCACCGCGCCACTCGGCTGGCCCACTCATGTCTTTTTGATATGCCCCATCTTTTTTTTTTTTTAAATACATCCTTACTTTCTGGCACTACTTTAGGCTTTAGGGTCATCTTGTATTTTCTCTGACTCAGTCCTAGAACCAGCCATTTCTCTCAGGAGCCCTGGCTCCTTTTATTGGAGAATGGCATTTAGGAACCAAGGTGTGGACTCTGAGTGCGCTCACTGCTACCGGGGTGTCACTGCTTCTAAGCCTCACAGCAGAGAGAGCAAGGAAATACAGATGTACACTAACCCACGCATACACACATATCTATATTGTTTCCATATCTATTTGCATACATATTAGAATAGACATGAACTCACACTGATTCCTCCAACTCTAATCTATTCCCACAGAGTTCATTACAGTTCTGCCCCCATGCTCATGTGTGACTTCCTCCGAAGTGAGAAACCTGTCTTTCATTATCTATAATTTACTTACTTATGTGTTCAGCCCTCATATACATGCAGTTTCAGGACACTGACCTCTACTCCTATGAGAAACACATTTACCAATTCCGAGTACAGCATTTATAAACTGTTCTTTTGGTCTTTAGCCAAATATAATTTTTAATATTTAAAGGAAGGCCTGGATTTAAACCCCAGCTCTGCCACTGATTGGCTGGGTCGATGTAAGGCAGACACTTGACCTCTCTTTCATCTCAGTTTACTCACCTATAAAACCAGAATAATAACCTCTGTCCCACCTGCTTCATAGCTCTGATGGGAAGGGAAGAATCAGAGGCAATAAAGTATATAAAGGGGCTGAAAAACCACCTAGAACTCCTAAATGCCTAATGTCACCATAACATCACAGTCCCTGAGTTTCAGGCATGGGCCCTGCAGATGGCAGCTCCTGTCTGTTGAGTCTTGTCCTGCTCTACGGCACAAACAAGGGTCACAAGTGTCCACTCCTTTCTGCATCCAACTCAGTGGATCAGATCCAGGCCAAGCGGGAGGCAGCCTGGTCTCTGGCTAAGTAAACACAGACACTAAGAGCATCTGGGTTCTCAGAGGCTCTCACCACCTGCTGGGGCATTTCAGCCCAACCAGCCCGGCCAGAGCCAAAGCTCTCCTCTGGCCAAAGCTCTCCGCTGACCTAGGCCCTCAGTTGCCTCTTCTTCCACAAGCAGCAGGCCATCCTGGGGTGCCTCTCCCTGTGTTGGGAAGATCCCCAGTACCGTGGGATGGAAAGCTTTGCTCTCACTTTGTTTTGCAGACTGCCAGGGCCCCTTGCCTTCTCAGGTCTTCCATTTACCTGTCTATAAAAGAAGGATGTTGAATTGGGTCAGAAGTCACAAGCCGGTAGCTGGATCAGCAGGCATATGTTGCATTCAGTCCACAGGACACTTCCAGTATGTTTATTTTTTTAATTAATAGCCCTTATTTTTTAGAGCATTTTACAAAAAATTGAGTGGAAAGTAAAGTTCCCATATGCCCTCTCCCCCTACCTCCACTAGAACAGTTTCCTTTATTATTAAATCTTGCATTAGTATGCTACATTGTTGCAATTGTTGAACCACCATAATACTTTTTTTTAAAAGATTTTATTGGTGAATCAGAGAAGGAAAACAGACAAGTTGCTGTCCTTTAGTTCTTCAGTCTAGTTGTGGAGGACGTCGCTTCACTGGCCCATGTTGGTATTATCATTGCGCTCTTCCAGGGTGAGGCAGTCACTCACCGGCCATTGGACGGCCACTCACGCGGCTCATGGCAGCTCATGCTGGTTGCCAGCTGATCACGGTAGCTTACGGCAGCTCACTGCAGCCTACGCTGTAGCCGGCGACTCATGGAAGCCCAGCTCCAGGTCGAGCTGTTGTTCACCATCTTAGCTGTAGAGGGCACAGCATCACTGACCCTAATGTGGGATCCAAACCGGGGCCCTGCTGCTCAGAACTGGCATCCCAAGCCAACTCTTAACCAACGTGCACTTGGCCAGCCCATAATACATTATCATTCATTAAAGCCCATAATTTATGTTAAGATTCACTCTTTGCAATATACAGTTCTATGGATTGTGACAGATGTATAATGTCATGTATTCACCATTACAGCAGCCTAATAGTTTCACTGCTCTAAAAAATCCCCCATCTCACCTATTCATATTCTTCCCTTCCCTCCAAACCCCTGGCAACCACTGATCTTTTCATGATCTCTACAGTTTTGCGTTTTCTAGAATATCATGTGCTTGGAGTTATACAGTATACAGTCCTTTCAGGCTGGCTTCTTTCACTTAGCAACATGTATTTAAGGTTCCCCCATGCCTTTTCATGGTTTGATAGTTCTTATATTTTTATTGCTGAATAATATTCCATTGTGTGGCTGTACTACCGTTTCTTTACCCATTCACCAGCATGACTTTAAGCTGGAATTATTTGCCAACAGTTAAGAATAGAAGGCATTATATTGAAATCCACATTCTCAGCTTTCTTAAAAAATGGGAACATTTGGTAACACTAGGTCTATCTTCCCATATGGCAGCAATCGCCTGGAGTTGAATAGCAGCAGGCCTCTTTGGCTGGAGTTTGGGTTTCCTGCTCATTATAGTTCCCTCCTGTCTGCCTTATGTGACCTTCCAGGTCCTGGTAGGCATTTAGACCAAGCTGTGCATCTTATCAGAGGAATGACTTCAGGCAAATGTGCTGATTGTTTCCCAATTGCGCCATTTCCTATCCCTTCTTTTCCCTGTGCCTTAGCGTCCTCATCTGACAATGAGAATCATATGAATGCTTACTTCCTAGGCATGATGTGACAGTTAAAGGAGAAAATGCATGTATGATGCCTAGCACAGTGACTGGCATATACAGTGCCTAGGCTCAACAAATGAGCAGTAATGTTATTATCGTCATCATCAGTACCATTAGAATGTATGCCCCTGGGGCTACAAGATCTCTGTAGGCCCTGACAGCATGAACAGAATATAAATGGGTGATTTGCTACACAAAAGTTGCTGCCAATAAGTCTCCGGAGATCATTTTAATCTTTTGACCCCAGAGTAAGATTATGGCGTAAATTGTAATTATCTCTCACCATTCACAAGCAAGGGGGCTGTGCCCTTTATAGAGTGTTTTGATATCCATTTTTCCTCAAGTGATGGCAGCCACATGGAACTTTCATCCCGCTTACCAATAACAGCTAACATTTATGAAGCCCTTTCTCTATGCCAAGTAACCGGGTCTTTACATGTGGAATTCTGTAACCACTGCATATCAGTGCCTCTACAGATGAGACAAGAGAGGTTCTGAGAGACAGCGTGGCTTGCCCAAGGTCACGCAGTCAACAATTTTTTAAACTGGGACTGAACCCAGGTCTCCTGGCTCCAAGTCTATTGCTTTACCCACTACACACCCCGCTGCTTTGTAGTTGAGGATTCTGCCACATTGACACCCAAAGTTTTCCTCACCCCAAAAATCTTCCCTCTCCTTAGCATGCATATATATTCACATCTCACCCATTCTTTAGCTAATTTTTTTAAAACTCAAAATGTGATACATATATATCCATCTATCCAATGGAATATTACTAAGCCATGTTGCTACAACATGGATAGGCCTTGAGGGCGTCATGCTAAGTAAAATAACGTACAGAAAGACAAATGCTTTATGATCGTATATACATGTGGGATCTAAAAAACCAAACTCATAGAAACAGAGGACAGGTTGGTGGTTGTCAAAGGTGAGGGGTGAGGGCTGGGGGAAATGAGTGGAGGTGGTCAGCAAAACACAACCTTCCAGTTATAAGATTAATAAGTTCTGGGGATGTGAAGTACAGCACAATGACTATGGTTAACGATGCTGTATTGTATATTTGAAAGTTGCTAAGAGAGTAGACCTTAAAAGTTTCCTTCATAAGAAAAAAATGTAATTATGTGAGGCGATGGATGTTATTATGGTCATCATCTTGCAATACATACATATATCGAATAAAAAAAAAACCTCTTCTGACTTCTAAAGAGAAGGCTCGTTCAGCCTTAGAAATCCCCTGATTATGTGAGCAAGGATCTTGAGAAATATAAAGTGATACTATCGAGAGTGGGGTCAAAGTCTGCCCTCCACCACCCCCTTTCTTTTTTTTTTTTCCTTTGGAGATGGGAACAGTGCTGGGGAATTGGGGGAAGGGGAACAGACAAGTTGCTGTCGTTTTTTGTTCTTCAGTCTAGCTGTGAAGGACGTTGCTTCACTGGCCCAAGTTGGCACCATCATTGCGCTCTTCCCGGGCGAGGCACATCAGCTGCCGGCTTCTGGACGGCCGCTCACTGCGGCTGCTGGCCGCTCACGCTGGCTCCTGGCTACATACGGTAGCCCATGGCAACCCACTGCCACAGGGGCTGCAGCCTCCACCATCGCCGGCGACTCACGGCAGCCCAGCTCCAGGTTGAGCTGTCGTTCAGCATCTTAGCTGTGGAGGGCAGTGTCACTGGCCCTCATATGTGGGATCCGAACCGGGGCCCTCTGGTGTCCCAAGCCAGCTCTTAACCACCGCGCCACCCGGCCAACCCCACCACCCCCTTTCTTTGCGGGGCTCCAGCAAACAGTCCCCAGTTCCTCATTTCCTGATGCCGACCAGGCTCACGGAGCCTGCATCCAATTGATTTCCTCAGACATGTCTCTTGCAAGAGGGGAATGACCCAATCAGTTTGAGGAGGCGGCCTAAAATTAGACTCAGACCAAAAAATCAAGTCCTCTCATTCAGATGTCAGCATGACAAATATTTGTGGACTAAAGTAAAAGAGGGATGAATATGTCAATCAAGCCACCAAAGCATCAGAGCTGGGAATCTATGAGGTCTGGACCCACATCCTGCCTCCCGTCGCTGAGCCTGTTTCTTCAGTTGTAGACTGAGCGGCTGCCACCTGTCTTTTGGGAGTTGGGAGGACTGAAGGACATCACATGTGCACAGTGTCCAGCACACAGTAAGCCCTCAGTGATGGCTGACTCTGCCCCTCTGCCTTGTTTCACACCTTCTCTGCACGTTCTTTGACTTCTCTCAGACCTCTGGACACTGATTCCATGTGATTATAACCATGACACCTAGGAACTGTTATATTTGGGGTTTTTAGAAAGAAAAAGGCCCAGAAACCTGAAGCAGTAGATCCCTAGACATACATCTGTGTGCCTCAGCACTCAATGCATTGCTGTGAAGATGGCAGGTGCTTAAGAAACATTAGTTAATTTAATGATTTAAAATGTAGATGGCTGAAGCTGGGATCATCGTCACCTCCCTCCAACTCTTAGTAGGCACTTTGACATTTATGAAATCTCCAGAGCCCCCAACAGCCAAGGAGGTGGTCCAGAAAGCATATGTTATCTCCATTTTATGGATGGGAAAACCAGGTCTCTGTGAGGTTAGGCCACCAGTCAAAGGTCATGGAAGTCTCCTGATTTGGAATCCAGTGGTCTTATACTCTCCTGGGCTGCCTGTCTATCTGTGATTGGAAAGGAAGGGGGTACCCTTGAGCATGCCTCCCAGTAATGTTCCTCTGAACCTCTGAAGCTACGTTCCAGTGAGGGGGGGCACCTTGCCCACAATGGGAACCAAGGTAGGACAAAATCTGGGTTCTCCAACTTTTCCTTTGAGCGCCTCTCATTCTTTTATATGCCTTAGATTCAAAACAAAATAGGTATAAGGCAGGGAGTACTCAGGACTAACAAAATCAGACATATTATACTTCAGGTCCTCAGACCCCCAATAAATCCAATTCCTCCAGAGAGTGACCAAGAAAAGGGTCTTCAGGCCCAGGGTTCCACCTGCCCGCAGGATGCGAGGCTGGCAAGTCTCCCAGGAGGCTGATCTGGCTGCCCAGCTGCTGCCCAAGAGCTCAGAGATGGCATTCAAGCCCCAGAGCCATGGGATGGAGCCAGCATGAGGCTCCCAGGACTCCTGGCTGCACACAATGTCCTCTCCAACAGTGTTTCTGACCCAAGTGTCATAGGTGAGTGGATACCCAAGCAGGTGCTGAGAAAGACAGGTGGCCAGGGCTCCAGGAAACACTTGACTTGTCTCTCAATGGAGCCAGGGACATGCTCCACGGACACCCACGGCTTCGTCCTCCAAGGGCGCATTGCTCCTGGGGACCTGCCCTTGACCCTACCAAAGGGGTCTGCGGATCTTGCTCTGATCTGGGCATCAAGGGGGAGCTGGGGGAGCAGTGAGCGTTGTGGATAAACTTGTGATAATCACATGTAATTATTCCAACAACCCTGCTGCAGCTGTATATTATCTATACTTAGAGATAAAAAATGGTGGCTCAGAGAGGGGTAGTGACTTACCCATGGTCACACAGGCTATAAGTGACAGAGCTGAGATTGGAACCCAGGTCATTTGCATTCCAGAGCCTATGTTCTTTCTGGGCTGCCTCCTATAGCTTCCTTCTTCCTCTTCAATCTTTCATTCAACAATGACTTATTGAACCCTTTCTACATGCCAGTCATTGTGCTGAGGGGATAATGAGGGGAGCAAAACAGACCTGGCACCTTCCCTCATGGTCTAGTGGGGAGGGAAGTAATGAGGAATAATTACAAGCATAATAACTGTCACCAAAGGGGAGAGTCAGAGCCTCATGGGAGTGTGAAGCTTATCTGAGAATCAAACAAGGCCCCAGAGAAAGTGATCTTTGAGATAAAATCTGAAGGCTGACTGAGAGTTGGCCAGACAAGAAGTCATGGGGAGGGGACAGCATGGAATCTGGAGCCACAGGTGGTCAAGGCACAAACCAGAATGAATGAGAACGGGAGCACCAGCAGCAGGAGGAAGTGGTACACGGGTCAGCTGAAGAGGGAGGCAGGAGCCTTGTAACAGGTGCCAAGAAGTTTAGACTTGATCCTGAGGACCCTTGAGAGTTGAGTTCACTGGGCCTCATACCCGTCATTTTAAAGCCTGTGGCTTCCTCATCTGCCCTCTGACTGGCTGGATCAGCAGCTGAGGAGTGAGTAGGGAGGGACAGGGGCCAGAGTTGCTGAGAGTGACCAGACGAGCTGAGGTCAGCACACAGCTGCAGAAAGGAGAGGGAGAGGCAGAGTCAGGGCAGCACCAGGGACAGCTCTCAGAGGCTCTCAGGACTCCAAGGCAGTCAGAGATCCTTCACTCCCTCAATCATTCATTCATTCATTCATTCATTCTACAAATATTAAGTGAAGGCCCTACTCTAAGGTCACCACTTTGGGTATTGGAGGACACATCATGAAATTAAACGTATAAAATTTCCTGTCCTCCTCGAGATTACTTTAGTAGAAAGAGACACACAGAAAACGAACATAACAAATAAGACAATTATGTATTATAGTGTGAGGTGACATGTATATGGAAAGAATAAGGCAAGGAGAAGGATCAGGAGTAAAGTGAGCAGGGAAGTGGTTATAACTTTAAATAGGATACTCAGAGAAGGCTTTACTGCAAAAGTGACATTCGGACAAATAAATGAAGGAGGTAAAGGAAGAGTCAAGGGTATCCATGGGGAAGAGTGCTTCAGGACCAAGGAACAGCAGGTGCGAAACCCCTGAGGAGGAGAAGGCCAGGTAGTTGGAGACTCTGTGAGGAGGCTGGGGTAGGAGGTAGGAATGGATGATTTCAGAGAGATGGGAGGGAGGGAGTCAGAGCATAGACGGCCATTGTACAAATGTGGCTTTCACTCTGGGGCATGAGGAACCACTGGGGAATATGGAGCAGACAGGTGACATTATTTGACTTATATTTTCACAGGAGCCCTATTGCTGCTGGGTAGATGTTAGAATGTAGGCAGAGAGGCCTGTTCGGAGGCTAGTGCCACTTCAGATGAGATTCAAGTTGTGTTCGGTACAAAAGGATTAACACCAGTACAGAAGCAACCAAAGCTGTGACTGAGGGGTCAGGTGAGGCCAGAATAGAGAGGAACAGGGAGAGGCCACCCCCTGGCTCCCAGGTGAGAGGCTCAGTGCCTGTGGGAGTCTGAGAAACTGGAAAGTCCAGAGGGGAAGCCGGCACAAAGGAGTCCATATCCTTAGGGGGAGACCCTGCTGCATCCTGCCTTCCCAAACCTGCATTGTCCAGGCCCTTCTCCCTGGGGCTGCTGACTACTGCATGAATCCCCTGCGCTGAGTCTCGCTCTCTCCAACCCATCCTCCATGATGCCCCCAGAGTGCTCTTCCCAAATGCATCCTGGACACCGTCACTCCAGCGCACAAACACCTCCAGTGGCTCCTTTTGTCTGTAGGGTAAAGTCATACCTCCAGTTCCCCCACGATCTGGCACCCCCCTCACTTCCCAGCCTCATCTCTCAGTATTCTCCATGACACACTCAATATTCCAGCCATGCTCAACGCCCTGCCTTACACTGTTTTCTTCACTTGATCCACCTTCACCATGGAGGTCCTCCTCAGGAAGCCTTCCCAAACTGGATGAGCTCACACCCTCCTAAGAACTTGAACAGCTGTGGGCCAGCTACCTTATTTCTCCCAAGAGCCCAGAGAAGGGAAGCGGTGAAGGAAAGCTGAGTGAGTCTCTAGTCAGCACCCAGGGGCCGAATGGCCAATCCTGAGACTCCCACCCAGGAAAGGGCAGGGCCAACATCCCAGGCTGGCCCGACGCATGTTTGGCCGGGACCCTTCGAGGCAGAGTGTAGAGGGAGCCTACTACAGATCATGGGCCAAGAATGCCCTTAAGCAAACCACTCTCCCAGCAAGGCCAAGAGAGAGAAGTAAGCACCTACTGTGTGCCAGGCACTCTACCTACACTGTGTCCACTCCTCTCAGCAACAACTAAGATGGGAGTTATTATCTTCACTTTTCAGACGAGGAAAATGAAGTTCAGAGAGGTGAAGCTACTTGTCTCAAGTCACGTGGTTAACACTGGTGGAGTTGAGATTTGAAAGTAGATCTGTCTGCTGACCAGTCCCTGCACTGGCAAGGCTTTGTGGTACAGGTGGCATTTGCCCTGGGCTTAAAAGCTAGATAGACTTTGTATGTGTAGAGGGAAAACTGCGATAGGGAAAGGAATAAAGGGTATTTCAGGCAGAGGAAATAGATTAGCGACGGGGAGGATAATTGTAGCCCTTTGGATTTAAAAAGACTCATCTTTGCTTTTAAAAAAAAAAAGAAAAGAAAGAAAGAGCGAGCGAGCGAGCGAGCGAGCGAGCGAGAGAGAGAGAGAGAGAGAGAGAGACTTTATGTGCTGGGGAGCACAGATATATCTGAGAAGGCCAGCTGTAACCAATTCATGAAAAAGAGCCTTGAGGGTGGGCCGAGTGGCGTGTTGGTTAAGAGTTGGCTTGGGACACCATCTCTGAGCAGCAGGGCCCTGGTTCAGATCCCACATGAGGGCCAGTGACGCTGCGCCCTCTACAGCTAAGATGGTGAACAATAGCTCGACCTGGAGTTGGGCTGCTGTGAGTTGCCAGCGACGGTGTAGGCTGCAGTGGGGCTGACCGGCAGCGGGCATGAGCTTTCGTGAGCTGCCGTGAGCAGCCGTCCAGTGGCTGGCGAGCGACTGCCTCACCTGGGAAGAACGCAATGATAACACCAACATGGGGCAGTGAAGCGATGTCCTCCACAACTAGAATGAAGAACAAAGAAACAGCAACTTGTCTGTTCCCCTCCCCCAATTCCCCAATAAAATCTTTTTTTAAAAAAGAGCCTTGAATGCCAGGCTAATAAGGGGGGGAGCAGGGAATCAAGAAGCAGCCCCTTCCTCTTGTACCCAGTAAGTTTCCAAGGTAGCAGATTCAGTGGAGAGGGTTAGAGTAGAACCCAACAACACAGAAGAAATGGCTTCTTACATCATCTAACCACGCAATTTTGGCAGCCTTTCGGAGGAAAGAAAAACAAAACCAAAACTAACCCTGCCAGGCTTGCTTGATGGTGTCTATAAGAAAGTTTTAGAAACAGGCAGGCTTATGGATAAAAATATAATGCTCACCACTTAAATAGCTTTATTTCTCAACAGCTACACTAAATCCTTAAGCCTCCGAAAACAATGGAGGAGGTAACAGGCATTGCTGCTTTTTGCAGAGGACAATGCCCCAGTCTGAAGGCACCCTGGGCCCCAGCTCAGACCCCAAAGGGGAAGTGGGGGCCCGTTATTGAGTGGTGGCTTTGGAAGAACCCAGCAGGGCAGAGGAGCTGCAGGGTGGGGAAGTGTGTCTTCTTAGATCTTGGTCCCACCTTCAAGTTCCACCTTAGCCCTGACACTGGGGCATTAAAGGAAAATATTTGGAGACCTCTTGGGGGCTTGAGGAATGGACCTCACAGGGGCTCAATTGCCCACCACTCTCAGCTCCGTGTTGGGCTTCTGTTTGCTTTGCTCTGGTCTTCTGCCATGGGACATAGCTGCCACTGCAGGGCCTCACCATGTGGAAGTTCCCATCCCCAGTCCATCCTCAACACTCCCAGCCCACTCACAAGGCTGTATATGTCAACCAGCCTCTGCTGAAGGTCAGAGACAATGGAATTGCAGCCATAAAACTGGACTCCAAAGAGAACTTTTCCAAGAGCCTGAAACAAAGAAATATCAACCCTCCACAAGGGGGTCTCCTCATGTTTCTTGCCTTGAAGACCACTTCCCTTTCCCTTCTCTGAGAGAGGAACCCCTTTTTTGGCCCTTCACCAGGGGAGCTCCACCAGTTAGGGGTCACAGGGATGGGACTAACCCAAAGTCAAAGCAATCCACAGTATATAGTAACCCTCCAGCAATATCTCTCCCAAAGTCTGAGTCGAGGATAGCCACACAGGGCCCTAGCAGAACAAGCCTGGGGCAGGCTTGGGCACTCAAAGGACAGTCCTCAGCAGTGTCTCCACCAGTATGAGCTAAAAACTCCCACTCATGCTTCCCATAGTCTTCCAAATAGTAATGTTTGGAACACACACATACACACACACACACACACACACACACACACATTTTCCAAAGCTAAACAATAATTCTCAAAGCCAGTACAGGCTCTAGTCTACTAGAAGAAAAACATTTTTCTAAAGCCACTTAATCTGCATGGATTCCTCTGCCCACAAGAAGATCCATCTTATATTATTATGCAAAGCAGTGTCATGCCCTGCTTTTTGCTCAAGCCAGTTGGAACTGAGTTTCTATCACTTGAAATGGAAAGAATCCTAAGGAACATACTTCACCTCTCACATTAGTTAAGAAGCTTTCACCTGAAAATAACAGAAATTATTATTATCTCACAAAACAGAAATTCTAGAGGTAACACAGCCTTCAGAGTGGGTTGATTCTGGGGTTCAATGGTGTCTTCAAGGCTCTTTCAAGCTCCCCACTGCCGAGAAACAAGATGACCAGGGTGATTTCAGACAGCACATCCATATGACATCATCCACGTGACATCAACCTGAGGAAGTAGCAAGGTCAGCTTTTACTACGCCTTTTCTCAGGAATAAGGCAAGGAATTTTTCTCTCCGAGTCTCCAGCAGGTATCTCCTGTGCTTCACTGGCCAAAATTGGATCTCATGCCTTTCCTTCAATGAGTTGGGCAGGGACAATGGCAAGTGAAATGGAATTCTCCTTAAACCAGCTGGGTTCATCTCTGAAGTTGGAGGTGGGTCAGAGTCCCCCATAGGCAGAGGGCTACCTCAATCACCTTAGGGTTCTATGAGGAGGGAGCAAAAGTGGGAGGGCACTGGGCAGGTAGCCAAGGATGTGCACTGCGCTATATCCAATGGCTAGCCCTGGCCAAAGTTTCCCCAAAAGTTGGGCCACATCAAATCCTTAGGCAGGACGTTTTCTCCCACTAGTCTCTGCAAGAGCATGGTGGTCAGTGGAGACATGCACACGTCAAGTCCAGAACCAACCTTTAGGTGCCCATATCTGCTCTCCTAATCACTTTGAGAAAGACTCCCAGCTGATGTGGGAGTTGGACTGGAGTGAGGTGAGGCTGGAGGCAGGAATGTCAATTCAAAAGTCAGTCTCAGGCTGTCAGCCCAGGACCTGTGAAACACGGAGACTACTCGGGCCAGTAATGCCGAAACCTGAGTCATGGGCAAGTTTTCGGCGGGAAGACTAAAGACGTGAAGTGGGTGCCGAGGAGGATGCCAGGGCCCGGAACCCGTCAGTGAAGGCAAGGCAGGGAGATAAGACTCCACTAGTAAGGAGCAGAGGGAGGAGACGCCCCCCAAAGCCATCCCCTTACTTGTCCTGAACGATGCCAGGCAGGCTGGACAGGCAGGCCTCTCATCAGGCCTCCCCGTGATGGCCTCTCCCTGTCAGTTCAGCAGCCATTCCTGGGTGATAAACAGGGAACCTGGAATTTGATTCCTGCCACTGGCCCTCCTCCATCCTCATGCCAACCTTCACTTTGCAAATATGCTGAGCTGTTGCGAGCCTTCGAACTTTGCCTATGCTGCTCCCTCACCAGGAAGGCTTTTTCCTGCCCAGAATGCCCCACTTCACGCAGCCTCTGCAGCCCCAACTGAGTGAGTGGCTCCCTCCTTCTACTCCCGCACAACTGTACAGCTTCATGCCTGCCCTTGGGTGGTAATTTCTACCCACGTGCCAGTCTGTCCATCTCCCAGAATGAGCTGTGAGCTCTTCAGTGGCAGGGACCATGTCTTGCTCATCTTGGAGACCTCTACAGTGCTCAGCTAGTGTACGGTGGTGGGAAGGAGAGAGGTTCCCGTTGCTTTCTCTAGAGCTGAGTTGTCCAACATGGTAGCCCTAGCCACATGTGGGTATTTAAATGTAAAGTAATTAAATCTAAAATTTAGTTCCTCAGGGCCGGCCGAGTGGCTCAGTTGGTTAAGAGCTCGCTCAAAGGTTTGAGCTCTGAGCAACAGCAGTTCGAGTCCAGCCCAAGCTGAGCAGCCGCTGAGCTGCCAAAAGGTGGCAGGATGGCTCAGCTAAAAAAATAAATAAATAAAATAAAATAAAATAAAATTTAGTTCCTCAGTTACACTCGCCACTTTTCAAGGGTTCAATAGCCACTGGTAGCTAGTGGCTACTGATTGGACAGTGCAAATACAGAGCATTTCCATCATGGCAGAAAGTTCCCCTGGACAGCACTGTTCTAGAGACTCAAAGTATTTCTGTAGCTCTAAGAGGAGAAAAACCGTCTCCTACAAACTCCCTTCTTCTCCAATCCAGCACCTAGCACAAAGCCAGAAACATCCTCCTTTCTCCTCTTTCTCCTTCCTCTCTATCCATCTTTCTCCAGCCCCCTCTCCCAGTCCCCCCACAGGGTCAGAAGAATAATTCACAGTGGTTTTAGAGCTCACAAAGCCTTTTTACAGTCTGTGTATCTGTGACCCTTCACTGCGGTCCTGAAAAGTAAACAGGATAGAAATCATAATTTTCATTTTACAGGTGAGGAAACCAAAGCTCAGAGCAGGCTAAGACACTTGCCCAAGGTCACCCAGCTGGCAAATGTTGGATCCTGGATGAGACCTTAGATAGACTCCGGCCTCTTCTTTTCCTCCAGTGCCACATCACTTCTCACTAAGGGCCCTTCAACCCGCTGTCTGATGCGCTGATCCCCTCAACGATATTCCTGTGAAGTGTTTATCTGGCTGCACTTAAGGGCTCCCTGTGACATGAACCTCACAACTGTTCCCTGAAGCAGTGCCATCCATCCTTAGACAGTTCTGCTAGAAAGCTCTTCTTATGCTGAGTCAAAAATCAACCTCCTTGTAACTTTCCTGTCCTGAGACCTTAGAAATCATGGGATACAGCCACAAAAATGCCCTCTGCAATACTAACATATTAGCTTATAGCCTCTGCTCAAGAGAATAGACTAAAAATGAGGTCACCTCACTCCTAAAGCAACCATAGCTTTGGGCAAGTTATGTTCCTCTCTGAGCCTCCATGTGCCACTCTGTCAAATGGGGTAATAACACCTTCCTTGCTAACTCGGGGTGAGGATGAAGTGAGGTGGCCCCAGCCAGGGTGCAGCCTGCAGGAACACTTGGTGAGGGTCTGCTCCTGAGCATCACCGAGCAGCTCTCATGGCATGATGGCAGCCAGGATGGCAGTCAATAAAAGCAACATCATAATAACATGACACCTACTGTTTCCAAATACTTTCTCTGGGCCAATCCTCAGTGATCTTTGAGGAAGGTGTCAATTTCCCCAACTGCAGATGAAGAAACTAACAATTAAGCAGCAAGTAAGGTGACATGTCCAAGGTCACTCAGTTAGTAAGCCAAGATGCCAGGAATGGTACCTAAGTCTGCCTGAGGCAAAATTTTGTTCCCTGACACCAAGCTATGAACCAGGTTGTGGGAGGCTTTGGTGCATCTTCCATCCTAATACAGGGACTACTGCCACAGACCTGGACCACAGCTGTGGTGTGCATGGTATAGTGGAGGAGCACTGGACAGAGAGCCCTGAGGTCTGGTTCCCTCTCTGCTGCAAAATGGCTGCATGATCTCAGGCTACGGCTCCCCTGACTGGGAAAGTTGCTTCCATCTATATAGTTGGGGGTGCTGGAAGTCAGGGCTCTCAGGATTTTCTGATTAACTCTCTGAGATTGTGCAGACAGTTGCAGGAACTCAGAGGAGGAAAATTGTCCTAAATGGGAATAGTGTACAATGTTCCTCCATCCCTTAATAACCACTACTAATTAGTTAATCCGTGTAGCAGCAGAGTGAGTTATCAGGTATTATTATCCTCAATTTACAAGCAGAAGATTGAATGAGAGAGGGATTGGCCCCAGGCTCAGGGCAGGGATGGGATCAGTGAAAACCCAGAGACACTACAAATTGCTTTAGAATTGGGAGAGGGGGCTGTAGATGGATGAGGGAGGCCTCCAGGGAGAAACCAGGTATTGCTGATCTTCATGGAGTTGAAGTCCCTTCAAGGGCATCTGAGCCAGATCTCTCCTTGCACAGATGGCCCAGTGGGAGGGAGAGACTGGCGCAAGGTGACCCAGCCAGCATTGCAGACCAAGAGCACACAAAGCCACGGGTTCTCGGCCGAGGCTGCTCTGATGGGGCTGGAGGGGATGACTCCTAAGAGCTGGGCTCCCTCTGCGGCCCTCCCTGCATTCCTAGAGAAAGCAGCCAGCAGTAAGCCCCCAGGGATTACGTGTGTACTAATGGCCTGTGACAAAGGCAGCAGGATAAACTCACTGCTCTGCAGACTAAACAAGGTACAAGAAGCAAAGTCAAACAAAGGCCGAGGTTTTGTGTTGGCCTGACTGGTGGGCTCAAGCCGCCCAGCCTCTTGGGAGGCCAGGCCCTGTGCCACTGCCCGGAATCTCCTCTGGTGGCCTTCTGCCATTAAGGGCAGGATGGAAACATGTCCACTACACATGACCATCCCTGCATGTCGCATAGAATGCAATTTCATCACATTGCCCCCAAGATGAAGACATTGAGGGGCAAAGAGGGGAAGGAAGACACTTGTCCCAAGTCACATGGCAAATCAGACAGGAGGCTGGGACCCAAGGCCTCCTGACTCCCCCCTCACCACAACCTCCCAAATCCTTCTTAAGTGTTAAGAGACATGACCACTGGAAAAGAGGGAACTGCCATTCTCCAATTTCTATCCAAAGATCCTGCCTGCTGTCTCACTGGAGTGCACGAGCACAAGCTTTGGCAACAGAGGGACCTCGGTTCAAGTCCTGCTTCTGCCTCTTTCTAGGCCCATCGCTTTGGCAAAGCACTTCCCCACTCTGAGCCTCAGTTTGCTTATCTCAATAATGGAAGAAATAACAGTACCCCCCTCATAGAGTTATTGGGGTGATTAAATGAGTTCATGGACGCAGAGCATTTTGCTCTGTGCTTGGCATACAGTAAGTACCCAACTACTGCTACTGCTATTAGCAGCTCTGGCACCAAAATACCAGATGGCCCAACGCAGGGCCCTCAACCTCTCTAAGCCTCACGTTCTTCTCTCTCAAATGAGATGTCACAGCGATTTCTTCTAACTCCCTGGTTTTGTGGTTTCTGCCACCAGCTTTCCTTAACCCAAATGAAACAATGGACTCCAGAGTCAAGGAAGCGGGCTGCGGGCCTCTGTCCCTTCCCTGTTTGCCTTTCTAGGCCAGGCTGTTGGCCCCACCCCGGGCCCCACACACCTGCTCCAGGGTGTGCCGGACAGCAGACAGTCTGTCCATTCCCAGAGGTGCTGCTGAGTAGCTCCTGGTGCTGTTCCCAAGGTTTGCGTGTGGTTGTAAATTACGAGCACTTGGGCCTTGAAGAGAGCTGGGGAGAGCTTGGAGATTAGGGCTGAGGAAGAGGGTCAGGATATTTGGGGGCTGCATGGGAGAGCATCGCATCCCTCCTCCCCAACAGCGCTGCCCTAAGGGTGCAGGAAGACAAACCCTCTGCACCTTGTTTCCGGGAGAAACAGCTGGAGATACAGGCATCCTCCTACCTCCATGAGACTTAGGAGTCAGCCTCAATCAGCCCCCTCAGCCTGTGTGAGAGGCCCTCTGTGCAGGGATTGTTCTGCTTGTACACTGTAGAGCTCACTTCTGCAAAGTGAGAATGATCTGACTTCAGGCCTGGGGCCATTTCTCACTCCTTCCCTTCTGGTTCGGAACAGGAGCAAGAAGAGATCTGCCTCATAGGGATTAAGGTGATACTATTCTCTACCAGTGAAGGAGGTGGCAACAGGACGTGTGAGGAGATTACATACCTGCCCCTGCTTACCTGTCTGTGTGTCAAGTTTAAGCCCCTGGAGGGTTTGTGTAATACTGTTTAGGGATCTTAAAAAATAGAGACCCTATTTGTGGGATTATAGGGTGTGGAGACATTCTCGCCTTTCACATCAAGGCTTCGGATAGCTGCCAACACAGCTCAGTCCTGCCAGTTGCTGAGCCCTGCTTTGTACAGAACAATTTATTCCAGTCTATTAACAATGAGTCACATACTAGGAGCCCCTTATCTTTAGAGCATACTCTGCCATTGACCAGTCGGGACTCAAAGTAATGTTTCCAGGCACAAGTGTAGTTGGGAAAACGCTGGGCTGTGTTAAAGGCTCTGACCCTCCAGTGCTTGCTGTGTGACCTTAGGCAAGTCATCTTCCCTCTCTGGGCTTCCATTTCCTAACCTGTTACCAACACATAATAACTTCCAGCCACATCTGTTCATGGTTAGGCGAACGTGCTTTCTGAAATGTATATTATGGCACAAATTCAAAGGCTTATTATTGTCAAATCTTACAGTTATTTGACTCTTTAGTATATGTAGAAACTTTGATAAAAATAAAAACTTTTTTTAAATGGTGTGTTGATAGGTGTTTTATAGTTTAGTTGAAACATTTGCAAATAATTAGAGAAAAATACATAGGAACTAATCAAAGCAATTAGTAACTCCAGGAAAAATAAAAAGAAATACAAGAAGAGAAACACAGTATTTTACTTGGCTAAGCATTAAACAATATTTACAAAGTCATTTAAAGAAAACACTGTATATTGGCTGAACCAAGCATTGTGATAGTATAATGAGAGGAAAGGAGAAAAGTTGGAGAAGGTTAGTTAAAGAGGGTAAACCCTCTTCTATAAAAATAGGAAATCGATAGAGAATTTCTAAAATTGATAAAATCTAGAAATAACAGTATAAGCATATCAATTAGAAATGAAGACACAAATAGCAGAAGAAACAGCTAAGAAGTAGAACCTGGTTGTCTGTAGGAAGAAGCCCTGGGGAATGAGAAAGGATGAGGAAGAAAGTTATTTTTCATTACAAATAAGACTTTCACTTTCTGTGACTTTTTGAGTTATGTGCATATATTCTTGGATTGAAATGAAAATCACTGTAAAAAAATAAAACTACAAGGAAGGGACCACTATACGGAGGCTAATTTAGGTTCCAGGAAGGAAGAACTTTCTAATATCTAATCTATTTAAAAGTGGAACTTGCTGCCCCTACTGAAGTATTTAAACAGAAACTATATGTCCATCTGTCAGAAATATATTAGAGGATTCCAGCTTTGGTTGGGAAGTTGGGCTAAATAAACTTAGGGATCCCTTTCCAACACTAAGATCCTTCTAATGCTATGCTTCTGTGGAAGCTAGGATGTTATTGTCATTTATCTCCAAAGTAATTCATTTATCTGGGCATTTAATAATAAGCATTTCCTTGGTACCTATTTAGTTTCTGGTGCTGCACCAGGCTGGGCTGGAGACAGAGGAACCACACTAGATGTGACATAATGTCTGCCTACAAGAATCATTGAAGGTCAGTGCTAGAAAGCTCCTCAGTGTTTGTCTGATCCAACCCCTCATTATACAGAGAAGGAAACTGAGGTCCAGAGAGAGGCAGACACTTGCACAATGTCACACAGCATTAGTGGCAGAGTCAGGCTGGCATCTAGCCCTCTTGATTCCTGTGCTAGTATTCTTTTCCTCGCCATGTCTCCTCTGAAGAGCACTTCCTCTAAAATAGTTCTAACAAAACTGAAGCTGATTCTTCGTGGTATTTTACCGATCTCAGGTAGACATCATGGTGCAATGCATCTTATTATTATTTTAATTGTAGCAAGTTTTGGCTTCCTGGACATCTGCCTCAGAAGAGCAGGTAGTGAGCTTTCTGGAGACACCCAGTCAAAGTTCAGTGAACCCAAACCTCCAAGTCATTCACCAGAACGACCAAACAACAGAAAGAAAACTAATTGGTATTGCTTTGTCTCACCATCTCGTGAGATGCGTGAGAACCCATAGGTAGAGCGTTACCGCCTGTGTCATGGGTAAAATCCCAAATCATTTTGTGGAGTTTGTTATTGTTCTAACAGCTATGAGAGCCAACATCTGCATGTACCAACATCTCTTTGTAGTATCACTTCCTGGATTCTTTTTGCTTGATTTGGTAGTCCTGTCTTTGTCACTTTGAAAAAAGTCCCACATTTCATTGAATTTCAGTTTTCCCTATCCATTTTTTGTTTTTTAAAGAAGAGTCACCATATGTATTAGATGATACCAGTGGTTCTCAACCAGGGCAATTCTGCCCCGACTCCCAGGGGACATTTGGCAATGTCTGGAGACATTTTTGGTTGTCACAACTAAGGTAGGGTGCTACTGGCATCTAGTGGGGTAGAGGCCAGGAATGTTGCTAAACATCCTACAGTGCACAGAGCAATCCCTCCCAATACAAAATTATCTGGTCCAAAGTGTCAATACCACTGCTGTTGAGACTCTTCAGCTACAAGTGACAGGAACCCAATTCTAATTTGCTTTAGCACAGAAGAAGAAGGAAAAAAAAAAGAGCAGAGTGGTTATTGGAAGAATATTATCATTGCTTTACAAAAAAAAGAGTAAGAGCTTGATAAAAAAAAAAGATGGATACACCTTGGCAACTAGATTAAGTAATTCGACTCCCCTCTGAACTAACTCTCCCTTCTCTTCGTCTTCCTTCTGTTATTCTTCCCATGGGACACAGAACTAACCCCCCCCAGCTCTGAGCCCTTATCTTCACAGTTTCACAAGCAGAGAGGAAAAGGTCCTTTCCTTTCCCAGATCCACTATCACAAATCCCAGGGAAGATTCCTTGTTGGTCAAGCTTGGGTCACATGCTCATCCCTTAAACCAATGGCTATGGTCAGAGAGAGTGAAGCACTTTACAATGATTGGCCTAGCCTGCACCACATACCCACCCCTGTGGCCAGAGGGATAAATTGTGTTTTCTGAAGTGGGGTAAGGGGTTCTAGACAGACACAAACAATAGCCACCACAGCATAGAATAACAGAGGGTATTGGACTAAGAGTCAAAAATCTAAATGCTATTCTTGGCTCTGCCTCTAACTTGCTCTATGACCTTGGATAAGTCTCTTTCTCTTTCTGGGCCCTTTTCTCATCTGTACAATAAAAGAGTGGGCCAGAAGTCAGAAAGATCTTCCGGGCCGGCCGAGTGGCTCAGTTGGTTAAGAGCTCACTCAAGGGTTTGAGCTCTGAGCAACAGCGGTTCGAGTCCTGGCCCGGGCTGAGCTGTGGCTGAGCTGCCAACAGGTGACAGGATGGCTCAGCTTAAAAAAAAAAAATCTCCCATTTCTAACATTTGATAACGTGTGGTTGGTTGTTAAGTATTATTTATCACCCCAACAATGACGACACTTAAAAACACTGGCTTTTAGATTATTGGTTTGGGATACAATATAGTCCAGAAATATCTAGAAATTTTTCATATTTACTCATAGTTTTCTGATCTTTCCCAACTTTTTAATGATAATGATAACAGTAGCAAATAAAATACTTTATCATCTACTCATATTTTCAAAATGGACCATGTACTTCTTTATATTTCTCAATTATTTCATAATATTCAATGTGGGAAAAACATGTAGACCCACAAAAACCACTTACACATTGGTTTTTCTTTTAAAAAATAAATTATTACTGATTAACTTAAGAAGGGCTACATAAATGAATAAAATCTGCTTTGAACTTGGCATATAAATTTTACCTGAAGCCATATTGTAAAAGGTATATAATCAAAAGAAATAGATGGTATTGGGAAATCCCCAACAACATGGAAGATAAGGCAAAGATTTCAATAACACCAACTAATCATTCATTCAAAACAAATATTTCCTGAGTGCCTACTATGTGAAAGACATGATTTAATGATCTACCCATGTGCAACTTACATTCTAGTGATTGAAAAAGGATTTCTTAAATACTAGCCCATCATCAACAAGTCCATATCTCTTAATCCCTTGCCCACCTCTCCAGCTTCAAAAGAACTCCCACTTCTTCACCCTATACCTCACCAAACAGAACTTCAAGTGTTCAAGAAGCCAAGGCCAAGTTCTCCAAGATGTACCCAATGAAGGTGTTCAGCTTAAGCCAGAGCCCACAAGATGCCACGTGGCAGTGGGTTGGCAGGAGGTGGCAACAGGCACTCTAACATTGCAGGAGCTTGGTAACATACTGTTCACTCTGCTCCCAATGGGGCTGTCCACATGCTGCTGGCCTTAAAGGGCTTAAAGGACTTAAAGACTGTGGACGCCTGGAGGATGCCTGTGTCTCCTGCAGCCAGCTCCAAGCCAAAATTCAGAGGATGGCCAGACCCTTTGGAGAGAAGGAGTCAAGTGAATTCAAAGAGGCTAGGAGAGCCTTTGACTCTGTACTCCACAGAACTATAAGAGGGTCCCCAATAAACTGTGCCTCCGGGTATTCACATGCTTGTGTAGTACCCTTTCCTTGAGCCTGGAATGGTCCTGAGACTCACTTGTAACCAAAGAATACGGCAAGAGTGACACTGCACGCCTTCTGAAGCCAGGTCAGAAGAAGCTTTCCAGCTTCCACCTGGGTCTCTTAGAACACTTGATAAGAATCCTGGGCTACCATACAAGAAGCCCTGCGACTGCTGTCCTTGGAGAAGCCACATGTAGGCACTCTGGTCAACAGTCCCAGCAAAGGTCTGCCTTCCAGCCATTCCCACTAAAGTATCACATATATGAACAGAGGGTCTCGGATCCTCCAGACCAGCCCATCTACGAGCTGAATACCAAGTGACCTCAGCCAGTGCCACCTGGAGCAAAAGAATCGCTCAGCTGATCTTGACCCAAATTTCTGAACCACAAAATTGTGAGACATAATAAAATGGTTATTGTTTTAAGCCACTAAGTTTGGAGATAATCAATATGCAGCAATACATAACCCACCTATCATCTTTGGAGGATGCCTAAGAATAAACTCAGAATTCCAGAAATAGGTAAGTAAAGGTAAATAATCAAGTATTTATCCTGCCTTTCCTTTATGAACTGTACTCCAGAGTAGCCAAATAGTTGAGGAGTTCAAGCTCTTCTTTATAGAATTACAGCTAATCAATGAAGAAGGACTATCAGAATTAGAATGTCACCATTTGGAAACTCCTGATGAAATAATAGCATGAGGCGATGACCATCCATGACTGCTAAAATCACTAGGCAAAAGGCCAGTGATGGATCAGGCTGAAAACACCTCAACCCTCTGATCAATAGCTCCCTAATAAGCCAATAAGACAGAAAAGCAGACATTATGTGCCTCCTGATGGGAGGCAACAAGAAATACACAGCACCAACTCCGAAACTTCTGCCCCGAAATCAAACCTGAACCTGAGAACACTTCTAGATTTCATCCCAGGGACCAGAGGAACATGTGAATTGATCCCCTGGGGGTGTAATCAGCAAAATCCAAAACGTGAAACACTCTAAAGGACAAACAACCAAGTTTCTTCAAAATACAACTTTTTAATAAAGGAAGAAGGGGAGCCTATTGACTAAAAGAGACTTAGGAGACACAGCAACTTAATTCAATGTATAGACTATCTCTGGGGTTCTGACTATGTGAACACCGACTGGCTATTTGATGATATTATGAAATCATTTTAAATTTTGAGGTGTGATAGGATATTGTAGATAATTATTTTATCTTTTTATAATTAGAGATAAAAGATACATATATCCCAGATACACCTGAAATTCCCTTCAAAATAACCCGGTGGTAAGGGAGCAGGAGTGAATAGGGTGTAAATGAAGCAAGATAAGCCATCGGCTGATATTATTAAAGCTAGATGATGGAAGTTTCATATACTAATATCTTTGCTTTGTGTATATAATTTAAATTTTCATTAAAAAAATTAAAAATCAATTGCTGAAGCCAAACAAAAAGGGGAGAGGTGCTTCCCAGTGATGCACCGCTGAGTGATGCTGAGTGCAAGAGAGGCTGTCTTTAACTCCCCCTCTCACCGAACCCCCTGCACTTACAGGACTAGAAACCCAAAGAGACATCTGAAGTTACATTTTAAGGATGCATAATGGAGAGGAGTTTGGAGAGGGAACAAAATTATTAAGGAGGATTATACTGTCACCACTCGACACAATGGGGATTGCTGCTTTTAACTGCTTTAAACAAGTCTTACTTCATACCAGAGCTTCGACTGAAGAAGGCGTCGCCATGGGAAGTGGATCCTGCCCAGGAGATCAAATCTTTCTTCCTGGCTGGGTCTTTGAGTGCGTGCTCCTTCCTACACAGCAAAAGAATGGAGGTGGTTCTTAGAATGCACTTGAAATTCTTTGCACCTCTTCATGGTGTCCCTGCAGCCAGGCATCTTGGAAGGCCCAGGAATGAAGGCGCCTCTGGATAAAGTGGCTGTCCTGCCTGAGTGGCTGAGGGACCAGGTCAAGTTTCTGCCTTTCTGTAGGTCTCTATTTCCTCCAGATGCAATGAGAAACAGTATAGCACCTGGTCAGACAATGGGCTCAGGACACAGCTGGTTGTGCAAGCCACCAGCTATGGGACCTTTTGCCTTGGTGCACCCCCGAAAACACAATGGGTTGCTAGCAGCTCTACTGGAGCCACTCACAGAAATTCAGCCAGAGTTCGCACTCTTTCTGCATCTGCTCAAACTGATACCATCTGATCTGGAAATATGGCCTCAATAAGGGCCACCAGTTTCCATCAGTGCTCAAAGGATATAGGCTTCGTCAAGTTGGACTAAGTGTTCTTCCTTGAACAAATTGTCCAAGGTACCTACCTGAAAAAAGGAAAATGCTAGTTCTTTGTACACAGAAATTTTTTAAATAATCTTTAAAAAAAGTAGGTATGATAACTTTCAGCTCACATTGTTATTAAAGGATAAAATTAGATAATGTATGTAAAGTACTCAGCACAGGTCCTAGCATAGAGTCAGCTCTCATTAAATAGTTATTACTATTACTTATTACTCCAAAAAATGTAGATTGGATCTAACAATTTTTAAGGGTCTTCTTAATTCTAATGTTTGAGGGGACATTCATTTATACAAGTGTTTCTTGCCAAGCCCTATTCCAGGTGCTGGTGCTAAGGTAGAGACATACCTGCTGTGGGAGTTGGGAGCTAAATTCAGCATGGAAAGAAAAAACTCTGCATACTCAAAATTACTCTTAAAATCCCTCCACCATTAATTGGCCTCCCAGTCCTCTGCTCCTCCATTCAGAGGTGCCGTCAGAGGTACTGCTGGAGGGGAGCTACATGGTCTGGGCCATGGAGTGATGGGAGTTGAGGGATCTTTCAGAACATGGCATCTTGTCTCCTCCCAGGACCTGGATGGTGAAAACCTTAAACTCTCCTCCATTCAGAGTAAAGCTGGGCTCCCTCCTTTGCCTTTGAGCCCTCAGCCCTAGTACTGGATGAGGAAATGGAGAGCAGCTTAAGTGGTTACCTTCCATCAAGTTCAGGGTCACCATGAGATGGCCATTGCTCAGTGACCAGGAGCACGTGGGGAGTAGGCTCTCCATACCTCCTGTTCTCATCATTCTACACAAATGTACAGAGCACCTTGTATGAGCAAGATGTTGTGCTGAGCACTGGCAGGAGTGAAGTAAGACAACGGTGGCTTTCCCCAGGAGTGTACAGACACAGACCCCAGGCACAGAAAAGCATGGTCCACAGGGCCACAGGAAGGCCCAGAGATGGTCTGTGGGGGCCTAGGGGACAGGAAGAGTACCCCCATTTTCCTGGGAGGTGATATTAGACCTGATCTTTGCAGGATAGAGACAATCTGAGGGGCAAAACACTGGGGAAAGGGTTCCCTGGGATGAGGAGACAGCATGCGGCCAAGTCTGGAAGTAAAGAAAAGTTGGGCTGTGTCCAAGTAATAGCAGGTAGGTCAGATGGTTGGTTGAAGGAGGAGATGAGACTGGAGAAATCAATGGAGCCAGGTGACAAAAGGCCTTAAGGTCAGGCCGAGGAGCGTGGCCTTAGTACTGTGTAGGCAGCAAGAAAGGACTGGGGCTGGCCTTGGAAAGAGGACCCCAGCTGGATGTGAAGCTCTTTTCCCATACCTGCCCACACCCTCTCACGGGGCCTTGCACAATACCCTCCCAGGTTTGGAAAGCCCCAACAACAGCCTCCAAATCAATCCTTTCCATAGTGCCTTGGAACCAGGAGCTTGTCTTCCAAGCCAAGGGAAGCTTGGTAAGGATTGTGCTAGAAGATAGAAGATCCCCTGGGAGTCTCACTCGTTGTGTGTTCCTGTGTCCCTGGCTGTCCTCTGCTTACAGTGCTTGGAAAAGCCAAGGCTACTTTGTCTAGGGAGACAACTGGTATGATGGAAAGAGCTCCTGCCCTGGCTTTGCCTCTAACCTCCCACTTTACTTCTTCCCTTCTCTTCTCTAAGCCTCAATTTTACCTTTTAAATGAAAATTATACTGCCACAACTGACCTCACAGGGTTACTGGGAAAATTCATTCATTCAATCAACAAATCTGTATTGATCAGGGAGTGTGACAAGTGCTGGGATATGGAGTTGAACAGGATAAAATTCCTGCCTAAATTATCAACTAGGATAAAAGATAAAAGCATCCCAAGACTATAAAGGATGACAGCATCACTAGGTGGATATCTTTAATGGATATGGAAACACAAGACAACAAAAAGCTGTGATAGGATCTAATCCAGAAAACAATGGGAATGGAACATTAACCAGGGTTGCTTTGAATCCAGATCCCTCACCTCTTAAGCATGGAGTTCAGAACTACTCTCCTAATTCAATTTAAAGCCACTGGGTGTGCTTGCCATGCCTCCTCAGCACGGTAGCCAGTAGCTAAAACCACAGCAGTGGGTGAGACTGCCCAAAGAAAGTCTGTGGCGTGACAAGAGCTAAGCTCATCAGATCCTGAAGAACCCTAACGTGTAAGGAAAGGGCAGAAGAGGAGGGGCCCACAAGGAGATAAGTAAGGGTAGAATTAGGAAAACTCAGTGCTGTGTGTACCAAAGGAGTAGGACCAAAAGGAAAGACTCCTCAACTGTCAAACGCATCAACGAGGTCAAGTCAGATAAGGACTGAAAAGCTTCCAATGAGTTTGGCTATTGGGGGTTGTTAGTGTCCTTAGGGAACCCTAAGGTGAGGGCAAGGGGCAGAGTGCAGTGAGTTGAGTAGTGAGCAGGCAGTGAGGAAGCAGACTGGTGGAGTAGAGACCACTCTGAAGAAATCTGGATAAGACTGGTAAACCAGTGGCAAGGCAGATACAGGAAAGAAAGAAGATAATTGTTGGAACAAGGTCCTGGAGAGAGCTGGAAGGGACGATGATGAGGCAAATGGACAGACTTGCCTTGAAAATAATGAGGGATGCTCTGAGAAGAACATACAAAGAGTGATGTTGGATCTGAGGATAGGAAAGTGGGAAGACAGGAAGGTCACTTTGATGGTCTCATTTGCTCCGTGAAGTAGAACATATAGAGAGGGGTGTGGGAAACTAAAAACGCAGTATGAATAGTTGTTAAAAGAAGTGGAAAGATGAGTATAAGGATTGACAGTGGCATGAAGAGCCTAGTTGAGATTGAACACCTTGAACTTGCTGCTATATGGTAGTGATTAGTTCATTCACCCAGTTATTAATTCACCCATTTTGGGTCACATCAATAATTGTTGGTTCCCACTGGTAGTATTAATCAGTTACTTAATTTTGGCCATAAAGACACATGTCAGAGTCTCAGGAAGCTCAGAGCTCCAAGTTGTCGTCAAGGATCATGGCTCCTTGTGGCCACACCTACTGAATGATCTCATTCACCACAGCTTCCACTAGTGGGTGGATGCTCATGACCTCCAAATTTCTAACCCCAGTCCAAAACTTTTCCTAGGCTTTAGACTAGCATACACCCAACAAACACCTCCATCTCAACATATCCAAATCCATATTCACCATCTTCACCCCCAAACCTGCTCCAGCAGGGGAGTGGATCTCCCCAGACAGTCTGTGTACACAAGGGTATCAGGTTTCCTTTTCAACATCTACTCCTTTTTCTGGATCTAAAAATGCCACCTCCAAAGGCTTCCCCTTGAGGTCAGGAATCATGACTTTCAGGGCCTACGCAGAGCATTACCCACTTCTAGGCTCCCCCACCAGACTGCACACTCACACCATGACTCACTATAGACCATTCCAATTAATCAGCAATACCCAGCACTGAAAGTTTCCTCCTAACACAGCCCAGCCACTTATTCAGGGGTCCTGCCAAAGAACTGACATCAGTACTTGAGATCAGGGAACAGAACAAATAGATCTAAATTCACCATCATCACCTTATCTTGGCCAACTCTGCCCAACCTCCCAGAGCCAAGCTACAGACGCAACTCTACAGAAAAGCAAGTTAGACCACAGCCCAGCTGGAATAACAAGTGGATTTTATCCTCTTTGCCAGCTCTGATGGATTAAAGATGACTGCCTGAAGGTACAAAAGATTGTGGAAATTTGACCAGGCTCATCAGAAAAAAGTGTGCTGATCAATTGGTCATGTCTGCCAGAGACAGACATGAGATGGGGAAGTAACACCAGTTATGAGAAAAAGTCACACGTGAAAAAGATTTGGTAGACAACAAGCCTCACTAGACCACAATAAAAGTCTTTCAAGTCATCATACTGGTTATGGGGCACATAATTGTTTTATGTTAGCATGTTTATTCATTTATTCTTTTGTTCATTTAGAAATATTTATTGAGGGCTGGCCAAGTGGCATGTTGGTTAAGAGCTGGCTTGGGGGCCGGCTGAGTGGCACATTGGTTAAGAGCTGGCTTGGGACGCCAGAGGGCCCCGGTTCGGATCCCACATATGAGGGCCAGTGACACTGCCCTCTACAGCTAAGATGCTGAACAACAGCTCAACCTGGAGCTGGGCTGCTGTGAGTCGCCAGTGACGGCGTAGGCTGCAGCCTCTGCTGCAGTGGGTTGCCATGGGCTACCATGTGTAGCCAGCAGCCAGCGTGAGAGGCCAGCAGCTGCTGTGAGCAGCCATCCAGAAGCTGGCGACTGATCTGCCTCGCCCGGGAAAAGCGCAATGATGGTGCCAACTTGGGCCAGTGAAGCAACATCCTCCACAACTAGACTGAAGAACAAAAATGACAGCAGCTTGTCTGTTCCCCCTCCCTCAATTCCCCAATTAAAAAAAAATCTTTAAAAAAAAGAGAAATATTTATTGAATGTCTACTATTTACCAGATTCTGGCCTCAGCATTAAGAGTATAGCTGTGAATAAGACAAACAGGCTTCCTGCTTTCACAGGGTTTTCATCCTAGCAGGGCATGTAACAAATAAGAAAATGTTAGAGAAAAATGCTAAGCAGATAATCAAAGCAGGATGATGTGACTCAGATTATCTGAATGAACCCTTCTGAATGAGTGTCAGCAAAGGCTGTGGAATGATCTGGACAAACAGAGTTCCAGAAAAAGGGAACAGCTAATTCAAAAGCCTTAAGGCAGGACATAATTCATGTTCAAGGGATGGAAAATGGACCGGTGTAACTGATGAGGAAGAGACTTGTTCAAAAAGACACTGGAGAAGTAAACAGGAGCTACGTCACATACAGCTTTGCAGACCAGAATAAGGAGTTTAGACTTCCTTCTCGGTGTTTTGAAAAACCAGTTAAGGGTTTTAAGCAGAATAGCTGACATGATCTGATTGATACTTTTAGATAATCACTCTGGCTGCTGAGTGGAAAATAAAAAGTAGGAGAACAGGACACAGGCAGGGAGCCCAGTTAAGAGACTAGATGCTGATCAGGACAAAGGTAGCAACAGTGATGAAAAAGAGAAGTTTCAGATTCTTGATTAGTTCTAGAGAGATATTCAACAGGACTTAGGCATAAGGGCTGACAAAATCAAGAAATCAAAGATATATCCAAGGTTTTAGGCCTGATAATCTGTGTGAATGAGCATTATTTAGTGAAATAGGGAAGGTTGAGGGAAGAACAGATTTAAGGGTGGAAAGAACCAAGAGTTTGATTTAGGACAAGTCAAGTCTAAGAAACCTATTAGGCATTCAAGTGGAGATACTCAATATGAGGTTGGACATTTATGAGTCAATTTCCATGAGGTAGACAGAACTGGAGAGAGTGTTTTGGGAGGCACTGCTGCATAGAGTGTATTCAAAGCTTTGGATCCAAGAGCATCGGCAGACAAGACGTAGCTAGAGAAGGGGGTCTATGGTCAAAGTCTAGAGTACTCTTGACACTTGGAAGAAAGCAGCAAATGAAGCCACAAGCTAAGTACATCACAAAGGGGCAGCCAAAAACATATCATATTCCAGGAGCCAAGTGAAAAAAGTACTTCAAGAAGAGAGTGGCCAAATGCTGCTGCAAGATCAAGTAGGGACACAGAAGTGACCACTGGATGTCATTTGTGACCTCATCAAAAAGAGTCTCAGTGGACTGGAGGAAAGAGAAGCCCAGTTGCAGAAGAAAGAGTAGAGAATAGGAGGTGAGGAAGTAGAGACAAATGACAATTCTGTGGAAAGGGCTACTGTGAAAGAGAGCAGGGAAGTAGGACAACATGGGGTAAAGGAAAGGCTCTGCAAACAGTGGAGATAATGGAATAGGTATGACTTTGTTGGAAATGATATGAGTGGAGAGAAAGAAATGGGAGAATTGTAGCAGAGATGGGAGAGCTGAGAAAACAAGAGGCCCGAGGATCCAGCTCATGAGTGAAAGGGGTAAAAGCAAAGACACTGCATCCATAACCATATGAAGGCAAGCAGGAAATAGACAAATTGGGAAGAACTGGGAGGTGTGGTAGGAAGACAAGGGTGTTCCTGTCTAACTGCTTCTATTTGATCAATGAAATAGGAGTTAGGTCATCACCTGAGAGGCCCTCCCAGCGAGTGGGGAGGACGGAGGTAGATGTAAAATAATTGTGTTGGGGAGTGGGCAGTGAATACCTCCGGTGGGGCTGCTGAACAAGATTGCGTGTTCATTGGAGATTTGTGGTAAAAAGTTTAAAGCAAGACCAATTGGTCTGGGTAGGTGTTTTCTGCGATGAGGTTTATCTGCTTAACTTCAGGTATGTAGTGGGCAGATCTGTAGGCTTGAGAGCAAATATGAAGGAAGAAGAGTGGAATAAGGAAATCGAAAGTGTTTGGAAAGAGTAGTTAAGATGATAAACAGAAATAAGCTTGTTAAGAAAGGAAGTGAGAATGTGAGGGTAATGACAGGGTGAAAAAGTGGGAGGGTCCCTGTACTGGAAGTCTTGATGATATGGAGTGAAAATATTACCCTCTAAGAGTTGGAAGGCAGTCAGGCAGGAAGAATTCTTTCTTACTCAGGGAAGTGTTGACCTATATTTCTATGAAAGACTTCAACTGACTGGATGAGGCCCATCTCATTAGGGAGAGCAATCTGCTTTAGTCAGTATAAAGATTTAAATGTAAATCTCATCCAAAAACACCCTCACAGAAACATAAGAGAAATGTTTAATCAAATATCTGGGTGTTCCATGGCCCAGTCAAGTTGACACATAAAATTAACCATCACAGTGCCCATATCTGCACTTTTATGATAATTGGGACCAAGCAACAGTACTTCAATTATAACTGTTAATGAGAAAAGAGGCAGACATAATCTCAAAGTGTTAACTGAAGATGAAATATCACAGCCCTGTAAGAAGCAAGCTTTCAGAAGTTTGAAGAGAGAAAGGTTGTGGGAGAACGAAGATATCCCATACACAGTAGTGTAGGCAAGACGGATCAAAAGAACCTTCCCCTTAACAGGCCAACCCCTCAGTAACATTGCAAATAGCCTTTTAGTGTCAGCAAATGAAGAAATACATCACATTGAATGCATTAGTTTGGATTTTGATGGGTTTTGTAGTATTTAATTTGTAATGTTTGTTTTTTGGTATTTTTAAAGATTTTATTGGGGAATTGGAGGAGAGAATTGCATTGGGGAATCAAGGAAGGGGAACAGACAAGTTGCTGTCCTTTTTGTTCTTCAGTCTAGTTGTGAAGGATGTTGCTTCACTGGCCCATGTTGGTATTGTAGATCACTGCGCTCTTCCCAGCTGAGGCAGATCAGTCGCTGGTCACCTGACGGCCATTCACGGAGGCTCATGGCAGCTCACGCCCGCTGCTGGCCACTCACACTGGGTGCCGGCCACTCACAGTAGCTCACAGCAGCCCATTGCAGTCCCACTGTAGCCTACGACATCGCCAGTGACTCACGGCATGTCGATGAGCTCATGAAAGCGCACGCCAGCTGCTGGCCAGCCCCACTGCATCCTACGCCATCTCTGGAGACTCATGGCAGCCCAGCTCCAGGTAAAGCTGCTGTTCACCATCTTAGCTGTAGAGGGCACAGTGTCACTGGCCCTCATGTGGGACCCGAACCAGGGCCCTGCTGCTCAGAACTGGCATCCCAAGCCAAATCTTAACCAATGCGCCACTCAGCCAGACCTGTTTTTATTATTTATAAGGAGGTTATACCTAGTTTTATATCGGTACACATTCAAATTACATTAAACTAAAATATACTTAAGTCAATCCTGGGGGAGTCTGTGAAATTTTTGTCTTTGTAAATAGGTTCATTAGATTATTATTCTTAGTTTGAGAAACACATATTAATATATAATGTAAAAGGTTTTTTGCCCCTTTAAGGGGATGTTTTGAAGCATTTCATTTTGTAGAATTCATTGAACTGCATATTTTAGAGGTTTTCTAAATAACAAATTGAGAATAGCGTATACTATGTGCTACACTGGATTTGGAGAATGTAGAGATATGCACATCGTATCTCCTCTCAGATATACATATACGAAGTATTTTAGCAAATAAATGGTTCTGAGAAATCCAACAGAAAAAGTAGTCAAATGCTGTTTCAACTCAGTGTTTCTTAAGCTCATTTGAGCAAAGAATAGTTCTACTGCAGCAACTATTAATATCCTCAGGAATAGCTTTCTTTGAAAAACCAGTTTGAAAAACACTCATCTATAACACTATCTAGAATACAGATATTCTATTCAATATTTTTGCACCAAGGACTCCTCTAGCAGTCTAGCAAAGCCTATGAACATCTTAGGATAATGTATTTAAAACAAAATATAAAGGATTTTATATGCATAAAATATAAAGGATTATAAAGCAAACCAATCATACTAAAAAACAGTTTTCAAAATAATTTTAAAACAAATAGGAGTACCTGTAGGAGCGAAAGTAGAAGACAGAAAAAAATATTTAAAGAAATTGTGGCCAAGGACCACATAGTGTATGATTCCATTTATATGAAATGTCCAGGAAAAGCAAATCTATAGAGACAGGAAGTAGTTTAGTGGGGGAATGGTTGGAAGGTGACGGTTAACAAGAGCAGGGCTTCCCTTTGGGATAATGGAAATGCTCTTAAATTGATTGTGGTGATAGTGTGCATCATCCACATATATAACGATATACAGATGGTGCCAAAAAACTGTATGCACATTTTAAGAGAGGAAAAAAACTATTACAATTGTAATCCTCAATATATACTGATAACAAAAGATGAATACAAGTCACGTTTGACTTCTGCAATTACAAGAGGTGCTCAAAGTGGTTACCATCAGCAAGCATAATTTTAATACAGTTTTTTCCTTTCTTAAAATGTGTATACAGTTTTTGGCACCCTCTGTATATTGAATTGTACACTATATGGCATATAAATTATATCTCAATAAATCTGTTTTAAAAATAATGATAAAAAATGTTCCAATTATGTTGAAAACTATAAATGCACAGATCCAAAAAGCCCAATGTATCCCAAACAGAAGAAACATAAAGAAAACTTCACTAAGGCATCTCATAATCAAATTGCTCAAAACAAATGATAAAGATCTTGAAAGTAGTCTGAGAGACATATTATACATAGTGCAAAAAAAGACATAGACGACAGATTTATTGTTGAAAGCAATGAAAGGTATAAGACAGTACAGCAAAATCTTTTACATACAAAAGAAAAAGCTGCCAACTTAGAATTCTACACACAGTGCAATCATCTTTCCAAAACAAAGGTAACACAATAAGATAGCACTTCACAACCATTAGGATGGCCACTATCCAAAACATGGAAAATAATAAGTGTTGGCAAGGATATGGAGAAATTGGAACCCTCTTGCCTTACTAGTGGGAATATAAAATGATGCAGCCACTGTAGAAAAGCTTGATGATTTCTCAAAAAAATTAAACATGAAATTACTATATGATCCAGTAATTCCACTCCTAAGTATATACCCCAAATAACTGAAAACAGGTGTTTCAACAAAAACCTATATACAGTACCTATAGTCAACAATAATGTATTGTACACTTAAGATTTTGTTAAGAGGATCAATATCATATCAAGTGTTCTTACCACAATAAAATATATTTTTTTTAAAACTTATATATGAATGTTTATACCAGCACTATTCATAATACCCAAAAGGTAGAAACAACCCAAATGTCCATTAACTGATGAATGGATAAACAAAATATGGTATATCCATACAATGAAATATTATTCAGACACAAAAAGAATGAAACACTGATACATGTTATAACATGATGAACCTCAAAAACATGCAAAGTTGGGGTGGCCGGTTAGTTCAGTTGGCTAGAGCATGGTGCTGATAATACCAAGGTTGCTCGTTTGATCCCCACATGGGCCACTGTGACCCCTTACAGTGGTTCTCAACCTGTGGGTTGCGACCTCTTTGGAGGTTGAACGACCCTTTCACAGGGGTCACCAGGTACTCGTATGTGGGCATTATCTGCATGTGGGCCTGGAGACGGATAGAGGAGCGGTGTCTCGGTTCCTAAGACCATCGAAAATATGTGTTTTCCGATGGTCTTAGGTGACCTCTATGAAAGGTTGAGAACCGCTGCCTTAGAAGGTAAAAATCAATGAAGGCTTACATGGAGCCCTTTCAATAAAATACTCTTTAAAAAAAATGCAAAGTAAAAGAAGCCAGTCATAAAGGACTACATGTTGTAAGATTCCATTTATTCCATATTCCATATTCCATTATGAAATATCCAGAATAGGTAAATCTATAAGACAGAAAACAGATTAGTGGTTGCCAGGGGATGGGGGAGGGGGAAATGGGAAGTAATTTCTTAATGGATATGGAGTTTCCTTTTGGGGTGATGAAAATATTCTGCAACCATAGCGGTGATGGTTCACAATCACAATCATTGGGAGTATATTAAATGCCACTCAACCGCACATTTTAAAATGGATAAAATGGTGAATTTTATGTTTTGTGTATTTTATCACAATTTAAAGGACCACAAAGAGATATACCATATAACTATTAAAATTATTAAAATTTAAAAGACTAAAGGTCTAACCATATCAAGTGTTGGCAAGGATGTGGAGGAACTAGAACTCTTCATCATATATCACTGATGGGAGTGTACGTCACAATAACTTTGGAAAACAGATTAGTGGTTTCTTAAAAAGTTTACCACACACCAACTACCATATGATCCAGCCATTCCTTTCCTGGGTGTTCCGAGAGAAATGAAAGCACATGTCCACACAAAGACTTGTACACAAATATTCATAGCAATTTTAATATAATAGCCAAAAACTGAAACAACCAAAGTCCATCAACAGAGAAATGGATAAACAAATTGTGGCATATCATACAATGGAATATTACTCAGCAATATAAAAAGAATGAGCTCTTGACACATGCAACAATCTGGAAGAATCTCAGAAGAATTATACTGAATGATAAGAAGCCAGACAAAAATGAGTACATACTGTATGATTCCATTTTTATAAAATTTTAGGAAATGTAAATTAAGCTATAGTGACAAAAGCAGATCAGTGGTTGCCTGTTGACTAGGTCAGGGGGTGGGGTTAGTGGGGAGGAACAGGAAGGAGAGGTTTCAAAAGGACCCAGGGAAACTTCTGTGGGTAAGGGATATATTCACTATCATGATTGTAGTGGAGGCTTCACAGGTATATACATATGGCACAAAACTTATAAAATCATACAACTTAAATATGTGGAGTTTATTGTATTTTAATTGTATCTCAATGAAGCTTTTAAAAACATCTTTAAAGTATATGTGATAAGAGCTGTTTAGGGAAGAAAATATAAATCAAGCTTATATTTTCTACTCGATTGTGCAGTTATCATTGTTGTCTTTAAAAAATTTAAATCTTGCTCCAAAAGGGGAAAGTTATGTTTTAAACATTGAATAAGCACTCAGTGTGTTATATTGATTGTTCTATCAATGACTGTATGGGTCAGAATAGGCTAGATTAAGGTACAGTAACAAACGATCCAAATCTGAGTGAATTAATACCACCAAGGTTTATTTCTCATTCACTCTACATATCCATAACAGCTGATAAGGGGTTATTTTCATGGCAGTCTCCATGAGACCCAGGCCAATAAAGTTCCAGCATCTTGGAATGTGGCCTTTTTGGTCAGTGCAGCTGGAGAAGAGAAAACTAAGGAGTCAAGCAATTCAATGCTCCAGCCTCCAAGTGCCAACACCACTTCAAATCATATTTATTGGCCAAAAATAGCCTGTGACCATGCTTTTCTCCAAGGGGGCAGGGGAGTGTATGTCTCCATGTACCCAGAAGTAGAGGAGAAGTGGATATTGGTGGACATAAACAATCTACCACAATTACCCATGAAACTAAAAATTATTTTCACACCAACATATGATAAAGGATTTGAAACCAAATGTACTTAAAGAATGTGAACTGTCTGGGAGCCAGGGGTTCCTACCCAGAAAAGGTGGGAGAATTCTATCTCCATTCACATTCAGAATTCCCATTCTCTCAATACTTTCCCTGAACAGAGAGCCACAGTTCAGATAACCCAAGGACAACTGGGTGGCAATTCTATTTGACTTTTAAGTCTCTTAGCTGCCTAGAAATCAGCTCTTTCACACTTGCTATGCATACCATCAAATACCTCCACCACTCACTCATTCAGTATCTTTCCCCCCTGCCCAGGTGTTGAAGAAATCCATCAGGTGGGGCCTACACTCAATAGGTCTAAACAAGGTGCAGAAGAGGGAGTGATGAATTTTTAAAAATATTTTAAACTCTATCTAGCCACTTTTTGTGTGTTTTGTGATACAAATTGGGCCCCCAACTTGCCAACTCTGCCGCTTACCAGCTCCTTGGCCATAGGCAAATCCCTTCACCTTTCTGAGGCTCAGTTTCCTCACCTGTAAAACGGGAATAATAATGCTTACCTCCCAGGATTGTTGAGAGAACAAGAATGAGATCATGTCTATGGAAATGCTTTGTAAACTGTAAAGTTTTGTGTCAGTCCAAGTTATCATCACCATCACCATCATCATGGCTGTCTTGCGCTGTCTAGAAGGGGAGCCCCAGGGTTGGGGAAGGCCCAGAGGAAAGAGGGACTCCCACTCTAAACCTGAGGCTCTGCTGGAGTCAGGGCCTCTCTCTAATTAACTCTTCCTGGCATAAGTTCCTTGCTGGACATGTTTGCCTACCAGCGAAAAGCCAGGAGAGGCTTCCAGGGGCCGCCCACTGGCCCTGACACACCGGGGAGGAACGATGATTCATCAGCCCTTAACAGGCTTGCTGACAGGCCTCTCGGCCCAGCCCCTGGCAGAGGCTGTAGAGGACGGGCAAGGGTGCAGCGGGGCCATTAGGTTTTTAAGAAGAGAACGATGGAAAGATGGAGGGGAAGGAAAAGGAGTGATAAAGGAAAAGAAAGACACAAAAAGGCAAAAGAAAGAAATGAAGAAAACGAACGTAGAATGTGGTTACCAAGGGCTGGGGGAAGGGGTCGAGGAGTCGTTATTCAATAGGTATAGCTTCAGTTCTGCGAGATGGAAAAGTTCTCGAGACGGGTTGCACAATGTGAAGATGCTTAACCCTACTAAAGTGTACACTTAAAAATGGTTAATAGAGTAAGTTTTATGGTTTTTTTTACCATAATTAAAAATAGAATTTAAAAAATTATTTTTAAAGTGAAGAAATGAGAAGGGAAGAAGAGAGGGAGAAAGGATGGGAGGAAAGGAAGAAAGGAGGGAGGGGAGAAAGGAAAACACAGGAAGAAAAGAGGGAGAGGGGAAAGGAGAGGAAGGGAGGAGGGAGGAAGAGAAGGATGTAGGGAGCGAGGGAAAAAAGGAAAAAGTTAGGAGGAAAGAGGAAGGGAGGAGGGAGGAATGGAAGGAAGAAAGGAGGAATGGGAGGGATGAAGGAGAAACGAAAAAAAGATGAAGGGAATAAAGGGAAGAAATGAAGAGGAAAAAAAGGAAAAATACAGAGGAACAGAATACAGAGGAAGCAGACTACCTGGCAGCTTATGGGCAGCCCCACCCGGTTTCTCCCCGAGGTGTGTGTGTGTGGGGGGGGGGGCCAGGACGAAAGGCTCGGGGGCGGGGCCGCTGCGAGTGACGTCATCGCGCCGCGCAGCCTCCCTGCCTTCCGGTCCCCGCGTCCCGGTGCGGTGCAATCCCGGACCAAGGTTGTCGTTGACCCTGGTGGCGGGTACCGCTCTCCTTGGGTGGCTGCGCGTCCCCTGGCCTTTGGCCTTCTGCCCGGCCAGCCCCGCAGGCGGCGGCCGCCGCGGCGGAGCGATAATTGCCCAGAGACGCGGCACTTATCTGAGCCGGTTGTGCAAGGCGCGCGGGAGTGAGGGCCTCGGGCGGCGGCTCTCACGCCTCAGCGGCCAAGCATGCACGCGGGGGCGAGGGCGGGTGGGGGTAGGGGTCTCAGGGGGTGCCTGCGGGTGTTCCCGCTGAAGACGCTGCCCCCTCCGCGGGAAAAAGCCGCCGCGTGACCTCATGCTCATGGCTGAGGATGGGGAAGGCCTGGGTTCCCATTCCAGCCCGGGCACCTGCCAGGGTGTGTGATGGGCAAGGCACTTCGCGTCTGGGCCCCAGGCCCCTCTGCACTAGGAGTAAAATCACTACCTCTCATGGTGGTTGTGAGGATTAGAAATAACGCAGGTGAGGCCTCGAGCAGTGCCAGGCACATGTTAGATACATGATGAGTGATGGCCATTCTCAATCATCACCCACCCCATGAGCTCACGCTAAGGTCTATGTGCAAGGCTAGCCCACACACTTACAATCAAGACCTAGATTCAAATTTTGTCGGCCACTGACTTGCTGGATGACCTTGGGAAATTGCCTTTCCTCTCTGGTCTTCAGTTTGCTCTTCTGAAATTGGATGATGAAGTCTCCACCTCACCAATCTGTTGGGAAGATTAAATGAGGTGACCCTTAAGAAAATGTGAGGGACATAGTCTCTCAGGCTCTAGGAACTTCTGTCCCTGAAAAATTCCCTTCCCTGGCTTCCATGACAACAGACACCAGGTTTTCTTCCTGCCTGTCTGGCTACTCCCACTCTTGGCAGGCTCCTCCCTTACATATCCCATAGAGGTGATGTCCCTTGGGGTTTTCTCTTAGGCATCCCTCCATTCCTTGGTGAGGGGTGACTGCACCCTCTCCAGGAGTTCAGGTCCCAGCAGCCATGTGCAGCCAAGACCTCTTCTATGGATCCAAATATTTAGATGACACCCACTTGGATGTCCCCACAGGAACATCACATTCAATATGTTCCAAGCTGGACACATCATCTTCCTATCCCAAAACCATAGGACATTGTCTAGGTTATCCATCTCCCCAGGTAAGGGAGAAACCTAAGAGTCAAGGCCTTAAAGTTTCCTTCTGTCCCATTCTACAATACTATCCGATCAATCACAAAGTCCTGTCTTTCCTACCTCTTTAATGTCCCTCAGTCTTTCTTTTCTATTCCCACTGTCTCTAGCCTACTCTTGGCCACTGCCATATTGCTCACTTCGGGGACTGCAGCAGCATCCTAATTTGTCACTCTGTCTGCAGTCTTGCCCCCTCCAATCCATTGTCTACACTGAAACCAGAATAACCTTCCTAAAACAGAAATCTTACCATCTCCACATGTTGATTGCCAGCCCTCCAAACTCTTAACCACATGGAACTTATTTTTGTTCTCAGAGTGCCATGCCTCCAGGCCTTCTCACTGCTGTTCCCGCTTTCTGGAACACTTATATTCCCTCTTTGTTTGGCTTATTCATACTTGTCTTACAGATTTCCACCTAGACATTTCCTTTGTATAGCTCTCCCTGACCTCCCCAACCCCTAACTAACAGGCATTCCTATTTGCTCTTAAAAGTGGGAATACATGAACTCTTCTCATGGAGAATTCGTTTTGATACAAAACTTCTAGAAAGCAAAAGGAAATGTGTGTCAAAATCTTTTAGTAAGTCCATATCCTTCAACCCAGCAATTCCTCCTTTGAGAAATTAAAGAAAAGCTTAAAGATGTACTCCAATATTTAAGGACACTGATATTCATCTAAGTGAAAAACACAAACAACCAAAAAGTCCAATAAGAGATTGGCTAAGTAAATATTATACCCATATAATGGAATACTATGCAGTCATTAAAAATGTAGGAGAGTATGTAATATAAAAGGAAATTGTGATATAATGTTAGGTAGGAAAAGAGGGCTGTAAAATGTTAGGTATGTCCTGTATGGATCTAATTTTTTTATTAAAATTCATACAGAAAAAGTATCTGGAAGGCCATATGCCAAAATGTTAATAGTGTCATCTCTAGGTGATGGGTTTATGGGAGATTTTAATTTTCTTCATTTTGATAATCTGTGTTTTATCCCATAATCCTGTATTTGCTCTCTAATTATGTGATTTTTAAAATAAAATAAATGTTTGTTGATTGATTGGATATTTTTACCCAGAGGCCTGAGCCAACCTGGTTGGTATGGTTGGACCTTTTGGAGCTCCTTGCCAGCTTGAGAGGGGAGGGGCCTAAACACTAGAACAAAATGCCTCTTAGCAGTGCCCAAATAAAATATGTAGCAATGTCAGTGGGAAGGAAAAAATAGTTGCTGTGTTGGTAGAAATGGATACTGGAGGCATTTTCATTCGTTGAAAAACTTGGTTTGGGAATTTCTAAACTGGTAATATTCAGTGAGACCTTAGAAATGTTCAAATTCCACTCCTCATCTAGGAATCAGGGAACTAAAGCCCCAAAGATGATCGGCAACTTGCCAACCCTGCCAGATCACACAGGAAGGTAATGGCATGGCTGGAATTTGAACATGTTTCCTCACTCCCTGGTCAATACTCATTCCAATATGTTTCTACCCCATCCCCGGCAATTGACCCCAAGATGCCCTGTGCGCGCGCGCGCGCGCGCACGCGCACACACACACACACACACACACACACACACACACCCTGCTAGATTTCCATCCAAAGTTCACACATCCAGAAAGCAGATCACCCTTGGATTCACTTCTTATCATGGGGATCTCTCATACTAATCCTTGAGAAGTTGACCCACCTAAATCTTCCACCTAGCTCTGTTCTAAAGAATGTCCACCTCTGTAATTATTATATTCCATACTCCACTGTTTTCTGTAAAGAGCTTTCTCTGTGGCAATCACTTTTCCATAACGTATTCTCTTTTTTTGTTTTTTATATGTTTTATTTTCCCAATAGTTCTACAGTGTAGGTATTATAGCAGATCCTCAAATAACATCATTGTGTTCTCCATCATTTTGTTATTTCATAGATGAGATAATTTAGGAACTTAGCTCATTTATATCAATTAGGCTATGGTAAAATTGGTTTCATTATACATCATTTCACTTAAAAGTCTCCGAACCTGTCAATGATGTTAAGTGAGGACTTACTGTACTGTGCTTTTGCCCTATGAGGAAACTGCGACTCAAGGAGGTTAAGTAACTTTCTCATGGTCACAGCCATAAGTGCCACAGCTGGGATTCAAACTCCCACTCTCAGTAGACCCTGCCCTGTACCAGTGTGACCTGTTTCCCTGGTCTGCACTGCGACACCAGAGCAGATGTCTCTTTATAGTTTGCTGAGAGACATTTTTAAGACTCACAGCAAATCAGAGCTAAAGAGAACTTGGAGATCCTCGTTTCACATTTTGTTCATTCATCAAACCATGTTGTACAGAGCGGTTTACACCATGTACTGTGGACAAAGAACCTGAACATAAAACCTGGATCTGCCACTTACTAATTGTGTGACTTTGAGCAAGTTACTTAACCTCTCTGTGCCTCAGATTCCTCATCTGCAGAGCGTGGCTAATAATAATTAATTCATAGAACTGTTACAAGGATGAAGTGAGTTACAACATTGAAGTACAGAAAACAGTGCTTGGCACACATCATCATTACTAGACTATTATTACACTAATAAGAGTTTATGATGCACCAGGTATTAAAATAGTGAATAGGAAAACAAAAATGACCTAGACAGTGTCCCCTCTTCAGGGTACTTGTGGTATGGAAGGAGAGTGCAGAAACGATATATAATTACAATTTAATAGTGTGGTGAAATCACTGACATAGATTGGTGTGGACAGTCTGAAAGTGGATGTGACTTATCCAAGGGAGCAGCAAAGTCAGGACTTGAGCCCAGGTATTCTGAGCCTCTTTTTATCCCACCTCATGGATTGGGAATTTGCCCATGGCATGGCACATATACGTGTGACCCAAAGTCTTTCCGTGTGGCACCGTAAAGAGGCTCCCAAGGCCATGGCTGCCTTAGCTGAAGATGTTATTAATGTGTATAGATAGTCAATAAACATTTGCTGAATGAGTCAGTGACTCGAAGGCGTTGGTGAGAAGACAAACTTCCCCTCGGCTCTCAACTCCTCAAAGTGCAGACATGAGGCCGTGGCGTAGAGCACAGCATTGGTGAGCCCTGGGGGAACAGCTGGCCGCCCCCTCTTTATCCTCAAAAAGGTGGTTCGTTGAGGCACCACCATTCACTGACTCCTTCGCCACAGCTGTTTCTGATGCCCTCAAGGGAAATTTTTAGCTCATGCAATGTAATCACTTCCACAATTATGTATTATGTATATGGAATCAACTCTGTAAAGAGGAAGGTGAATCAGCCCCAATCCCTGCCCTCAGGGAGCTTGCATTCCAGCAGAAGAAATAAACCATGACAAATTGCTATCCTGCACGGTAGAAAGTGCTGGGGGCCCCAAGAAAGGGATGGACCAAAGACATCTGGAATCCACATAATAAGAGCTTCACGGATAGTGTAGCAGGCTGAATAATGACCCAAAAGATGTCCACATCCTAAACCCTGGGACCTGAGAGTGTTGCTTTATAATGCACAGGGTCTTTGCAAGTGTGAGTAAATTAAGGATCTTGATATGGGGAGATGATCCTGGATTTTCCAGCTGGGCCCTGAATGTAATCACAAGTATCCTTATAAGAGGGAGGCAAAGGCAGATTTGACTACAGAGAAGGAGAAGTGATGATGGAAGCAAGAGATTAGAATGATTCCAGGAGGGGGTCATAAACCAAGGAATGTAGGCTGCCTCCAAAGCTAGGAAGGGAAAGGAAATGGATTCTATCCTAGAACCTCCTGAAGGAACCAGTGAAACTGACTTAGGACTTCTGGCCTCTGCAACTATATAAGAGAATAAATGTGTTGTTTAAAGCCACCAGGTCTGTGGTGATTTGTTTCAGCGGTCATAGAAAACTAATGCAGATAGATTGATGACTACATGTTAGGCATTCTAATTGGGTTTTATACATGAACTCTGGAGCCAGACCGCCAAGGTTCAATTCCTAACACCACCATTTTTCATCTGTGTAGCTTCGGTCAACTTACTGCTCTGGGCTTCAGTTCCCTAGTTAATAGAAGAGAAAGAATATTTAGTATCTCCCTGCCCCACATAGGAATGGTGTGAGGGATGATGTGTAGGAGATATTACTAATGCTTACCATTATTTGGTTCTTTCCCTCCATGGGAGTCCACTTCCTGCCCCCTTGCAACAAGGTCACACCACGTGACTAGCTCTGGCCAATGAAATGTGAGCAGTGAAAAACCCTTGTGGGACTTGGGCCACATGGCTACGGATTCATATGTGCCTGTGGGCAAGTCACAAGCTCTCTCAGACTGTTATATGATGAACCTCTCCAATGTCCCTTTCAATACACGCTCTCTAGGACTCTGAGCATCATGTGAATAAATGGACAATAAATGAGAGGAAGCGAGAAGAGATTTAAAAGGGATCATAGGAACAGTGTGAAACACGTGGGGTGTATGTGATATGGATTCCCCAAGGCAGAGATGCACACCACCAAAGGAGGCACTGTGATGAACTTACTATATGATTATATTAGTTATTATACTAGTTAACTAGCTTAATTATGGCAAATGATCCTGGACTTACATCTGAAGTTTCTTTTTAGGACAAATTTATGTTTTTTTAAAAGTGAGTTGATTTAAAAAAAATTGATTAAAGAAATACTTAATACCCTCAAACTCACAGGTGGTTTGTGGATATGGCAAAAATTGTAAAGGAGAAATCAAAAGACTAAAAAGGCAACTTCCCTGGAACAATAAAAGGAACATGGGCTTTGGAATCAGACAGGCCAGGGGTTGAATCCAGTTCCTCCACTTGCTGGAAGTATGACCTCAATCAAGTTACTCAAGTTCTCTGAGATTGTTTCCTTATTACTTTTTAATGGATATCATTATTGCTACTTCACAGGGTGAGTGTAAGGATTATGACTTACTTTCACCATGGCTGACCTTGCATTCTTTCTTCTTATTGTTGCCTGTGGCTCTCGACCCAATTTGTAAATTGGGGGCCAATCCAAACCACATACCCAGAAGGCCTGGCCAGACTCTGGGGAGACAGAGCCCAGTAGGGGCAGCTTCCTGATCTCCAGGAGCTCCCAGCCTCGTGGGGCAACTGATACTCAAAAATCTACAGTCCGCAGCCCAAGTGCCATGGGAGACAGGCAGATATGGTGTCATGGAGGCACTGAGATGGCTCCAAGGAGAGCCAGGAGTGCCAGAGATGGGTCTCGAGCCATGAGTAAGGTTTCAACAGGCAGATGTGGGCAGGGAATACATACTACTAAGTTGCCTCACCGCTCAAAGCCTCAGTTTCCTCTTTTGTAAAATACAAATAATACCACCTACCTTTTGCTGTGCTACTGTGAGGATTAAGTGGGATAAAGCCTGGGAAGCACCTACCACAGTGTCTGGTTCATTCTAGGCACTGGATAAATGGAGGCAATCACTTTACTATTATGTGGGATTAATAAAGCCCCAGTGGGTGGCCCCCTTCCATAATAGACTTATCTTCTCCTTCCCCGTGACTCACCTCCAGGAGCCCGCCCAACAGCTGGGATGTCCCAGGCTCCTGGGCAAGTTGCAACTATCAAGCTCCCTCAAGTAGTCTTTATTCAGAAGAGATCAATGCTCAGGAGAGCTCACCTCATCCCATGTCCCTATTTTGCAAACACAGACCTCTTCCCCAAGAGAGGGAACAAGAATTTTTCCCCAGTGTCAGAGCTGGGCTTCAAGTGCAGATTTCCACAATCTAAGAAGAGAAAGACCATACTTCTGAGTCAGCCCAGATCCTCTCAGCCTTGTCCTCAAGAGCCTGCTCTGCAGGAGCCCAGAGAGATCTGTTGGGAAGAAGCAGGGGTGTGGGGTGCTGGAGACCTGGGTTTAAATCCACCTAGCTGCTGTCTGAACCAGGGTCATAGCCATTTCATGCTCTAAGCCTCTGTGTTCTAAGCTTGGGTGGGGTGGGCAGATACACTTATGACTGACTCTCAGGATGAAGCAGACACTGGCAGGATCCTAGTGGGTCCCTGCTAGGCTAGGCATCACCCCTCTGCTTGTGGGTGAAGTATAGGACATTCAGTGTGGGCAGTATGTGTTTCCCAATGTGAAAGTGGGTCAACCACACATCTCCCTCCCCTTCCCCCCAAGTCTCAAGTGCCTAGAACTATGTTTGACACATTCTATCTCCACCTCAAGGTCAAATGTGTATCCTATAAGTTTGTCTTCCTGAGGAAGGTCCACAGATCCAATGAAGATCCAAGGACATTATGATTTTTTAAAGCTTTATTGAAGTATAATTTATACACTGTAAAGTTCTCCTATTTTAAGTGTACAATTCAATGATTTATAACAAACTTACAGAGCTGTGCAACCATCACCATAGTCCCGTTCTGGAACATTTCCATCATCCCACTAAGATCCCTCATGCCCATCGCTTCCCATCTCCATCCCCAGCCCCAGACAACCATTAATATGCCTTCTGTTTCTACAGATTTGCGTTTTCTGGACAATTCATATAAATGGACTCATAGAATATGTGGTCCTTTGTGTCTGGCTTCATTTACTTAGCATACCTTTTGTTTTGGAGATTCATCCATGTTGTAGCATGTGTCAGTATTTTATTCCTTACCTCATTAATTTCATATCCCTAGCACCCTGTGAGTGCCTGGCACATAGTACGTGCTCAGTAAGGGGCTGAAGAATCTCACACAGCAACCAAAGGCCCTTCAAAATGAGGGCAGCTACACACCAAAGAAATTCCAGTAAACCCCCAAGCAGCTGTGGACAAGGAGCTGATCCCCATGCCTGCTGCCAATGTAAATATACCAATTTGTTTTTTAAACTGGTGATTGGGCACCAGTTGAACTGTCATGCCCTCAGCTTCAGCAGTATGCTGCATCCCATCTACCTATTTCGAATTTGCCCTTATTTGCCCCCCATCTTGGCTCTGAAAGCCAGGGTGACTCACTGCTCTGCAATTAACTCTCCTTCTTCAGCCCTGAAATGCCTGAACTAGTTAGAGAAGAATGACACTCTAAATACAACTAGTCTCCAACTTTTACTGTAGAACTCTCTGTCTTCCCCTCATGGATAGGAAGAATTACTATAGTTAAAATGTCAATACTACCTAAGGCAATATATAGATTCAATGCAATTACTATCAAACTACCAAGAACATTTTTCTCAGAAATTGAACATGTAATCTGAACATTTATATGGAGCCATAAAAGACCCCGAATAGCCACAGCAATCTTGAGAAATAAGAACAAAGTGGGAGGTATCACACTACCCGACATCAAATCATACTACAAGGCTACAGTAATTGAAACAGTATGTTACTGGCATAAAAACAGACAAATAGACCAATGGAACAGAATAGAGAGCCCAGAAATAAACCCATCCATATATGGTCATTTAATCTATGACAATGGAAGCAAGAATTTACATTGGAGTAAAGATAATCTATTTAATTAATGGTGCTGGGAAAACTGGACTGACACGTGCAAAAAAATGAAAATGGACCATCTACTTACACCATATACAAGAACAAATTCAAAATGGATTAAAGACTTAAATGTAAGACCTGAACCATAAAACTCCTAGAAGAAAACATAGGGAGTAAGTTTGCAGACATTACCCTGAGTAATATTTTTACTGAGCTATCCCCTCAGGCAAGGGAAATAAAAGAACAAATTAACATATGGGATTACATCAAACTTAAAAGTTTTTTCACAGCAAAGGAAATCATCAATAAAACAAAAAGGCAGCCTACTGAATGGGAGAACGTATTTGCCAATGATATATCTGATAAGGGGTTAATATCCAAAATGTATAAAATACTCATTCAACTCAACACCAAAAAAGCAAACAACCCAATTTTAAAAAGGGCAGAGGATATGAAGAGGCATTTCTCTAAAGAGGACATACAGGCGGCCAACAGGCATATGAAAAAATGTTCAACCTCACTAATCACTAGGGAAATGCAAATAAAAACCACAATGAGATACCACTTCACTCCGGTCAGAATGGCTATCATCAATAAATCAACAAACAACAAGTGCTGGCGAGGCTGTGGAGAAAAGGAAACCCTGGTTCACTGTTGGTGGGACTGCAGATTGGTGCAGCCATTATGGAAATCGGAATGGGGGTATCTCAAAAAACTGGAAATGGAACTACCACATGACCCAGCAATTCCACTCTTGGGTATCTATCCAGAGAAACCCAAGACGCTAATTTGAAAAAAATATATGTACCCCTATGTTTATTGCAGCTCTATTTACAATAGCCAAGACTTGGAAACAACCGAAATGCCCATTGGTAGATAACTAGATTAAGAAACTGTGGTACATTTATACAATGGAGTATTACTCTGCTATAAAGAAGAATGAAATCGTACCATTTGGGACGATATGGATGGACCTAGAGACTAGTATGTTAAGTGAAATAAGTCAGTCGGAGAAAGACAAATACCATATGATTTCACTTATATGTGGAATCTAAAAAACTGAATGAACAGGCAAAGTAAACAGAAATAGTCTCAGAGATATAGAGGAACAACTGATGGCTGCTAGCTGGGAGGGGGTGGGGATTAGACAGCATAAATACGTAACTACAATATTGCCACAGGGACATGAAAGACAGTTTGAGGAATATAAATAATAATGTTGTAAATATTTTGTAGGGTGTCAGCTGGTCACATGTCTTGCTAGGGAGACCGCGTGGATGGGGTAGAGGCTTGATCACTGCACTGTACACCTGAAGCTGATGTTGTATAATATTCTATGTCAACTATAAGAGAATATATATATATATATAGTCATGTGACATGGAGTATAGTGTGGGAGTGGAGTCAAGGGAATTATAATAGATATATATGAGATTGGGGGGGAAATGGGGCAGCGGATTCGGGAAGGGAGGTTGTCACCTCGATGGGTAAAAAGTATAACTATTGCACTGTGTTGTACAGTTGAAACTGATTCTAAAAAACGTGTATTTCACAATAAAAAATAATAATTAAAAAAATTTACTAGAGTAAAACACATTGCCATTAATCCACCTCAAAATATTCTCCCTCACTTTGAATACACTTATCCCGTTGTTCTTGCCTCATCTGGTTGTTCATTTATAGCCTGCAGAATAAACTGTAAATTTATTGTGTATTTTATGGGTGTATGTATTTATTCATTTTATGTGTTCATTATATATTAAGTATAGCATCTCTGGAATTTTGTGAATTGTTCTAGCAAATTATTGAACCTAAGGGGGATGGAATTATGAGAACCCCTGACTTTGTAGTCAAGTCGGACAGAAGTATAGGTAACCTGGGGACCCACTATTTGCAGCTGACATCTGAGTGAGGGCAGTCCTGTGAAACTGAGCCCTTAGCCTGTGGAGCCTGGCACTAGCTCCTGGCAATCAGTGTTAGATTTGAGTTGAATTGTAGGGCACCTAGTTGAAAAAGTGGAGTTGGAAAGAACACCGCATACTTGGAGTCAGGAGAAGAAAAAATCCTCCTTCCCATTTTGCAGATGAGAACCTTGAGACTTGGAGAGGAACAGCAATCATCCCCAGTCACATCGTTAGCAAGGGCTGAACCAAGGGTCTGCTGGACTAGGTTAAAGCCCTAAATTTGCCGTCAGCTCCCTCACCTACACATGTGAGGTGGGATTAGAGATCCCTGCTGTCTGCCCTCATAGAGTGGCTTCAAGGAGCCATTGAGATGATGGCTGTGGAACCACTATGTCAATTCGGGAAAAAAGAATTGGAGTATGAAAGTATCCCATGTGGGTTCAAATCCCAGCTTCATAGGTTTCATTTCCTGGGTGACCATAGATGAGTTAACCTCTCTGGACCTACAAGAATGGGAAAATAGCATTGGCCAGTGAGGATATAATTAGATGTCAGGTGGCAGGCACTCAGCACACACTTCCTGACACAGGAAGCTCTATAGTATCTCTTAATGATAGCAGAATGTTAAATCCAGGAACTCTGTCACCATAGTATTTTTTAACCAAAGACAGGAAGACATAGAGTCAAAGCCAGTTGGATATCAGGGAATATGATCTACATGGAAATAAGAAAATTCTGGATAAACAAAACTGGCCAGACCAGGTGCGAAAAATAAGATCCTGAGGCTCTGATATTTTTAGAAGCCATTTTGCCTGTCATTCTTGTTTCATTTCCCTAGCTCTCTGTGGAGATGGGTTTTTAAATAATTTGACTGCTGATATTCAAACAAATCCTCATTCAAGGTGAGCAACAAATGCTCTCCATTCATTTTTATTCATTCAATTATCAGTCCATTTAGCAGATATTACTCAGCACCTGCTTGGGGCTAGGCACTGCTCTAAGTGCTGGTGAAACAGTGGCCACCCAGACCCATTCCTGGCATCAAGGAGCTTCTAGTCTAGTTCAGAATACAGACAAGTCAATCACTGGTTACAGGAATGGTACGGCTTCCCTGAAGAGGTGGCATATGACGAGTCACTCTGTGAAAGGTGGGCGAGAGGTGAGGGCAGGTCAGGATCAGGTAAGAGAAAAACCAGAGAGATGTTTGGAAGAAAGGGCATGATGAATCTTCCCCACTCCCTGTCCCTGCCCCCTTGTTCTAGCTCAAGCAGATGTTTAATCTGCTGCAAATTGCCAGCACCATCCTTCAAGATCAGAGCTCTTCCTACCTCTCCAGGCTCCTCCTCCACCTTAGAAGATTATAATAAATAAAACAAGCTATAATAAAAGCTATAAAGAGGAAACTTTCTAGAGATGAAAAATGGCCTATGTGGGAACTGAAGGGCTTTATCACTTCCTGTGCAAAATCAATGACAGAGGCTCCATTTAAATATATTCTGGAAAGCAGAACCATAAGTAATAAAAATAGAAAAATCTTCACAGACAGGCAAAAGTTAATGCTTTAAACGTCTATCTGCAAAAGGAGTGTGAAAGATAATAAAGTAACAAACAGAGTTTCAAAAGTAAAAATGTTGGGACGCCAGCTCTAAACAGCAGGGTCCGGGTTCAGATCTCACATATAAGGCCTGTGACGCTGCGCCCTCTACAGCTAAGATGGTGAACAACAGCTTGACCTGGAGTTGGGCTGCTGTGAGTTACTGGCGATGGCGTGGGCTGCAGTGGGGCTGGCCATCAGCGGGCGTGAGCTTTTGTGAGCTGCCAAGAGCTATTGGGAGCGGCCGTCCAATGGCCGGCGAGCAACTGCCTCACCCTGGAAGAGCGCAATGATAATACCAACATGGGCCAGTGAAGCAACATCCTCCACAACTAGACTGAAGAACAAAAGGACATCAATTTGTCTGTTCCTCTTCCCCAATTCCCCAATGCTGTCCCCCTCCCCCAATTCCCCAATAATATCTTTTAAAAAGTAAAAATGTTGTGAACCAATAATTTTACATAAGACTCAGTTGACTTTCACATAGGAAAGGAACAGAGAAACTTGGGAGAGTAGTGCTACTTGTTAAAAGAAAGAAAGAGGGAGAGGACATAGAGCCCAGGAGATGTCCAAAAAATAAAGTTCTAATGAAAATTAATATCTGTCAGAAATGTAGCACGTTAAAAAAAAAGATGGCTGATCAGTACAACTGCAGACTTAAGATATTAAAATTATCAGTACAATTACATACTAAGAAATAAAGTCTTGAAAATATGAACACAAGGCTATAAAGATAAATAGGCATTTATAGAATGCTTCACCCAAAAGTATCAGAATATATATTCTTCTCAAGCTCATATGGAACAATTACCAAGATAGACCACATTCTGAGCCATAAAACACACCTTAAAAATTTAAAAGAACAGAAATCATACAATCTTTGCTTTCAGATCACAATATAATTAAACTAGAAATCAATAACAGGAAGTCCCAGCTAATGCAATCAGGCAAGAAAGGGAAATGAAGGTATACAGATTGGGAAGGAAGAAATAAAACCATCTTAGTTCACAGATGACAGGACCACCTATGTAGAAAATCCCAAAGAATTGGCAAAAAGAAACTCCTAGAACTGATAAGCAATTATAGCAAGGTTGCAGGATACAAGGTTAATATACAAAAGTCAATTGCTTTTCTACATACCAGCAATAGACAATTGAAATTTGAAATTAAAATACAATACCATTTACATTAGCACCAAAAAGAAACATTTAGATATAACTCTAACAAAATATGTACAAGATCTATATAAAGAAAATTATAAACCTCTGATGAAAGAAATCAAAAAGCTAAATAAATGGAGAGATAGTCTATGTTCATGGTTAGGAAGATTCAATATTGTTAAAATGTCAGTTTTCTTCCCAACTTAGTCCATAGGTTCAATACAACATCAGTCAAAATCCCAGAAATTTATGTTGTATATAATGATGAACTGATTTTAAAGTTAATATGGAGAGGCAAAAGAACCAGCATCGCAAACACAATATTAAAGAAAAACAAAGTCAGAAGACTGACACTACTCAACTTCAAGACTCACTGTAATGCTACAGTAATCAAGACAATGTGGTATGGGCAAAACAAAACAAAACAACAAACAAAAAAACACATAGATCAATGGGATAGAAATAGACCCATACAAATAGTCAAATGATCATTGATAAAGGAGATAAGGCAATTCAGTGGAGAAAACATGGTCTTTTCAACAAATGATGCTGAAACAACTGGACATCCATATGGAGAGAGAAAGGGAGAGAAAGGGAGAGGGGGGGAGGGGAGAGAGAGGGAGGGAGAGAGAGAGAGAGAGAGAGAGAGAGAGAGAGAGAGAGAGAGAGAGACTGTGAATGTAAAGACCTTACACCCTTCACAGAAGTTAACTCAAAATGGATCATAGACCAAAATGTAAAGTGTCAAGTTATAAAGCTTCTAGAAGATAACACAGAAGAAAATCAAGATGACTTTGGGTTTGGCAATGACTTTTTAGATACAACATCGAAGACATGATCCATGAGAGGAAAAAAAACTGATAAACTGGAAGGACTTCATTAAAATTAAAGATTTCTGCTCTGTGAAAGACACTGTCAAAAGAATGAGAAGACAAGCCATAGACTAGGAGAAAATATTTGCAAAAGATATATCTGATAACAGACTGTTATCTAAAATAAAGAACTTTAAAAACTCAACAGGGGCCGGCTGAGTGGCTCGTTGGTTAAGAGCTGGCTCAAGAGTTTGAGCTCTGAGCAACAGCGGTTTGAGTCCTGGCCCGAGCTGAGCAGCCACTGAGCTGCCAACAGGTGGCAGGTTGGCTCAGCTAAAAAAAAAAAAACAAAACAAACAAACAAACAAAACTCAACAATAAGAAAACAACTCAATTTTTTAAATGGGCAAAAGATCTGCATAGACACTTCACCAAGAAAAGATATACAGATGGCCAGTGAGATCATACATCATTAGGGAAACACACATTAAAAATACAATGACATACCACTCCACACCTATTAGAATGGTGAAAATCCAAAACATTGACAATGCCAAACACTAGTAAGGATGTAGAGAAACCAGAACTCTCAATCATTGCTGCTGGGAATGCAAAATGGTACAGCCACGTTGTAAGAAAGTTTGGTAGTTGCTTACAAAACTAAACATACTTTTACCATATGATCCAGCAATCATGCCCTTGGTATTTACTCAAATGAGTTAAAAACGTATGTCTACATAAAAACCTGCACACAAATGTTTACAGCAATTTTATTCAATTGTCAAAACTTGGAAGCAACCAAGATGCCCTTTAGTAGGTGAATGTATAAATAAACCGTGGTATCTCTATACAACAGAATATTATTTCGTGCTCAAAGGAAACGATCCACTTCACCACGAAAAAACATGGAGGAACCTTAAATTCATATTAGTAAGTGAAGGAAGACAATCTGAAAAGACTGTATGATTCCAACTTAATGATATTTTGGAAAAGGCAAAGCTATGGAGATAGTAAAAAGACCAGTGCCAGTAAAAAAGGTAGTCTCCAGGGGCTTGCGCGATGGAAGTATGAATAGGTGGAAAACAGGATTTTTAGGGTAGTGAAATTACTCTGTATACTACAACGATGAATACATGTCCTTACGCATTTGTCAACAGCCATAGAATATAAACACAAAGAGTGATTCCTAATGTCAGCTATGGAGTTGGGTGATAATGATGTGTCAATGTTAGTTCATCAATTGTAACAAATGTACCAACCACTCTTGCTCGGAATGTAGATAGTGGGGGAGTCTAGGGAAAGCAGGCAGGGCGGGTGGGGGCGGGAGTGGAGGTGGGCAATATGTAAGAATTCTCTGTACTTTCCACTCAATTTTGCTGTGAACCTAAAACTACTCCAAAAAATAAAGTCTAATTAATTTTTTAAATGACTTAAGAAGTAATATAAAGCCAAGTAGTCCTATGAGCAAATACATTAAATGTTGAAAATATTTCTACAAAGGAAACAACAAACCCAGATTTGAATAGCAAATTCTATCAAATATTTAAGAAACAAGTTCTAATAAAAAAGGGACTATTCCCCAATTATTTTATGATTACACCATAATTTGATATGAAAACTTGAAAATAACATTGAAAGAAAGGATTAATTCAGACCAACTTTATAGATGAGCTAGATACAAAACTTCCAAACAAAATATTAGCAAACCAAATCCAGCAATATACAAAAATGATAATACATTATGTTCCAGTTAAGGTTTGTCTTCAAAATTCAAAGTTGTTGAACATTTTTAAAAATCAGATTAACATTCACAGATTAAAGAATGTGGTTGTTTCAACAGATGAAGAAAAGGCATTTGAAAAATCAACATCTAATTTATGACAACATTTTTAAAAATATAGTATAGAGGGAAATTTCTTAACCTGATAATTGTACCCCCCAAAAAAAAAACTACAGCAAAATATAATATTTCTTCCTTTTTTTAAAAAAAGATTTTTATTGGGGAATTGGGAGGGGAACAGACAAGTTGCTGTCCTTTTGTTCTTCACTCTAGTTGTGGAGGACGTTGCTTCACTGGCCCAAGTTGGCACCATCATTGCGCTCTTCCCGGGCGAGGCAGATCAGTCGCCGGCTTCTGGACGGCCGCTCACTGCGGCTGCTGGCCGCTCACGCTGGCTGCTGGCTACACACGGTAGCCCATGGCAACCCACTGCAGCAGGGGCTGCAGCCAATGCTGTTGCAGATGACTCACGGCAGCCCAGCTCCAGGTTGAGCTGTTGTTCAGCATCTTAGCTGTGGAGGGTAGTGTCACTGGCCCTCATATGTGGGATCTGAACTGGAGCCCTCTGGCGTCCCAAGCCAGCTCTTAACCAACGCGCCACTCGGCCGGCCCCAGCAAAATATAATATTTCAATGTGAAACATTACAACATTCTTTTTAGAGATCAAACCAATGCCCAGTATCATCCCTTCCACGCACCATTGTATCAAGAAAATAATAAGAAAAAAAGAAGAGTTTTATATATATTCAGAAGGAAAAAACAAAAGTGTCATTACTCACAGATTATATGATTATCTACATTGCAAACCCCAAGAAGTTTAGGATAAATTATTAGATTTTTAAGAGAGTTTAAAACAGCTGTGGGCTACAAAGTCTATGTTTAAAAAGTCATTTTCTTGTATTAGTATCCATCAGCAACAAACAAGTAGAAAATGTAAGACAATTTAAGATGGCTAACATTTCTTAAATCAGACAGAAAAAGACAAATACTGTAGGATTTCACTTATATTTGGAATCTAAAAAAGCCAAACTCGCAGAAACAGACAGTAGATCGGTGGTTGCCAGGGGCTGGGGATTGAGGGAAATGAGGAACTGTTGGTCAGAGGGTATAAACCTCTATTTGTAAGAGAAATAAGTCCTGGGAGCTAATGTACAGCATGGTGACTGTAGTTAACAAAACTGTACTATATACTTGAAAGTTGCTAAGAGACTAGACTTTAAATGTTCTCACAACAACAACAAAAAATGGTAATTATCTGAGGTGAAGAGTGTGTTAACTAACTTTATTGTGGTAACCATTGTGCAATATATACGTGTATCAAGTTATCACATTATACACCTAAAACTTACACAGTGTTGTATGTTAATTTTACCTCAATGAAGCTGAGGAAAAACACAGCTAACATTTCCAATTTTATCCAAAAAAAAGACAAAGTATTAGAGATAATTTTAATAAGACCTTTATGGAGAAAAATTAAAAACTTTATTGAGAGACATTAAGGGAAACCTAAATTAAAATGATAAATAAAACATGTTCATGAATTGGAAGGCTTAACATCATATAAACTCTTCAGCCCTAGTCACCAATGTATGAGAAATACAGAAGACAGAGAAACATGTTAAACTACACCATAAAAATATAATACAAAGTATGGAAAACTCTACAAGACCAATAACCCAGTTTCTTCAACAAATAAATTCCAAAGGAAAAAAAATGAAGGCTGGGGTGGGAATTTATATATTAAATGAGACTTAAGAACCAATCCAGGGGCCGAGTGGCTCAGTTGGTTGAGAGTTGGCTTGGAAACGCGAGCTACTGGTTTGATTCCCACATGGGCTGGTGACGCTGTGCCCTAGCTAAGCTGTCACTTGGCTGCCAGCAGGTGGCAGGATGGCTCAGCTGGTGTAACAACAAGATTGCCTGTTTGATGGTGGGCTACGCCCGCCTGCAACTAAGACTGAACTCGGCACCTTGAGCTGAGCTGCCGCCCAGATGGCTCAGTAGATAGAGCGTGCGCTCTTAACAACAAGGCTGCTGGTTCGATTTCCGCATGGGATGGTGGCTGCGCCCACCCGCAACTGGGATTGAACACAGCACCTTGAGCTTAGAGGCCACGAGCTGCCGGTGGACAGCCAGATGGCGACTGGCACCCTCCACAACGAAGACTGAAGAACAACAACTTGGCTGGTCCCTTTCCCCAATTCCCCAACACTGTCCCCCTTCCCCAATTCCCCAATAAAATCTTTAAAAAAAAAAATTTGAAACCAATCCCCAATCCCAAAGGTTCTTACCACCGTTTAAAAATTTTTTTAAATCCCAAACAAAATGTAAAAATAAAACAAATACATTTATGAGACAACTGAAAATCTGAACCATCACTTTCAACAAGCCATCAAGTTGCCCTTGATGATATTAAGAAATTATATTTTTGTACAATAATAGTATTGGGGTTTTGTTATCTTTTAGAGATATATGCTGACATACCTCCAGATGAATTTATATGATGTCTGGAATTTGTTTCAAAATAATATGATAGAAGGGGAAGATGGGGATATGGATGAGACAGAAGTGAACAGGACTGATGGATGTGAGAGCTGGGCAATGGGTACCTGGGGGTACATCATGCTATTTGTTTTTGTATATGTTCAAAATTTCAAAATTTTAAATTAAATTAATTCTATAGTATCAAATATACATTAAATTTCCCTAATTCATTTATGGATTCAATACAATCTTAATCAAAATCCTAACAGGAGACTGATTAAATAAATGTAACATGTATGTTAACAGACTACTAGGCAGCCTTTTAAATGATGCTCTTGAAAAATATTGAATAGCATAGAAAGTTGTTTATATATACTGTTAACAGGCAGATTATATGGCATAAGTGTAGTAAATGCTCATTTATGTAAAAAATAGACCAACTGGGGACCAGAGCTGAGATAAGAAGTTTCTGCAGAAGGTTAACTATCAGAAGGGTTCATTTGACTGAGTCTTAACCTTCACTATGCATCAGAATCACCTGGGAGAACTTTAAAAATATACAGATGCCCAACTCCCACACCAAAATTTCAATTTCAACTGGCCTGAGATGGTGTCCAAGCATCAATAGATTTTAAAACTTTACCTTATGATTCTGATGTTCAGGTCTGAGTCAATGATCTAGATTTACAAAAAGAAGCACAGATAGATGGATGGAGAGTAAGAAGATAGCTAGGTAGATAGATGATAGATGATAGATAGATAGATAGATCTGTAGGTCTGAAAAAAGGGAAGAGGGAGTGGGGAAAAGGGAGAGAGGAGGAAATTTGGAATGATGTTGCCAGGTCAGAAATGAGCCATCACTCAATCTGTGATTGAACAAAGAAGAGAGTGAAACAAAAGTAAATGTGGAAAAATTAAATAAAATAAAGAGTGAATGTGTCTAGCTAAATGCAACTAAATTTGCAAGTTGTCTATTCTTTTATATATTATTTTCAATTAGAATCCATACCCTCTCCTCACTTCACAAGGATACCTGTGATGTCTTAAAAGTTAAAGAATGGGGAATGACTGCTTAATGGGTAAGCAGTTTCCTTTTGGGGTGAAGAAAATATTCTGTAACTACAGTGTCAATGGTTGCACAGCATGATGAATGCACTATTAATAAATGTCACTAGTAGTAAATTTTGTGTTACGTGTATTTTACCACAATAAAAAAAATACATTAAAAAAAGATTGATCAAAGACTAAGATGATAACCAATTAAGAGGAGCAGAGGACGTTACTGGGACGTAATTGGGAGGAGTTCATTATTGCCTCCAGTACTACATTTCTTCCAAGTATCCTAGCAGTTAAGGCAAAAGAAGAAATCTGGAAGGTTATCGGGTACTCTGTACATGTTTGGGGCTCTTTGTATATGAGGGTCTCCCTTTCATTTCATTTTGCGCACTCCCTGTACCACACACCCAGCAAGCGCAGGAGTGAAAGTGGGCGTCCTCTGGGAGGTGTGATTCAGTGAAGAAAGGGATTTGCTGTGGCTGGGACGGGCAAGTCAGAGCTCAGCTCCCTCCCCGCTGGAGCGCTCGGCCTCTGCTCTGAGCTTGTCATCAAACTGCTCCGGAAGAATAGCAGCTCCTGCCACTGCATGGCCTCGGCCTCGGCTGGTGGGTCTGAATGGCTGTTTGTTCAGCCTGAGCCTGGCAGAATCAGCCCTGACAGTGATGGCCGGGTGGGTATTATGTAAGGGGGGAGGAGGGGACCGGGCTTACCTGCCCATAGACAGACAAAGCAGATGATTTGACAGGCAAAAAAACAGCCAGCCTCTTCGCTTCCAGGCAGCCAAGGGGCTATTCAAAGCCGGGGGCCTGGAAGATTTTCATAAGGTGCTGACATACGAAGCCGGAATGCAGCAGAAACAAGGCAGAACTGAACACCCCATGCAGTGAGGCATGGCAGGTGACTCTCTGGGCATCCAAACTGGGCCTTCAGGAGCTTTGAATAGGCCCCACCCTTGAGAGAGAGAGACAGAGAGGGAGAGAGAGAGAGAGAGAGAGAGAGAGAGAGAGAGAGAGAGAGAGAGAGAGAGAGAGAGAACAAGTGCTTTGGGGGAGAAGACCCCAACTTTCAGCAAACCTCACCTTTGCCACCGCCTTTATTATTCAACTGTGGAAAACCCTCCAGGTCTTTGTCATGGGAGCATAGGACTCAAGTGCAGAGAGCCAGGAGTACTTGGCTCCTTGGTTAAGTGATCAAGCTGCCCCCATCAGGGGCTAATAGGGGCAGCAAAGGGACATGTCCTGACTGAAGGCCCAATGCATGCCAGGCACCACTAGGGGCTCCACCCTCAGGTACTCATTTCACCTTCACAGGAGCCCTATAAGGTAAGTACCTTGTTATCTCTACTTTGCACATGAGAAACAGTCTCCAAAATAGTAACTTGCCCAAAGTCACACAACTGGGAAACAGCAGAGCTAGGATTTAAATCCAGGTCTCCTCAGCACCCAATCCATGCCCTTTCTACCTAAGTGGAGCCAGTTCACAAGGCCCACAAGGCCCTGGAATCACACCATATTTTCCATCAAAGTGGCTTCGGCACTTTCTATCTATGTGACCCTAGTTGTATCCCTTCCCTTCTCAGGGCCTCCACGTCCCCATCTGCAAAGTGAGTTGCTTGTGAAAACTGAATGAGATGCTTGGCTGTTCACTGGTTAGGTGAGCATGCCTGAGTTTCATCACCCCATGTTTGCACTGTTCTCAAAAACCACCCTCACCCCCAAGGGAGGCTGCCAGACCTACAAGGATGACACTTTATCTGGTCTGCTCTCAGGACTCTGAAAGAGCACTTACTCTCTGCCCAGTGTCATGAGCAACTTGAGAGCAGAATTGCACCCGACATGTCTACCCCCCAAATAGCTAGCACAGAGCCCAGTATTTAGTAGGGACCCATAAGTACTGTTGAATGAATGAAAACATGAATGAATGGTTTGCCACGAGACACGTCACATGTTGTGATGAAAAGAACTGGCCATCAGAAGATCTGGTTCTAGGGCCGGCCGAGTGGTGCATTGGTTAAGAGCTGGCTTGGGACACCAGCTCTGAGCAGCAGGGCCCCGGTTTGGATCCCACATGAGGGCCAGTGACACTGCCCTCCACAGCTAAGATGCTGAACAACAGCTCAACCTGGAGCTGGGCTGCCATGAGTCGCCGGCGACGGCGTAGGCTGCACTCCCTGTGCAGTGGGCTGCCATAAGCTACCATGAGTGGCTGGCAGCCGGCATGAGCTGCCAGCAGCCGATGTGAGCTGCCAAGAGCCCAACATGGGCCAGTGAAGCAACATCCTCCACAATTAGACTGAATAACAAAAGGACAGCAACTTGTCTGTTCCCCTCCCCGAGTTCCCCCAATAAAATCTTAAAAAAAAAATCTGGGGCCGGCCGAGTGGCGCGATGTTTAAGAACTCGCTTGGGATGCCAGAGGGCCCCGGTTCGGATCCCATATATGAGGGCCAGTGACACTGCCCTCCACAGCTAAGATGCTGAACAACAGCTCAACCTGGAGCTGGGCTGCCATGAGTCGCCGGCGACGGCGTAGGCTGCACTCCCTGTGGCAGTGGGTTGCCATGGGCTACCGTGTGTGGCCAGCAGCCAGCGTGAGCGGCCAGCAGCCACAGTGAGCGGCCGTCCAGAAGCCGGCGACTGATCTGCCTCGCCTGGGAAGAGCGCAATGATGGTGCCAACTTGGGCCAGTGAAGCAACATCCTCCACAACTAGATTGAAGAACAAAACGACAGCAACTTGTCTGTTCCCCTTTCCCCAATTCCCCAGCACTGTTCCCATCCCCCCAATTCCCCAATAAAAATCTTTAAAAAAAAAATCTGATTCTGGCTTCACCACTAACTCATTATGTGGCCTTAGGCCACTCAATGGCCCCCTGGACCTCAGTGACCCCGTTTATAAAACAAGGGGAGTGAGTGGGTACTCTCTGTAAAACGGGACAGTTCTGAGAATTGATTAATGGCTCCTATTCAAAGCCTGATACAGGTACATTGCTTAACAAACTCCTCCATCCAGCAAAAGAACTAGAGTCTGACTATTGGTTTAAGAACCACTGCCTTGTTCTGAACAATAATTCTTTCCAGTCCCTTAATTTGATATTTATTCTGTCCACTTTCCCAACCCTTTGTTCTTTCATTTCTTCTTCACTCCAATTTTCCTATATCCAGCTCTACTTCAAAGCAACTTTAAGCTCAGATGGGTCAATTCTGCTAGCTACACCCAGCTAAGCCACACCCAAATTCCTGACCCATTGAAACTGTAAGATAATAAATGTTTGTTGTTTTAAGCCACTAATTTTGGGATAATTTGTTACATAGCAATAGATAATAATTATATTATTAGTCATGAGGGAAATACAAATTAAAGCTACAATGAGATACCACTATACACTCACTAAAAATTTAAAAGACTGAACATATCAAGTGTTGGTAAGGACATAAATCAACCAGAGCTCTTATATACTGCTAGTTGAAATGAAAGAAGTACAGCCACTTCGTGAAAATAGTTTGTTGATTTCTTAAAAATTTAAACATACACCTACCATGTGATCCAGACATTCCTCTCCTAGCTATTTACCCAAGAGAAATGAAAACATGTATACACAACTATTCATACCAGCCTTGTTTGTAATAGCCAAAAATGGAAACAACCCAAATGTCCATCAACAAGAGAATGGGTAAACAAATTGTGGTATGTCCATATAATGGAATACTACTTAGCAAAAAAGGAATTGACTATGATATCACAACATGGATGAGAATCAAAATAGTTATGCTGAGTGAAAGCAGTCACACAAAAAGAATACACTGTGTTATTCTATTTATATAAAATGCAAACTAGTTTATAGTGACATAAGTATATCAGGAATTGCCTACAGATATTGGGGGTGGGGAAGTTGAATCAATCACAAGGGGCATGAGAAAAATTTTAGGGGTGATGGGTATGTTAATTATCTTGATTGTGGTGAGTTCCAAGATGTCCATGGAGACAATTTGGTAGCGCTAAATAAAGAACCATAAAAATGTTCCTGGCTGGGCCGGCTGAGTGGCTCAGTTGGTTAAGAGCTCGCTCAAAGGTTTTGAGCTCTGAGCAACAGCAGTTTGAGTCCGGCCCAAGCTGAGCTGCTGCTGAACTGCCAACAGGTGGCAGGATGGCTCAGCTAAAAAAAAAAAAAAATGTCCCTGGCTTCATACATCTCACTCTTAGGAATTTGTCTTAAGAATATTTCAAAATAAGTAAAAAGCTCTTTGTACAAACACATTTATAGCAGCATCACTTTTGTCAAAGACACTGGAAATTACCTAATCGCCCAGCTATCATGAAAGGGTTAAACCAAGATTACACCTTTTCATTCACAATTACAGGTGAAAAATGGGAAATAAAGGGCAACATGTAGTTATATTTACAAAACAATGCACTGTGTATAAAGACTACAGGGTTGTACATATACTATGGTTACACCTATGTAAACATACAGATGTGTGTGTGAGCAAGAATACAAAGGAGAAAAAAAATAGAACATAGAGAAACATAGTAGATGAATGATAGGTAATTGGCATGTGGGTAACTTTTTTCTTTCTGTTTTGTCACCTGTAATGTTATGATGTTTTCATAACAGTTTTTAAAATGGCTTCTTGTTGGTTTTGGCTCAGTCTCCCAACCCGGTGATTATTCCATGTCTTGTATCTGTCAGCTACCAGAATCAGCACCTTAGCGTGGTCAGCCACAAGCACAATCAGCTTGCCTTCTATGTTTCCTTTTAAATCATTGATAAAACGCTGAACATGCTAGGCTGTGGTGGGCAGGATACACACTTTTCTTCTCTTGGTGAAAATCTTCCATCACTGTTAGCCTGTTGAGGTTTTTTCAATACCATATATGACAGAAACCTGTTCCCAAGGGAAGAGTACTAGGTGGCTCGCTAAGTGAATCTGGAGAAGGAGGTGGAGCTTGGACCATTTTACTCATTCATTGGGTAAAGCCAATGTCAATCATCTCTGGCAAGCAAATGCCCTGACACTCAGAGACAGTTCTACAAGCTACATATAGGAAATAGTAGGTGGTCTATGAGAAAGCTAGGACTTCGAAAAAAGAAGTGCTAGACGTCTTGCAAGATGTCCTTGGAGACAATTTGGTAGCACTCCATTAAGAGCCATAAAAATATTTCTGGCGGGCCAGCCGAGTGGAACATTGGTCAAGAATTGGCTTGGGACGCCAGCTCTGAGCAGCAGGGCCCAGGTTTGGATCTCACATGAGGGCCAGTGACACTGCCCTCCACAGCTAAGATGGTGAACAATAGCTCTACCTGGAGTTGGGCTGCCGAGAGCTGCCTGCGATGGCGTAGACTGCAGCCCCTGATGCAGTGGGCTGCCATAAGCTACCATGAGTGGCTGGCAGCCAGCGTGAGCGGCCAGCGGCTGATGTGAGCTGCCAAGAGTCCAACATGGGCCAGTGAAGCAACATCCTCCACAATTAGACTGAATAACAAAAGGACAGCAACTTGTCTATTCCCCATCTCCAGATTCCCCAGCACTGTTCCCCTCCCCCAATTCCCCCAATAAAATGTTAAAAAAAAATGTTCCTGGCCCCATAAATCTCACTCGTTGGAATTTGTCTTAAGGATATTTCAAAACAAATAAAAAGCTCTTTATACAAACACATTCATAGCAGCATCACCTATACCAAAGATATTGGAAACCACCTAATTGCCCAGCTGCTGTGAATGAATAGAGGCTTCACTATTGTTATTCTACTGACCCAGAGCTAAGTTCCAGCAGTCTGTTTGGTCCCACCACCTGGAGCCAATTTGGCCTGGCCAGGGCTCAGAGACATAGAGGAGCCACCTATACCACTCACGGAGGGTAAAGCTCCCTAAAGGGACCCCAGCAGCTGTCGCTCACTTCTTCCCCACTCCTGGAGTATCCGGAGGGAAGCACAGAACCCCTAACCCACCCTATGGCCGCTGGAGTCCCACGCTACTGGGTAGTAGCATGTGGATGGCTTCAGGACTGAAGAGTATGCCTCCGACTAGGCCCAGCCCTCCTGCCAAAAAGTTGAGCCAGATCTTCCTAGGCAGAAATCAGGGCTGCATGCAGACCCAAGGCCTAAGTTTCTAGGGAGTGAGGCTGACCCTATACAGACCCTCAGACCCCATTAAAGCAGGGCATGGTGGCCAAACTGTCCTTCTAAGATAGCCCTAGATTCATCCCAGAGGCCTCTGTACCTTGGGTAAAAGATGTTATTCTGAATCTGAACCTTCCCTTATGCCATTTATCACCTGGGACATCCCTGCTTCAGGGCCGTTTTGCAGCTGCCCACCTGCCTAGACAGCATATCCAGTCATCATGCCTTCTAAGTCCAGTTCTCTGCCTGTTCTCCTGGATGTACCCCCCAATGCCCAGGTAGTGACAAGTCTGAGACTTGCCCCCAGGTCTCCTGATACGTTAGTGTATTTAATGTATGTAAAGTGCTTAAAAGTGTCTGCACATTGAAGAGTTTTGTATGTTTTGCAATTAATTTTAGTAACCTTCACCATTCTCTTATGACAACAGTATTATCCCCATTTTATAGATTGAATAGTTGAGGATCAGGGTGGATAAGTGGCCAAAGGTCACACAGCTAGGAAGAGGCAGAGAAAGAAACTGACCTAGGACTGGGTGACTCTTAAGTAACTGGGTCTCACAGCAGGGCCACATTGTGCCTTGTGCCAATCCCTGTGCTGGTGACTCAAGTGTCCAACTGCATGAAGCCACAATTCCTGCCATTGAGGAGCTACCAGAGAAGAACAGAGAGTCACATAACCAAATGATTATACCACAAAATGTGTGACAAGTGCCAAAATCCAAACTCGCTGGGGCTTGCTCACAGAGGGAGTGTTCGACCTACCTAGGCAGATCAGGGAGGACTTCCCAGAAGAGGAGACATTTGAGCTAAGGTGGGGAAGGTGCCAGTTTTCTCAGGCTGAGGGTATGAACTTATGCAAGAGAATCAGAGACCACTTGGTGGGGAACCCTCTGAAGCTGGGGACAGGGAAGACTAAGGGTGGGAAGAGAGGTGGGACAAGGCTGTATTGCATAGGGAGGGCGCTGAACTGCCAGCCCAAGGAAAGTGCACTTAATCTAGCCTTGGATGGAGGGGAGCCATTGAGGGTCTCTGAACAGCCTCGTGGCCCAGTTTGTACAGAGGCGGACTGTGGGAGCATCCTGCTGGGGAGGACTGTTTGCAGCCTTAGACTTGTCTAGAAGGTGGGCACAGTCACCTCTCCCCGGGCTTGGCTCAGCAGAGTTTAGCCAAGTGGTCCTGGAGGTGTTTAGGCAGAAAGGCTGGGGATCAGGACTCCCACTTTCTCCAGTGTCCTCTTGGGTGGACATCGGTCTGTTCCAGCCTTGCCACTGTCCACAGCAGCCTCCGAGAAGGAAGGTGGGCCTTGGCTGGAGTGAGCAGCCTGCTCCCTTCCCACCAGCAGGCTCTCTTTGGGAGTGACTCTGGGGTGACATGCTCAGAAAGGGAGGACCTGTGCAGGCTTATTCATACACAGAGGTGAAAAGACTGATGGTGAGACCCAGAGACACACACATACACACACTCAGGCCTCGAGAAAGAGGAAGAGAAAGGAGACCCCAAAAGGCCCACAGGAAAGGGGCCAAAGGAGAGCTGAGCCTCCCTACCGCGCTTCTAGGGTACAAGTGTCTTCCAGCTCCTGGCGCCATGGATGCTGAGCAACCAGCCAGCCTGGCTGGGGTCATCAGGGGAACCGCCTGAGCCACCGTTCCAAGCTCTAACAGACCCCATCCCCATCTTGGCCCCCGACCCCGGGAGCCAGGACAAAACTTCAGGGCCAGCTGCCCAGATGGCCGCAGGGACAGTCAGAGGAGGCGACAGGATCCCAAAGGGCTGGGCTCCACGCCAACCTTGGCCTGGGGAGAGGGGACAAGTCACTGTCTACCTCTACCTCGGGTGGTTGAACTAGAACCCACTTAGTCTAGTGCATTTCCCCTTTTAGGGACAAAGGGGAGTAAATCATTGGCCCTTTTGAGATCGTCTTGCAAACCATGAACTCTATCGCCCGAAATGAATACCCGCGATCTTCGGTGCAAATTCCGGGCTTCTCAGAGTCCCAAAGGTGTGCAGAGCTTGGAAAACCCAAGAAGCCTGAACATCCGGCTATCTCAGAGGGCTGTCCCCTGACTGAGCCCACTGTCCCAAAGTCTAACCGACATGAGCCAGTCCGCTGGGCTGGGAGGACCTGGAGTCCCACACTCTCCGCCACCTGCGCCCGGGGGTGGAGTCCACCCGCTACCGCCACCGCCAACGCCGAGCTCTCTCGAGCCTGGTAGCCAGGCTCAGTCTGAGCGGAAGAGGGTCGTGCCTTACGCTCCTGGGTCCCCAGCTATGGAATGCACGCTGAACGAAGGAGAAAGCTAACCTGAGGGAGGGGCAAGGCGAAGGCACCAGTTCAGGCTGGGCTCTGTCCCCGACTCGCTGTATGCGGGACAAGTCCGCACTCTCTCAGAGCCCGCTTGCCATTTTCCCCACCTCGGTGGAGCTCTTGGAGGTCCGAGCCGGCCCCTGAGCTCCCTGCTCCCCGCTCTGGGGACTTGCTGGCAGGGTTGGGAGAGGGCTCTGCAGAAGGGATTGAGAGCAGAGAAAAGGGCTAGGTGCTTCCTCAATGTGAGCCGGGAGGCTGGTGGCGGGAAGCAGAAGGCTCCCCTCTTTGGGCCCCAGTTCCTCCGTCCGATCTCCATGGTGATGATAATTCCCCGTTCACGGTGTTTAAGTGAACCAATGGCAAAAAAGCGCTCAAAGTTACCCCGACAGAGCTCCCGGGATCCCCGCGCCACGCTGGGAGCAGAAAGAGGCCACACCGGCGCGCGCCTTTAAAACTGAACCCTTCCCTCCTCCGCTAGGCCGCAGAAAACGTTTTACTTTAATCAACTGCTACTTCTTCCAGGGTGAGTATCTCATCTCCACCCATGTGTGGGAATGACCTCAATTTTCCCCCGGCAGCTTGTCTTTTTAAAACATCCAAGTTTCACCCTGAAAACTATTTTAAAAACAAAGAAACCGATCACTTGTCTGCGATGCGCCCCACGCCAACCTCTCGACTCCCTGGAAGAGGGAGGACCGGTTGGGGATCCCCACTTAACAGATGGGGAAACTGAGGCCTAAGAAGGGCAGAGGATGCATCAAGGCTGCTGGGCCGGTAACGCGCTAGCTCCAATCGGATCCCTCACTCCGTGGTGCTGCTGCAATCGCAGGCAGTGCTGTGTGACACGGGATCCCCTTTGTGACAGGATATTGCTCTGATGCTCTCTGAGGCCATACAGCCACTGACCTTGACTGACTGTCCCAGAGTAACCCAAACAGTCACTGTGTTGCCACTATACCAAAATTCTTGGATCTGAGTTGCGAGTATTGGGGCCTGGAGTTTCCATCATCACTCAGTAAGGACAGTGACACAGGCCAGGCCATTAAAGCTACTAACTAGGCTCTGAGAACTCAGGAAAAGAGGAGAGGCGGCCAGAGCCAGGAGTTAAGGAGCCCCAAGACCTGAATTTCCCTTTCTGCGCAGAACCTCCTCTGCAAGCCTTTAAGCCAGTTCCTTGGCAGTCTGGGCCTAGTTTCCTTCCAGCTCTAATTTCCAAGGTTTCCTTAAGGAGAAGAGCTAGCTAGCTGGTTACCTCTGCATCTGCACGAAGGGGCATCTGGGTCAAAGGATAGCGAGGAATTTTCCGTGACTCCTTGGATCACCTCCTTTATATTTACAAACTCTCCCAAGGCACTTCAGATTTCAGGAAAGAAGTTAATAGGGGAAAAGTGGCCCGTCATCTACAGATCACCAGCACTCCTCTCCTTCCTCCCCCAAACGCACATAAAATAGCCTGCGTGGGGGCAGCTTTTCCCAAAGAGTGCTGGGGATACACACTCAGGGCTGAAGGCAGTCAAAACACAGATGGAAGTCACCCAGCACCCACCCACATTAATGCTAACCCACCCCTGCTGGACTAGGAGAATGATTTCCAAGGGGCTGGAACCCACTAGGTAGCTTTCAAATGGTTTTCAATTGCGTCTGTTACCCCTACAAACGTTAAGAAGCAAGGCGCCAGAGAACTCGGGAAGACTCGACCAGAGAAAAGCAAAATGCCTAGGCACCAAAGAGTTCTTTATGTATAGTTTTGATCAAACCGGGTGAAATGTCCCAGTTCACTCACTAAATCCTTTCATTCAAATTTTGCATCGTGGATTCATAGAATCTTCAAAGTACAGAATTTTGAAATGTATAATTAGGATAAAACACTTATACGCTAGAATCTTTAGGATCCTTTTTTCACAAAAATCTTAGAACCTTAGGAATTCTAATCTCAGGATATTATCTCTTGGTCTGGTGCCCAGCTGCTCCCTAGCAGCAAAGACTGAGGAAGAGGAACCAGAATTCCCAAAGAATGGGTTCACAGAAAAGAAACATTGAGGATTCAGAAATGCTGAGGCATGGAGGTTTCTAACCATAGTCGCCGGAGTTTTAAATGTAGAGAAAAATAAAGTCATGGAACTGAATCAAATACATGACCAATCAAAGTCACAGGTCATGAATTTTATAAGAATTGTTAGAATTAGACTGAGTTATAGAAACAGTGGATCCAGTACTAAGATTTGGGGATTAAGGAAGAAGAGAGTTGTGGATTTATAGGACCCAAATATTCCAATCAGACATTCTAGACAGAAATTCAAATTAATATACTGGGGGTGCCAAAAATACACATGACTTGTATTCATCTTTTGTTATCGATATATATTGAGTATTACAATTTTAATACATTTTTTCCTTTCTTAAAATTTGTATACATTTTTTTTGCATCCTCTATATCTTAGAACTGCAAAAATAGCTAAAAACTTGAGAAGCTGCAGCTCCCAGTAGTGGTATCATATTTTTAGGTGCAAAACCTTAGTCCCAGCATCTTAAAAAATGAGGAATACGCTTTGATACTTTGACCAGAACCTTAAAGTAACAGGAATATAGTCATAGTCAAAGAATTTATACTTCTGGTCATGGAATCCTAGAATTACAGGATCACGTTCTTTGATTTGTGGAATCATGTTAGGATAAGTGGTCCAAAATTTAAAATTTGTAAATCTTAACTTAGTATCTTGGAAATACAGAGAACCACAAAATCAAATATTAAAAGATTGCTATTATGTAACCTGGTTAAAACAAAAAACAATTTTTAACTTGTTTTTTCCCCAGATGTAACCTGGATTTTTCGCATCTTCGTTACTTTGAAAGGACACTGGATGGTTTGTTGAGTGAAAAGCCCTTCTCCATTCGTTCTAGCACGCATCCGCTGAGCAAGGTCTTCAGGCAAACCGTTCAATCGCTTCCACACTCGGGTCGGCGGATCGAGGATCTGGGCTTTTTGCCTCTTTCTTCCGAAGGCAATTGCCCGATGCTTGGCGGAGCTGAGCCTGCCCCCAGCTCACCGCCACGAAGGACGCAACTAAAATCCCCCAAGGCTGCGCGGCCCCTGTTCCCCCGACTATTTCCGCTCCGTTCCGCCCTGCACCCGCAGCCCCGCGGAAAGCTATGTGCCGGCTGGAGCGTCTACAAGCAGTCGGCACCAAGGCCTGGAATCCTAAAGGTAGAAGTGGCCTCCAAGATCCGGACATGCCCTCCTGCCCTCAATTCATACAGCAGAAAACTGAGGTCCTGCGACGCGGAAGGTCTCCCCGTGAAAGGCCACAAAACGAACCCAGGCCGGCGGGGCTGTCGCCGCAGGCAGTCTCGGTGAGGCTTGAGTCCCGCCTTCAGGCCCTGGTAGGAAACAAACTCAGAAACCGGACACCCGCGAAGCAAACGGGTCCCGTCTGCCCGCCCCTTCTCCCGGAGACGCGCCCACCCGAAGCACCCCACCCTCCGTCCTGCCATCATCTCTCGCAGCCCTCACTCCCTGCTAAGGGAAGAGGCGGCTCGGCTGTCCCCCGGATCTTGGGAGCCACTCAGGAGGAGGAGGTGACCGCGAGAGGGCCGAAGCCTAGCCTTCATCCTAGCCTTCATCCTCGTTAAGCTGTGCGCGCCTCTCCATCATACAAACAGAGAGGGAGGGGTCCCGAGTCATCCAAAGACCGATGATTGCAGTCGGAGGCGGCCTTTCCTTACATACCGTCAACGGAAGGACTCCAGAGATGCAAACCCTCCGTACAGTCGAGGAACCGGACCCAAAGAGGGAAAGTGGCTGCCTCCAGCACAAAGCCGGGAAGCGCAGTCTAAACAGACTCAGGTGTGAGGCTCCGCTACGCGGCGAAGTCTCTGTGTGACTATGGCAAGTCACCTCCCCTATCGGACCTAGGTATCCTCATGAAAGATGAGGGACTGGATGGGGAATGGGCAGGCCAGCCTTGACTGGGGTTTGGAAATCATCCTTGAAAGACCTTTGGAACCAGTCACCTGGCAAGTCTTTTTTCCCTTCCACGTCCCCCACCCCACAAGCACCAAGTGTTCCCTCTACCAGTTCTCACCTCCGGACAAAAAGTGAAGCAAGCCCTTCCTTTCCCCTGCGGGGCCCAGCCCTCCACAGAGGCTGGAAAAGACCGGAAGCGCTGAGTTCGGGCGCAAAAGTCTCCGGAGACAGTCCCTGGCCTCTCCCGGCCTCAGTCTCCCCGTGGGCGCGCAGAGGAGGCCGGCCCGGGGGATCTCCAAGCGCCCTCCCCGTTCTGACGTTGTGGGACTCCCGCCCGCCGCCACAGCTGCTCCTACCTGGGGAGGTGCGTCGGGGCTCAGGGGGCGGGCAGTCGGGGGGCGGGCGGGGAACCGGCGCCGCCCCAAGCTTGCTGGCGCCTTTAAGGAGGAGAAGCGGGCGGAGGGAGGAGCTGGCCTGGGTTATGTGCAGGGGAGCGCCTCGCCAGTGGTCTCGGTGGTGGAGGCCAACGCTGCAAAGAGGGAGTCGCCGGCCGCCCCGCCTGGCCCGCGCCGCGACCTAGCGGCCGGCGTCTCGCCTGCTTGCCCTCCGCAGCCTGGGCGGCAGGAGCGCAACTTAGGCGGCCCTCACCAGAGTGCCCACGCCGTCAATAACTGCTCTCTCTTCTGGCCTTCGGACCCGCCACCTCCTCTGCGCGCACGACTTCGACGGTTATACTCAGATCAGCGGAAAGCCCAGACCAGCTGCAGGTGCCTCAGCCCCAGGACCTCTTCCAGACCCATTCACCGCCTGGCACCAGGGCGCAGAGGACCCTTCAGCACACGACGGGGACCCAGTCCCGGTCCCAACGCCACTACCGGCGCCTGGCCTCGAGCTCCAGAACACGAGCAGAGCCGTCGGTGGGCGGGACACTCCTAAGCCTCCATCCGCAGTGAGCCAGCCCGGAAATCACGGGCGCCAAGTCTCCAGCGCGCTCCCGCCGGGGAAGCTGTGCTCCTGGTGCCAGCCCGCGAGGACCCCCTGAGCTCTCCGCAGAGGGGCCCAGCGTCCATTCCCGTGACCCTGTGTGCCAGGCCCCGTAGCTCTCAGACTCGCCCCCATCCTCGACAGCAGCGGGCGGCGGGGACGCGGGACGGCTGCACCATGACGGCCGAGAGCGGGCCGCCTCCGCCACCGCAGCCAGAGGCACTGGCGGCGGTGAAGGAGGAGCGAGGTGAGGCAGGGGCCGGGGTCCCCGCAGAGGCGGCGGGCCGCGGGGCAGGCGGGCGGCGGAGGAAGCGCCCCCTGCAGCGCGGGAAGCCGCCCTACAGCTACATTGCGCTCATCGCCATGGCCATCGCGCACGCGCCAGAGCGCCGCCTCACGCTGGGCGGCATCTACAAGTTCATCACTGAGCGTTTCCCCTTCTACCGCGACAACCCCAAAAAGTGGCAGAACAGCATCCGCCACAACCTCACGCTCAACGACTGCTTCCTCAAGATCCCGCGGGAGGCTGGCCGCCCGGGCAAGGGCAACTACTGGGCGCTCGACCCTAATGCCGAGGACATGTTCGAGAGCGGAAGCTTCCTGCGCCGCCGCAAGCGCTTCAAGCGCTCGGACCTTTCCACTTACCCGGCCTACATGCACGACGCCGCCGCCGCCGCCGCCGCTGCCGCCGCCGCCGCTGCCGCCATCTTCCCGGGCGCGGTGCCCGCTGCGCGCCCGCCTTACCCGGGCGCCGTCTATGCAGGTTATGCTCCGCCATCGCTCGCCGCGCCGCCCCCGGTCTACTACCCCGCTGCGTCGCCAGGCCCGTGTCGCGTCTTTGGCCTGCTGCCTGAGCGACCGCTTACCCCGGAACTGGGGCCCGCGCCGTCGGGGCCCGCGGGTTCCTGCGCATTTGCTTCGGCTGGTGCTTCTGCCACTACCACCGGCTACCAGCCCGCCGGATGTGCCGGGGCCCGACCTGCCAACCCTTCGGTCTATGCGGCCGCCTACGCAGGCCCCGACGGCGCTTACCCTCAAGGGGCCGGCAGCGCCCTCTTCGCGGCGGCGGGCCGCTTGGCTGGGCCTGCCTCGCCCCCCGCCGGTGGCAGCAGTGGCGGCGTCGAGACGGCAGTGGACTTCTATGGGCGCACATCGCCAGGCCAGTTCGGAGCGCTGGGGCCTTGCTACAATCCTGGTGGGCAGCTCGGAGGGGGCACTACAGGCGCCTACCATGCTCGCCATGCGGCCGCCTATCCCGGCGGGGTGGATCGTTTCGTGTCTGCCATGTGAGCCGGGCAGATGGTCGAAAATTCATAGATGCCTCGCCTGTTTACACGAACAAAGTATCCCTGAGACCTAGAGAGGACTGACTTGAAAGCCTCATGGAAGGGACCCAGCGGGCAGGAGACGCGCCGCGCGTCTCCTGTTTCACCGCGTACACACCTGGTTCGCTTTGTAAATGGGAGGAAGTGGGGAGAGGCTGCTGTGGCCCACGGATTAAGACAAAGGACCCTGAGAGGGGGAGCTCCAAAGAACATGCCTTTCTGACATTCTACCTGAGAGGGTCCTAGGCGATAAAGGGGGCGCAGCTCAGTGGCTACACCAGAGCCTAGGATCCGAATTGTGGGGAATTACATGACTTCACTGTACTGCATGAAACCGGGGCCTTACACAATTCAGCCTCTTGTGCCTTTGACTAAGTTACTACAATAAAAGGCTCCAATAGCGCCTTCTTTCTTAAGATGAGGAAGACAAGTTTGCAAAAGAAGTAGTTTCTTGTTGTTTTGTTTTTTAATTGGAGACATCGCTCTGCTTCTCTTGACGTGGAGCTGTTTTCCCTGCCTCTGAGACTGCAGACCCAGCTCTGAGTCTGGACTGTGAATCAGTTCCACGGGGTGACCCAGTACTATCACCCATAATCCTAGGTTCCCCATCTGTTATACAAGAGGGCTGCAGGATTAGACCCCCCCCCGCCCCCACATATGATCTTTAAGGGCCCTATCTTTGTGGATGCGGCCCTGCGTATTTGGCAGAATCTGTGGGCCACCCAAGGCCTAACCTTAGTATTCCAGGGAATAGGAACAGAGCTCATGGCAAAGCATCTAATCTGAAGTCTCGATTAGCTCCAGGCAGCGATTATATCACAATTTCGTGAATCTTTAGAGCATAATATGCTAATCATTTGGCAAGCTGTTTAATCTGGGTCCTAAATGTAGTTTTCTAATGAGGTAGGTAGAAATATATTTGTCCATTGTCCAGTCTTTCCATCAAGCAGCTCTGGACCCAGCGGGAGTTAAACTAAAAAGTTCAAAGAGATGACAGGACTCAGGGGAGCCCATTGGTGACAGCGTTCAGTTTATCAGGCTGGCTCTTCCATACCTCAGCAGCCTCCCCATGCAAACAGGAAAGTGAAAAATAAATTGGAGTGGCCGGTGAAGTAAGCTTTAGAAAGAAACTGGATTTTGAACTTGGTTTTGTATCCGTTTGTTTTAAGCAGCAAGCTGAGCAAAATCAAAGCAAATCCAACCACTTTCCCACCCTTCTCTTTAGAAATCTTGTAAGTTTTGATTCTGAAGTGAAAATTCCCAGCATTAAATATTTCAGAGGTTCAGTGTGCAGCTTTCAGATAAACTTGAGTGTTCAGGTGAACTGTTTTAATAAAAATCTTTGAGTGAGTGTGTTCTGGCAAGAGAAACCCAGCCTCTTTCTGCTTAGTTAACTTGCTAGGAAAGGGCTGGGTGTGTGAGAAGGAAGACTGAAAACCGCTGGTATTTTTTTTTTTTAATTTTGGGAATTGCGCTGTCTAGTTCACTGACATGTGAATGTGATTCAGTCCAGGCGGGTATTTGTCTAATAAATCAGCTGTCCAATAGAAATGTAATACAAGTTACATGTTATTTAAATTTTTCTAGTAACCACATTAATAAAATAAAAAGGAAAGAGATTAATAATATGTTGTATTTAACCTAATATATATCCAAACTATTGTTTCAGCATATAATCATTATAAAAACTGTTGAAATACTTGACTATTTTCATACTAAGTCTCCAAAATCTGAAGTGTATTTTACACTTACCGCACATCTAAATTTGGACTAGCTACATGCCAAGTGCTCCCCAACAGTGTGTGGCTTTATTGGACAGTACAGGTCTAGGTGCTGGTCCTTCCTGACTTTGGTGGTGGAAAATGAGTACCTGGAGGCAGAAGACAGCTGGAGCACTGACCCTGCTGCCAGTGGTTTCAGATTCAAGTCCCAGCCTTGTGACCTTGGAAAAGTCTAGGTGTTGGGCGTCATCTCCCAGTGGACCTGTGCGGATGAAATTCAAAGGTTCTCCATGCACAGCTAGACAATCTGGCTCTTCCAGGCAGAAGCCACAATCTCTTTAACTCATTTGCAGTAGCTGGAAATGGAAAGCCCTCCACCCACAGGTTTTGTCTTTGGCTGGCAAGAGCCCAGCTAGGGGATTGGGGCGGGAGAAGGATGGTCTATGCCCCTGTTTCCTACAGGAGTGTACACTTTCTCTGTTTTATTAATTACCAAGTTCAGTGTTTTAACAGCGCCATTAACCTGAAACCAGTCCGTTTTCCTTTAGTGTCCCTATTTGTGAATGGGAATGCGTGACCCCCTACCTCACAGAGACCTCCTGAAGTTAAACAAGACTAGAGGTGAAAAACCGCTTTGTAAACTGTAAAGCACTGGGCACAGGAAGGAGGAAAGGCTTTGAAAAACAAAAGCACCGCCTTATCCCCAAGTCTGAAGTATCTCCATAAAGCCCCAGGAACAAGAAAGATAGGGTGGGGAAATGCACGCGTCTTTGCCCCTCACACTCCTTATCCACGAGGATGACAGGCGAGATTATGCCAAAAGCGGAGGTCAGTGCCGGCAGAGAGGACATGGCAAGGAGGGAACTGGGTGTGTACAGGGGGAGCGGAGAGAGACGAGGAGACCCGCAAGGGTTGGGACCAAGGGGTTGCAGACAGGGCGTTAGCCCTTCTCGGCCTCCCACCGGCCGGCGACACCCAAAGCTCTCGCCGCCTAGGCCTGGCCAGAACGGACGTTGCGCAGGCGACCGAGCGCGGCTCCGGCTTCAACCAGGCCGGGGTCTGGGACAGACCCTCCAGTCCGCGCGTGACTAGGATCTTGAGAACATTCCAACTCCAAGAATCCCCAAACCGTGGAACAGGACCTCCCGGTTCCCCATCTGGGGGCTTAGAGACAGGAGGTGCGTTTCTCTATTTTTTTTCTTCCTATTATGAAACCGGGAAAATCATTTGCCCCACTCTGGGCCCTGCACCCCAGCATCGTGTGCAGGCGCCCCAGGGCCGTGGATAATTAGATGCGTTCTTCCCTAATTGCCCAAGGCTCGTTAGAATTCGCCCCAGAGCTGTAACATTTATTTTCGTTCAAATTAACTTTGCTTGCAATTAAGCTTAGGAAACCAGCAACAAAAGCACAATTGGCCCGAAGTCGTTTATTGGAAAACGGATTAGGGCACCTTCTTCCCCAATTTAAGGGGAAAGATTCCTGTCCAAACAGCAAAGGCAAAGGGGAGCAGGAAGTTGCTCAGGTGGTTGTTGGTCATGAAGGCGTTGATGCTCCTCCTCATCTCGGCATGTCTGTGCCCAGAAGAGTAAGGATAACCTTGTTGAAATAAATTCTGACGATTTGAACTGAACCCATGACATGAAGCTGCTGTCTGTAGTTAGTTTACACAGCACGTTCATAAACATAATCTCATTTACTAAGAACCTTGTGAGAATTTTCTTTTATTAAAATTAATTTTCTCCTTATCACAAAATAGGCACATGTTCATTATATGTGTGTGTGTGTGTATATATATATACACATATACATATACACATATATAAAAATACAAGTTAGAAAGAAAAAAAAATCAAAGGAACTCATAGTTCGCCCAGAGAAAGCACAAGCAACACCTCGGTGAGTATTTTTTCTAGTTTTTGTTTTTCCTATTTGGCCTGAGTCTGAACTTCGTCACTGAAATGCTGTGAGATCTTCCTGCACTGGGTAGGCCTGTTTCATCAGCTACAAAATGAGGGGGCAGGTCCCCTTTCACCTTCGCATTCTATAACTCCTCTTTTCTTGGTTATTTGAATCTGGGATGCACTTCTCCTAGGGCCAGGAGAGAGGCTTAGAGTCTTGTAGGCGCTCCCTCCCAGCTGTTTTACGCAAGAGACTGAAGCCCTGAGGCCTTAAACTCAGTGTGGGCCAGAGACCAGCTACATGGGCGTCCCTGGAAGCTGGCTAGGAATGCAGACTCTCAGGCCCCACCTCCAACCTACTGGACCAGAACCTGCATTTCAACAAGACCCTCAGGTGACTCAAATGCCTTGGGAAAAGAGGCAGAATTTTAGGTTAAAAATGTGTTATGTTGTTGAGATCAGAGACCCCAGAACCACCTCCAGGAGCCTCCTGTTTCTGACCAAGAACGCCAACCAGGGTACAGTGCTACCTTATGGCTCTGGCTGCAGAGATGAGAGAGGGCTCTGTGCAGGGGGACAGGGCTGGGGTCGAGCACTTCACCTCCTCCCTTGGGTGTACTTTCTGAGTCTCGGAATCCTAGCCCTTGGTGTGCATCTCATATCATGTTCCCAGCCTTACAGTGACTGTGACGATAACATTCAATGAGAGCTTAGACTGAAAGCATCTTGAAAGCTGGAGTGCCAGTTAGAGCCAGGGCAGGAACCCAGGCTCCTGACTCCTAGCTGAGGCACTTTGGGGACCTTGGGTTCTGGTCTCTATACTTTCCCTAAGCAGCAGTTTTGCCCAAGCATGGAAAAACTTGGCCTCTGATCCCTCAGCTCCAGCCCTAAGTCTGGGTAGTTGGGGATTTAGGAGAAAAATAAAATTCTCATCCCAGGACAAAATAGCCAGCTGGAAGAGGCCTCATTTCTGAGTCCATCTGGGCTGAAGGATCCTCTAATAGAGCATTTAAGTGCCCTTGGACAGCCCAAGCTCCTGGGCGCCCTGATGAACCCTCTCTTGCCCCAAACACACACACCTTTCTGGGGAACTTGCTTTCTGTGCTCATTCTGTTCCTGAGAAGTGCTGACTCCTGCGTGGGGGTTGGCATGACAAGGTAACTCAGGAAAAACGTCCCTGCTGAAAAGCAGTTCAGACAGAGGGCATATACCATGAAGGATGGGGCCGGAGCCCAGACTGCAGAAGCATTCTTTCCAGAATCACATAGCAATTCCCTGGGAGAGCCAGGACTCTCATCTCAGTGCCCACGAGTTCTCAATAATAGGAATAAATAGGACTACTGTGAATGTGTGTAGAGCTTCTATAGAGCTAAAGAAGGGACACATGACTTGCCCAAGATCTCATAGCTGTAAGTGTCCGTGCCAGACTAGAACCTGTGCCACCCCCGAGGGAGATTGCATTTGATTATCATCTTAATAAAAAGCAACGTGGAAATAGTCACATGTAGCAGGGTGAGGGTGGAGGTTGGGGGTAGAGTGCAGCTAGGGGGACTTCCCTGTTAGAGCTTCCTCTGTATGGATGGGTAAACTGAGCCTGTGACTTGTTTAATAAATAGAACAACCTAGAGGGAAAGGCAGTGTGAACTAGTGCTTCTCAGCCCAAACTGAGCAGTGAACTAAAGAAAAAACTGGGTAGACAGGCAGGGTGGAGGGAGGATAGGAGGTCTTTAATGAGTTTGCTGCCTGGTCTCTCCCTGTCCCCACCCTCTCTCCAGCATCTTCCTGACTGAGGCCAAAACGGCCTTTGCAGAGCTCTTGGAGTGCCTCTCCCTGCTCCCAGGAAAGGATGACTGCTCCCTACAGAACTCCGCAGGCCCCTCTGCCAGCCCCAAAACCTGTCTTCTGAGAGCTGAGGCTCAGATTTCCAGCTCAGCCCAGAAGGGTTAACCAGGTACAAAATCACGTAGTCAAGGATCAAAGTCAGCCCCTCCCAGAGGGTGAGGGATTGGGTAGCCAGAATCAGGGGTGGATCTCAGCTTTGGTGTAGAGCACCAGCTTCTCTCACTGTCTGAGAACCTGAAGCTGCTTCTCCCAGGAGTGTAGGCAGAGCAGACCCCAGCTATGGTTTTGCAGGCATGGAGGCACTCAGCAACCAGAGATAAAGTGTAAACACCACAGCCTCATAGAGCCTAACTCTTGCCTCTGCTCTCAGTCCCTGGCAGCCATTTTACCCCACTGTCACTTCATGAAGCTGAACCCCACCCCAGCCTTGGGGAACAGGCTCCCTGCAGTCTGCAGCAGAAAGTCCAAACTCTTCCCTGGTACTCAGGGCCCTCCATGAGCCTGTGCCAACCCTGTTCCCAGGCTCATCTCCTATAGCTGCCCTTCCTACACCCCTTGACTCTACCCAGCATACCACTTGCTATCCCCCAGACACCCCTATGTGTTCCTGTCACCATGAATTTGCTTTATTACCTCTCCAGGAATCACCTAATTCCATCCTGCACCTCAAAGGCCACCAACCCAGTAGGAGGCTCCATCATCTCTCTCCTAGATCACAGCACCTTCCTTCCAGCAGGGCTCCCTGCTCCCCTCAGCCAGTCATTCCCTGCACAGCAGCCAGTGTGTGATTCAGCTCAACCATCAATGGATCGTGTCACTCTCTCACAGAAGTCTGGACCTCAGGACCAGGGAGTGAGATTAGGAGCATGGTCTGTCTGTGGGCTGCCCTGTGAAGGGTTTCTTACACTGTGAGAAAAGTATATTCGAGTCTTTGAAGTTTCCCCCTACTATGTAACACTTTCTTTTTACCTTAAATTTTCATCAGAGCCTCATAACATCTATTCAACCTTGTGTGAAGTCGGGGCGGGGGGGGGGGGGTTGTCTGTTCATATTTTTCACTGATGCTCGAAAGAACAGTGTTCTATCATGGGGATTGGGAACAGGGTCTTGATGGGAGAGCTGAGAGTAACATGCTGAGGACAACCATCCAGTGGGCAACTCTGGACAGAAATGAGACAACACATCCTCTTTCTGGTATATTCAAAAAAGTGTGCCAGACAGTGCTAGTTGTCGACTCTGCCATCTTCCCTCTTTTGCTCACAAGGCCCTTATTTCATCCAGGTTTCAGTGAGTCATGTGTTTTGAAGGGAAATCTCACCCCTTATGGTACCCCTGGGCTTGATCTAGACTTGTCTAAGGTAAACATGGTGATTCCATCACTCTTGCCAGTGATTATTTTAAAATGGGCACAGGATACTTTTCAGGCCAATGAGATGTCCAGAAAAGTCTACTGGTGGCTTCTGAGAAGCAATTCTTTATTCTTACAAAGAGGGAAAGAGAAATGGCCTTCTTCTTCCTCCGAATGTTGAGTGTGACTCCTGGAAGTGTGACAACCATGGTGGACCCAGAGGGTGCCAGCTTAGGAGAATAAACCAACCTGCTGAGGATGGCAGAACAGAAAGGTGGGAAGAACCTGGATGCCTGATGCCGTCACTGAGCTGCTGCAAGTCCCAACCCTGGAATGATTCATTCATTATACCTATGGGCACCTATTATTAGAGAAACGGAACATCCTCCAAGTTTAAGCCTCTTTTCCTTGGGCTTTCTGTTACTTGCAGCCAAATGCACCCTAACTGATACAGAAGGTGACCCTTATAGAACAGGAAAAAGAGGGATTCTTGGTTTATGCCCTTTGAGATTTCCTTTGCGATTCTTATAAATAAATAAAACTAGTCACACCCCTCGTTTTGTAGAAGGAAAAGCCAAAGACCAGGGAAGGTAACTTTCTGTGGTTGCGCGGTGAGCTAACCTCTTCAACCCCCGTCCAGGACTCTATCACCACACCATTGCTCTTTCTCAGCTTCAGGTGGCTCCGCAGTGGCACAGCTGACTAAGCATAATCCTGGCATTATTGAAGGCTGGCTGTGTTCGGGGTTTACCAAACACTTCCATACACGTTATCCTTTGGATCTTCACAACTGCTCTGGGAAACGGGTCTCAGCTGCATTTTTTTCAGATGGGGAAACTAAGGTCCAAGAAGAGAGGACAAGCTCAAGGTCATGTGTGACATTTGCATGCGAGGAACTCAACCCGAGTGTAACAAAATCCCCAGCAAAATGAATCTGAAGTCTGAGGGTTTTTCTTCCCTGGATCTGAGAATCGGGAGAGTTGTGTGTAAGTGTTGACTGAAGCTCCAGAGAAATCCTCTCTCTTTGGGCCTCTGAGTAGGATGGATCCTCCGCAGGCCCCTGACTCATCTCCACAGGGCATGTGAGCCTTAAAGATAATGTTCTGAAGTGTGTGGATCGGGTTGCTTCGGATCCTACAAAGTAGGATGGTTGGTGCCAAAGCTGAAGGGGACTGGCTGTTGCTTAGGACAAACTCCACCATCATGGGATGGTGCCTCCTGTCACCCCACCCCAGCCCTCCTAGCTTCAGCCGGCCTTGGTCCCACCAGGGCAAAAGCTGCAGGAGCAGGCCCATAGGTTCCAGAACACCTGGGAGAGGCTATGGGCAGCTGGGTAATTTCCAAATTAATTGTAGGAGAATCCTAACAAAACAATCTGCAGGCTAAGCGTCCCGGAGCTCTGTCGTGAGACTGACAGCCTGGAATCCAGTAAGTACAATGCCTCCGACCACAGACAGGAGGGCCCTTCCTCCTTTGGGGGAGGAGGGCTGACTTCCTTCCAACAGGGGCCAGTCTGGGCCTGCAGCTGCCCGATAGGAGAGCAAAACCCCAGAACTGAAACAGTCTTTCCACCCAAATCCCAAACTACAATTAACATAAACAGCTTTCCCGAAACATTACTGCAGGGTTGGCTGGCCCGGTGAGTTATATGCCTTGGCAAACACCTCACTTCTTTGCAAGGGGCTTTCAGGTCTCACTTTGAAAATTTCCCCTTGAATTCATCGTCAGGAAACCTGAGCTGTCCCCACTGCCCTAGCAGACAACACGCACATGCATAAGATGAATCAATCTAGAGTCTATGAGATATTATTAATAATGGTCAAATCACCTTTGTTTGGTACTTTCCTGTTTTCCAGGAGGCTGCCTGCCTTTGTCAGAAAAGCACTGGTTTGAGTCCTGCTCTGGTATGTGGGCAAGTCTCAGGCTCAACTTCCCCAGGAATTAAATGGACACAACCCTGCCTTCCCTCTCTAGTACCGATCACAAGGGCTAACATTCAGTGAGCTATGTGGCAGGCACTGTTCAGTGCTTTTCAGTCTCTAAAAACTCCCCTGGGACGTAGTGACCACGAACTAGGAAATGGTGGGAATAGACTGAAGCTGTGCAGTTGGGCACCAGAGCGTCTCGGTGATAACACTGCATCATGAGGCTCTCAGTTCTCAGGAGGCACTAGCCTAGAAGTCAGATGACTCAGGGTCTCGCCCTCTCCAGTCACTAACTCTGTGTGTGACCTTGGGTGTGTCTCTTGTCTTCAATAGTCTCATCTATACAGTGGGTAGGTGTGTGTGGCTGGGAGCAATCAGATGCATCTTTAGTATCCCTATAGCATAACAATTAGTGAGTCTGTGTCCCCTCCCTGAACACTAACATGAGGATGGAATAGCGTAATGTGAAAGTGCTTATTTCCAAGCCCTTCTCCCAAAGTTAGTGCAACGGGGGAGGTTTCACTGCACTCATGTTTATAGCATGGAGAGCTGAAGCCCAAAGAGGTGTCATCAGCAAGCAGGGTGAAACGCACACGAGACTCATGACACCAGGCTCTGAGCCGGTGCTCTTGCCTGTTACACCGCATGAATTTTTGCAAATGCATGAATGCCCGCAGCACATTACTGCCCCAGGTATGAGCTGTGCCTGGCACGGTGCCTCGCCTACAGTGGGTGCTTGGAGCATGCAGATCTAGGAAAGTGGCTTGGCAGCCAGAAGCGTGAGTCAACCTCCACCTTGGTTATTCAGCCTGGGTCCAGGGGGACTTAGGACTAGAACCCACCCAGCCTGATGTTATAGGCTGCTCAGACCCAGGGTGCCCAGGGATAGCCTGGGTCCACAAGCCCCTGCCCTCTATCCTGTTACATGCACCCATGCACCCACCAGGTGGAGCACTGATGGATGTCCCAGACCTGACATACCTCCTACCCTATCTGATAGTCACAGTGTGGTGGCTACTTCTGATATGGCTCCAATGATCCCCCTCCTGGTATTCACAGCCTGGGTAACCCCCTCCCATTGAGTATGGGATGGACCTCTAGTGACTTGTTTCTAATGAACAGGATATGGCAAAAGCGATATCATGTCTTGTGTGGGAATAGGTTGCAAGAGACTATCGCTTCCATCCCGCTAGTACTCTCTCTTGTTTATTCTAATGAAGCAGGCTGCCATGCTGTAAGAAGCCATATAGAAAGGCCCAGATGGTAAGGCACCAAGGGACTTATGAGGAGCCGAGACTTTAGTTCAACAGCCTGTAAAGAAAAATCCTGGCACAAATCATGTGAGTGAGCTAGAAAGTAGGTTCTTCCTAGTTGCCCACTGAGATGACTGCAGGCTTGTGACAAACCCTGAAACAGAGGACTTGTGAGATAATAAATGTTGTTGTTTTATGACAGTAAGTTTGGGGGTAATTTCTCATGCAGCAGTGGACAGCTGAAGCAGTCTCACTTATACCACAGGCTCTGGCCAGGCTGCCCCACCTCAGCCCGAACACACACACACACACACACACACACACACACACACTCTCTCTCTCTCTCTCTCTCTCTCTCTCTCTCTCTCTCTCTCCCCCTCATACACTGGTGCCTCTTCCCTTTCAGGTGGAAGATTTGGGTCATTCTGCTATGTCAGCAGAGAGTTGTTGAGAAGACCTGGAAGCTTGGGGATACTCCAAACCTTATGTACTCCTGACACTCAGAGGGAGTGAAAAGACTGGGGAGCCCCCCGAGATGACAGAGGGAAGGAGGGCCATGGAAGCTGAATCCCCAAGAAGCCTAGGCCTATTATTAGGACCCCTGGTTATCCAGCCAAGTGACACTGAGTATCATTCCATTACTTCTGCAGAGAGAATCCAAATCTCACAATATCCAAATCTGCCTTGTAGCCTTAGAAAAAATGACTATGTGCAGTGTCAGTAAATGCAGATTCAATGCATTTTCTTTTGGCCTTTACATCTGACATTGGTATTAGAATTAAGTGCTCCCAAAAGGAAGTGAGTAACATGCATTACAACCTCCAGTGAGAGGCTTACCTTTGGAGTCCTCGGCTAACCCCAATCTGGGCTGAGGTTTTCTCAGAATTACGCCTATAACTTCAGCTTCAAGCTGTGTTTAGACTCTGTTTAAAAGGGAGACAGTGTTTCCTAACATTTCCTTCTTTTCCATATTAACAGCAAATACTCCCAAGAAGAATCCAGAAACTACCTGACCCCATGGTAAGATCTCTCTGACCGCCATAGAAAAATTACACAAGACCTGCCATATTTTTAAGTAGGGCTGTGAGTTCCAAAAACAGCACATGGGCCAGCTAGGGAAGCCAGGATGGGTAGCAGCACGTATGAAGACGGCTTGGCTAATGCTATGTTCACTATGAGTCAGGAGTGTCAGGAGGCTGCCATAATAATGCATTTTATTTGAGGCTGCATTAGAAGAAGTAGAGTGCTCAGAGTAAGGAGGTGATGGTCCTGCTTGACTTTGCCCTGTTCAGAGTGTCTGGCTTGTCCCCTGAGCTTCACATATTTTGAGGAACATTGATTAACTGGAATATATCTTGAGAAGACAATCAGGATGTGCAAGGGGCTGCAGTGCAAGCTGCGTCCTGGCAGAAACAGTTGGAAGAATTTGCCTTGTGAAGCTCGGAGAAAGACTGCAGTACAGCTCCCTTTTATCAAGTCTCTGCGGAGTTTCCAGGACAGAGACATGGGGGCAAGGGGTGGGATGGGGGGCAGGGGGAGGATGAGGGCAAGATAGGATCAATGCTACCTCGTATCAGATTTCAGTCAATAAAAAGAAGTTTCAAATAGTCAGAGGTAGCCAAGAAAGAACCTGGCTGCCTCAAGCAGTAATAATCCCCCCTTTCTGGAGGGATGTCCAAACAGAATTGAAAAAGCAGTTGGTGGGGATGTTGTCAGGGAATTCATTCCCTGAGCGGGAGATGGGTCCAAATGACTTTTGAAGACTCTCCCAGGCCTAAGACCCTGGGATATCAGGATTTGTGTCTTGCTTTTGCAAGAATAAGCAGGACTTGTCAAGGGGAATCTAAAACCTGTTCCTCTAGTTACATGTCAATTATATCCCAAGGAATGTGGAAAAAAAATAAATAAAATAAAATAATAAAATAAAAACCTGCTCCTTCAATCTTTTCCATTGCAGTGAGAATAATGATTTCCCTGACCTGATAAAAGCAGCATAAACTGTATCAAGGTCAAGCCCTGGGTAACACTGACACTTTGAGATGTGGGTACAGACATCTTGATGGGAAAAGCACTGGAATTTCTGTTTTATCAGCAACAAGGACCAAACACCCTTAAAGAACTTCCCAATGGAAACAACGAAAATATCTGGATAAAATACTTTTTAAAATGCATTGCTGAGTGGGCAAGAAAGTTTTTAAAAATCCACAGAGGCCCAAAATGAAATAAAAGCAGGAATTCTGGGAGATGAGCAAGCCCTAAAGGCAGCTTTTGCCCTGAGGGTATGTGCCAAATCCTAGAGGCCCAGAATAATTTTGTAGGCTTTGTGAGGTACAGGAGACAAGAGATAAAAATCTAGGGCCTGTTCTAGGTAGAGAATGTGCTAGGAAACTCTACAAAAGTTGGGATAACCAAAGGTATTATACACTCAGGTAATATACTTCATTTAAGGGTAAATGAAAATAAATGCATTTCTTTTTGCGTCATATATTCCAGACTTAAGGCTGAAGAAACTGGTTACCTGAAAATGCCAAAATGCCAGACAAAAAGGCCCCCAAATGCTTGCCTTCCTTAGTCAAACAAGCAGGAAAGGGGCAGCCTAGCAAGACAGAAAACTTTTAGACAATAAGTGTTCTACTATTTCAGCCAAATGCCACAGAAAACTGTGGACCCACCCATACCAAAGATCAAGTGGGGAACCTGGATCCAATTTTATGCTGCTGTGGTAGACTAAATGATGGTCCCCAAAGACTTCCAGGTCCTAATCCCTGGAACCTGTGAATTTCACCTACGGCACGAAGATCTTTGCAGATGGGATTAAGTTAAGGATCTTGAGATGGGGAGATGATCCTGGATTGTCCAGGTGGGCCCTGAACGTAATCGCCAATGTCCTTATAAGCAAGAGATTGGAATGATGTGGCCATGAGCCAAGGAAGACCAGCAGCCTCTAGAAGTTGGAAGAGACAAAGAACAGATTCTCCCCTAGAGCCTTCAGAAGGACCCAGCCTTGCCAACATCTTGATTTTAGCTCAGGAAAACTGATTTCAGATTTCTGGCCTCCAAAACTGTGAGAGAATAAATGTGTGGTGTTTTAGGCCACTGAGGTTGTGGTAATTTGGTTTAGCAGCTATAGGAAGCTAATGTAGCTTTGTACAAGGAACTCACTTCTTTTTTTTTTTTTTTAAGATTTTTTAAATTGGGGAATTGGGGGATGGGAACAGC
>NW_017731483.1:2048921-2054501 GCF_001890085.2 Hipposideros armiger | reverse complement strand
AAAAAAAAAAAAAACCGGGAGAAAATATTTTCAAACCACATATTCAACAAAATACTCACATCTAGAATATACAATTTCCAAAACTCAATAGCAAGAAAACAAACAATCCAACTTAAAAATAGGCAAAAGAGATATTGCACTAAAGAGGCTATACAGATGGCAAATAAGCACATGAAAAGATGTTCAACATCAGCTTAACAATAACCCACAGCCTTAGTCATTGGGGAAATGCAAATTAGAACCACAATGAAATATCACTGCACGCCTATCACGATGAGAAAATAAAATAGTAGTGACAACACCAAATGCTGGCAAGGAGTCAGATAAACTGAATCACTCATATACTGCTGGTGGGAAGGTAAAGTGGAACCGCCACGCTGGAAAATTAGTTTTTTTTACTCAGCATAATTCTCTAGAGGTTTGTCCAAGCTGTGTGTATTAATAATTTATTCCTTTTTATTGCTAAGTAGTATTCGATGGTATGGATGTAATATAGTTTAACTATTGACCCATTGAAAGACAGTTGGGTTTATTTCTAGTTTTTTTTGGCTCTTACATTCATGTATACATTTTAGTGTGGACAAAAGACTTTATTTCTCTGGGATAAGTGCCCACAAGGGCAATTGCTGAGTCATATGGTTATTGTATGTTTAGCTTTATAAGAAACTGACTAATTGTTTTCCAGCTGTAAACAATGGGAAATGCTGTACCTGAGCAACTGGCTGGATGTGGGTCCTCCATACCATCATGGTCAAACTATAAAGAAATATATGTGAATGATCTGCACAGAAAGATAATGCTTGTTAGTGGTTATCTTGGGCTGGGAGGAATTAGGAGGCAATAGGGGAGAGAAACGCAAAGGGCTCTATGATAATGTTCTGATCTCTTAAACTGAGTGGTGGATTCAAGGATGTTCATTTGATGATGATGATGATGATGATGATGATGATGATGATAATGATATAGAGTCTATCAATCTCTTTTTTTTTAAAAAAAAGATTTTATTGGGGAATCGGGGAAGGGTAACAGACAAGTTGCTGACCTTTTGTTCTTCAGTCTAGTTGTGGAGGATGTCGCTTCACTGGCCCATGTTGGTGTTATCATTGCACTCTTCCTGGGTGAGGCAGTCGCTCGCCGGTCATTGGACGGCTGCTCACGCAGCTCACAGCAGCTCATGAAAGCTCACACCCACTGCTGGCCAGCCCCACTGCAGCCTATGCCATCGCGGACAACTCACGGCAGCCCAGCTCCAGGTCAAGCTGTTGTTCACCATCTTAGCTGTAGAGGGCGCAGCGTCACTGGCCCACATGTGGGATCCAAACCAGGTCCCTGCTGCTCAGAGCCCACGTCCAAAGCCAACTCCTAACCAACGCGCCACTCGGCTGGCCTTCAATCCCCTCTTTTATATGGATTAAATATTTCACCCAATGCTTTTTTTGTTTTTTAAAGAAGACTGGACTTGGATTCAGAAGTCTTGGGTTCCACATCGACATAAATGTCTTACTAACTGAAGCTCAGAGAGGTTGTGACCTAACCACCTATGGTAACAATCTCAAAACTAGCCTCCTGACTTCTAGTCCAGTGCTTATGCCTCTACACCTGATTCCAAGGCAGAGCTTCCTTTAAGTTCCATTCTCTTGTGCATAAATGGTTTTTCAAGTGTTACAGGTGAAGGTTGTTGAACCCAGGGCTCCAGGGTCACCAGGCACACAACTGTCTATGTAATTGGCACCCTCTCTGGAGGCAATGTGAGTCGTGCTCCTTGGGTTTGTGCAACCTGGCTCTACTAGTTCACCTGGAGGAGAACTTCTGAAAAAAGAAATTTGCCATTGGGTTCAGGACAAAAAAGGTTGTCTGTGACAACAAAATCATTATACAGGAGTTGAAAATCAGGTTAAAACTTCTAAATCCAAACCATCCTTCAACATCTAGTCCATCTCTTGATAATAACTATTATCATGGCCCAAATTTTACCCTTTACAAAGCATCTTTACACCCATTATCCCAGGACAGCCCAGTCAATACTTGTGTGCTCTGACCGAATCCACAGCTAGAGCTGGGGCTGATCTTTTTCAGCTTTGGCAAGTTGCTCAGTGATGTTCCCTAGGTGCCTCTCTCTCCCTGTATGTCCCCTGGGGCAGTCCAATCTATAGTCCACTCACATCTGACCACCACCAGGGCCCTTACAAAATCCCCTCAGTGGAAATGGATCTTTGTTACCCCATAACATCACTGCCTTGGGTGTTTGTCTGTAAGTTTGGAGCCCCTAGGGGATTCATCTCTTTATCCCTCAGTTCTTAAGAGTCCACTAATCAAGTTTTTCAATCTCAGTACTACTGAGATTTGGGGCCAGATAATATTTTGTTATAGGGGACTGTCCTATGCATTATAGAACATTTGGCAATATTTCTGGCCTCCACCCACGAGATGCCAGTACATCCCCCCTTCCGCCTCCCTGCCCTGTTGTGACAGCCAAAAATGTCTCCAGACATTACCAAATGTCCACTAAGGATTAAAATCATCCCTCAGGAAGAACCACTGCCCTGGGCTATGAGCACCTTGAGGACAGGGCAGTGCCTTATTTACTTTGTGTCCCTATTGTCTAATATTGTTGTGGCACATAGGATGTGGGAAATTCAACTTATTAAGCAACTGCTATGTGCCAGATATAGTGTGACATAAATCACTGCTGACCACCCTTCAGTCATTCACAAGCCAACTTCTTTTTTTTTTTTTTAATTGGGGAATTGGGGGGATGGGAACAGTGCTGGGGGATTGGGGAAGGGGAACAGACAAGTTGCTGTCGGNAGTGTCACTGGCCCTCACATGTGGGATCCGAACCCAGGCCCTCTGGCATCCCAAGCCAGCTCTTAACCAATGCACCACTCGGCCAGCCCAGGAACTCACTTCCAATACAGCAATATAGGCAAGCTGAAAGGGAAGGTTAAAAAATATGTATCATGCAAACATTAAGCAAAAGAACCAGAAGGGCTATGTTAATATCAGATAAAGTAGACTTCAGAGCAAAGAAAATTAAGAGAGCGACATTAGATAATGACAAAAGGGTTAGCCCACCAAAAACACTTAGCAATTCTAAATATGTATGTACCAACAAACACAACAGATCTACAATATATGTGAAACAAAATTGATAGAACTAAAAAGGGACATAGACAAATTCACAAATATAATTGGAGACTTCAACACCCCTCTCTCAATAACTGAGAGAACAACTTGGACAGAAAATCATCAAAGATAAAGAACAAGTCAACAATACCATCAAACAACAGAATCTCATCAACCTGTGTAGAATACTCCACCCAACAACAGCAGAATACACATGCTTTTCAAATGCCTATGGAACGTGTAGCTGAATAGACCATACCCTGGGCCATAAAACAAACCTCAACAAGTTTAAGAGAATTGAAATCATACAGAGTGAGCTCTCCAATGTTATCTCAGAAAGATAACAAGACGATCTCTAAACACTTGGAAACTACACAGCACACTTCTAATATTCCATGGGTAAAAAAAAAAGTCTCAGGAAAATTCTTTTTAAACACATGGAAGTGAATGAAAATGAAAAAATATAACAAAAGTAGTGCTGATGGGGAAAAATAAAAACTACCACAACTCAGCCAATATGAAGTAGATCATTTGAATAGCCTTATAACTATAAAGAAAATTGAATTTAAAACATTTAAAAACTTCCCCAAAAGAAACTTCCAGGCCCAGATGATTTCACTGGAGAATTCTAACAAAGTTTTAAAGAATCAACACCAATTACACAGTCTCTTCCCAAAAAATAGAAGAGGAAGGAATATGTCTCAATTCATTTTATGGTGCTAGTGTTACCCTGATCACAAAATCAGATAATGGTCATACAAAAAATAAAAAGCAAAAATCTATAGACCAGTATTCCTCATAAATATAGACAGAAAAGTCTTTAATAAAATATTAGCAAATAGAATTCAGCAAAATATGAAAAAAAATTATTCACCACGACCAATCAGAGCTTATTTCAGAGATGCAAGGCTAGTTCAATAGTCAAAAATTAATCACTGTAATCACCCTTATTGACAGGCTAAAAAAGAATAAAATCACATAATCATATTAATCAACGCAGAAAAAGCTTTTGACAAAATTAACACCCATGCATGATAAAAACTCTCAGAAAAATAGGAATGAGGGGAACTTCCTCAACTTGATAACCTACAGCTAACTTTATACTTAATGATGAAAGACTAACTATTTTTCCCAAAGATCAATATCAAGGCAAGGATGTCTACTCTCATCACTCTTACTCACCATAGTAATGGAAGACCTAGCCAGTGCAAAAAGTCAAGAAAATGAAATAAGAGGCATACAGATTGGAAAAGAAGAAATAAAACTGTCTCTATTTTCAGATGACACAATTTCTACATTGAAAATCCCAAAGATTCTACAAAATAAACAAACAAAAAAGTCCTAGAACTAATGAGTCCTATAGTCACAGGATACAAGCTAAATAAACAAAAAATAATAATAAATTTCTATGAACTAACAATGCAAATGTGGACATCAAAATTAAAAATACAATAGTATTTACAATCACTTAAAGAACTCAGATGTAAATCTAACAAAACATGTACAGAACTTGTATTCTGAAAACAATAAAATGCTGATGAAAGAAATCAAAGAAAATCTAAATAAATGAAGAGACATACCATGTTTATGGTTGGAAAACTCAACATATGAAGATGTCAATTCTCCTCAAATTGACATAGAGGTTTAATGTAATTTCTATAAAAATCCCAGCAAGAGTTCTGTTGATACACACAAGATTATTCTAAAATTTATGTAACGGCAATGGAATTAGAATAGTTAAAACAATTTTGAAAAAGAGTAAAGTATATCTTAGTCAGTTTGGGCTTCTATAACAAAATACCACAGACTGAGCACCTTATAAACAATAAAAATGTATTTCTCCCAGTTCTGGAAACTAGAAGTCTGAGGTCAGGATGCCAGCATGGTGGGTTCCGGTGAGAGCCCTCTTCTGGACTGCAGGCTACTGGCTTCTCCTTGTATCCTTACATGGTGAAAACAGGGTGAGAGAGCTCTCTGGGGTCCTTTTATGAGGGCACTAACATTCATGAGGGCTCTGCCTTCATGACCTAATTACTCCCTAAAGACCCATCTCTTAACACCCTCACAATGGGGGTAGGGTTTCAGCATATGAATTTTGATGGGGCAAAAACATTTGGCCTATTGCTAACTGAGAAGAATCATTTATGCAATTTTAAGATTTCTTATACACTACAGTAATCAAGACGGTGGGATTGGTAGAGGGACAGACACATAGATCAATGAAAACAATAAGAACGAATTGATTTTTTACAAAGGTGCAGAAGCATTTTAATAAAGGAAAGATAGCCATAGCCCTTTCAGCAAATGTTGCTGGAGCAATTGGACATGCACAGGAAACAAAACAAAAGAAAACAAAAACATTGCAACCTAAGTCTCATACTTTATACAATAATTAACTTAAAATGGATAATAGATTTAAACATAAAATGTAAAACTAGAAAACTTAGATAAAAA
>NW_017731483.1:2039449-2043116 GCF_001890085.2 Hipposideros armiger | reverse complement strand
GCTCAGCTCGGGCTGGACTCGAACCGCTGTTGCTCAGAGCTCAAACTCTTGAGCGAGCTCTTAACCAACTGAGCCACTCGGCCGGCCCTTTAGTAAACTTTTTATTGAAGTATAACATACATACAGAGAGTACAAACATTTTCACAAACTGACCACACCTATATAAATAGCAGCCATTTCTAAAACTCCAGAAATCCCTGTTGGCCCCCTTTTAGGAACTCCCCAATCACAAGAGAAACCACTATCCTGACTTTAGTACCATAAATTAGTTTTCTCTATTTTTTTGCCATTGGTTTCTTTCACTCAACATGTTTCAAGACTCATCTATGTTGCTATACATAATTGTAGTTTGTCCTTTAGTGTTGCTAATATCCCATTGTATGAATGCATCACAATTATTCATGAACATTGTGTAGTTTCCAGTTGGGGGCTGTAAACCTTCTTGCACATGCCCTTTGGTGCCTTAATGGAGGTACCTGTTCCTGGGTCATCTGGTATGCATATATCTACTTGAATAGACACTGCTAGTCTTCCAAAGTTGTTTGTCCATTTGCACAGGAATGCGTGAGTTCTGGTTGCTCCATATCTTCGCCAACACTTGGTGTTGGCAATCTTTTTATGTTTTATAGTTGTTTGTTTGGAGGGGAGTGCCACAGTCCCACCTGAGTTGAAGGATAACTCACTCTGGAAGCAGCATAGTGTGGGGGTTATAAAAAGGGGCTGGTACAAAGGGACTGGTCATCAGGCCAGGCAGCAAGGACCAGGAGAGAATGAAATCAGTGACAATAGAACTAGAATTTTAAAAGGCTGACTTAAAAAAAAAAAAAGGCACTGTAAGGGTGGAGTACACAGGATGCGGACACAAGGTAGAAGTGGATTTGAGAGGGAGATGGACGAAGGCTTCTGTATGAGTGGCTGGCTGGGTGAGGGGTGTCAGGTTGGAAGGCAGGAGAAAACACCCTAGTTTGGGACACATCGTATTTGAGATGTAGGATGATGAGATGGAGATGTCCAATAAACTGCTGGTTATATGAATCTGTTGCTAAGGGATGAGGTCAAGACTGGAGACACGGAGTTAGGATTTATCATCACACAGATAGGGGTTGAAGTCAGGGGTGTGGCTGAGATTTCCCAGGCGGGGTTGTGGGGCATGAAAGAGAGGAGGGCCAAACACCAGCCACCTACCTTTAGGGGATGAGCGGAGGAAGAAGAATGAGAGACATCGCTTCCCTCTGAAACGCTGGCAGGGGCTGTGAAGCGTGAGTCAGGCCCTTCGAGCCCCAGCACAGCCTGGGGTCCATCTCACCAGCCAGGGTTTTCTCCTGAATGAACTTGCATCACTAACCTCAAAGCCATATTGCGAAATTTGCATCAAATTGCACACCTCTGGCAGCGTCCTAGGGACAATGGGCACCAAAGACTCATAGCATCTTGGGGCTGGGAGTCCTCCTTCCCACCTCCACAACATCTTTGCCAATTAGTTATCCAGCACCCCAGGCAGGGAACTTGTAACTTCCCACGGCAGCCCATTCTCACCGTTGAGCCAGGGAGGATATAAGAGAACCTTTTCTTACAAATGCAATCTTGTGGAAGTCAAAGGAAAAGCTAAAGCTACACTCCAATGACCCTGGCTTGAGTTAGATGCAAGGACTCTGCGTTCAGGAAAACCCATTTCTAATAATGTACCCGCCAGCATCTTCCTGTTGGGGTTGGGGTCATGGCGTTTGACTCCCCACCGGAAGCTGCAGCGATTTCACTCCCATTTGCACACTGGATGGGAATGCGCTCCTCCGCGGCAGGCATTCCTCTGGCTTCATCAGGCGGTGAGGACTGCCCTGGAATGTGGCCAGTCTCTCAGCACTGGAGCAGTGCATGCTGCAGCACAGATCCACCAGGCTGGACATGCGGGAGAGCGGGAGGCTGCTGGCGGAGAGCGAGCCCTCTGCAGGCACGGTGGGCACAATGCCATGCTGCTCAACATTATTTTTTCGAAATATTTACCTGCACCCGGCCCTGGGTCTCTGGAGAAGGGAGAAAGATATGATTATGAAATGGCTCCCACCCTTGGGGAGACTGGTGGAAGGAACAGGCATGCAAGCCTGAAACTTTTTGTTTTCTCTTTCTTTTTATACATTTCCAGAATACCCACCTAAGCAGCATCTGCATGATCTGAAATGTGGAGATTTGGTTTCTGAAATGACATCAGAGAAAAACTGCCTGTGAGCCTCAACGGAAAGGGCCTTAACAGCCACTGTTAACAATTGACAGCATAAAACTCCAAAGTGTTCATCTTTGGATACCTGTTTCCCAGCTGAAAAGGCATACATCACTTTCTCCTGACCACAAGACATCCATTCCCTTGGGAAACCTCAGGCTGAGGATTCTTAGGAATTTTCTAGAATTTCAAGATTTTGGAAATGGATAGCTTCTATCCAAGATGACAGAATAAGATTATCTTTCTGATTCTACAGATTCTTTTTTCTTTCCCTTTGCTTCACCACTCATCTTGCCTGTTACTGTACACTGACAACCTCTATTTTCTCAATATGATTCCCATTATCTCCATCCTGGTACTTTCTGTCCCCAGTGGTCATGAGGACTGCCCAATCCACAAGCATGGAATCCCACCAAGTATGACAAATGACCAGGGGACTCACTTCACAGTGAACAAGGTACGGGAATGAGCCCATGGTCATGGATGCACTGCCTGATGTCACATATTGCCCCCGGATGCAGTCAGCCTCTCAGAATGCTGCAATGCCCTTCTCTGCACAATGCACTGATGCACCATCTCTGAGGCAACACCCTGAAAGGACAGAGTGCCATCTTTCAGGATGCAGTGTATTTATTAAATCAGAGAGCCCTCTATGGTGGTGTGTCCCCAGAAGGAAGGATAGTTGGGACTGGGAACCAAGGGGTGGGGGGAAGCAGCATAAATGGAGTTGGCTCTTCCAGGGTCTCCCCTTTCTGTACAGGAAGTCCTTGGGGCTACTGTCCTAGTCTCTAGTGGTGGAGCTCAACTAGCATCTCCCTTTGTCTTATTCAGTGGATTCCCTAAAGGGCCCAGTCCATTTTCAAGCTAAAGAGTCCCCACTGCAGCCCCAGTCTCAGCCCCTGCCCCATCCTAAGGTCCAGCCACTCATCTCAAACCCAGCCCCAACCCCAGCCCCTACCTCAGGCCCATCTTCAATTTCTCCCCCACTCTCTCACCCGATTAGGGCCTGTGGAGTGTCCTTCTTTAGACCCCAGGATAAAGTACGTCTCATCCCAAGGGAAAGTCAACCCCTGGATTGGCACTTCTGCAGAAAAAGCTGGAACATTTGTGATGTTTGTCCTGTTTTGGTCCTAATATCTCAGAAAACCTTTAATCTTCTAGCTGCCAACATTCCTCAGTATAACATTGCCTTTCCGCCCCAAGTACCAGGCTCCATCCTTGCTGGAGAATTTCCTATTAGCAATGAGCTCTGGCAGCAGCTGGAGCACCACCTTTTAAAGACCTTCACCCATGGGTACAGCCTCAGGGAAAACTTGCAAGGATATCTCAGCCAAAGGGCAAACATGGACCTTCACAGCCTTCTGCTGTAGAGGTCAAAGCAGCAAGAAAGAATCTAGGCATCCAGGAAGTTGCCATGTGAGGAGTGCAGCCAAGGGCCAGCTAAAGAATAAC
>NW_017731483.1:2029830-2035569 GCF_001890085.2 Hipposideros armiger | reverse complement strand
TGGATACACACGGTAACCCACTGCCACAGGGGCTGCAGACTACGCCGTCGCCAGCAACTCATGGCAGCCCAGCTCCAGGTTGAGCTGTTGTTCAGCATCTTAGCTGTTGAGGGTAGTGTCACTGGCCCTCATATGTGGGATCCGAACCGGGGACCTCTGGCGTCCCAAGCCAGTTCTTAACCAACGCGCCACTTGGCCGGCCCTGAAAAGGCTTTTCTTGTGCTTGTCGTGCACAGACACAAGCACTGACCCAAACTTTGACTCTGTGAGTTGCATTTGCTGAAACTTACAAAAGCAGAGGACGGGCAGAGAGTGGAACAGAGAGGATGCTGGAGACTCATTGGGTGACCACATAGATTAGGAATCTTATTTTTAACAACGGCAAAAGAAAAAAAAATCCGTTATAATTTATTGAGCTTTAATCCTTATGACTTACCTCTTTTTTGTCACAGAGGTTGAACTTACCTTAATAATTTCACACTATTCTTTTAATTTTATTTTCTTATACAAGAAATGCAGAGATTTTCCTGAAATATATGGGCTGGAATCAGGAAAGTAGGAGAGACAGGGTGCTAGAGAGGATCCTGTGTGAGAAAGGGACTGAGATGGTGACTGTAAAATGAGCAGTGAAGGTGGCTTGTGGTACCTGTGCAACCCCAGAAGGGAAAGCCAGGTGGAAGGAAAAAGTTGCCTTGAGCATGTGGCATAATGTCAACTGGGTCCTTAAGGTGGGGGCAATTTGTGGTTTCTCCCTTAGCAAAACATCCTAGAACTTGTTAAAAGCAGTCCTTTTAATTTTTAAAAATATTTCTGTAATAAAAAAAGAAAACAGAGGATTTTAGGGACCCCTTGATTCCCCTGAGTCTGCTTGTCCAGTCAGGTAAGCCAGAGCAGAGTGGCAAAGAAAGGGTGTCAATAATGACAAACACAATAAAAATATTACCTAAGTTTATAGACCATTGAAGAGTTTAGAAAATACTCTCCCAAGCATTATCCTCGTAACAACTCTGTAAGGTCAGGGAGTTGGAGATGGGTGCAGTGAGCTGCCCAAGGTCACACAGATAGCATAGGGCAGAGCTGAAAATAACACTTGATGTTTCTGAAGCCAAACTCGCAGACTGCTTCCCGGGAGGTTCCATGAAGATTTGGTGGGAATGGGCGTTTTCCTNAAGTTGGGTAGACGTCTCCAGTAGGAGCTGTGTAGATGTGTGTAGGTCATGGCTTGTTGCCAACAATACACTGTTCCTTCCTAGGATGTCCTATGGCCACTTGGAGAATGAAAATTCAGCACCTTCAATGAATCAGGAACACTACCTGAACACCTCTTGGAAGCTTTCCTTCCTTGATCCAGGCATTAAACAGGCACTAGGAGTCCAGAATATATGGTTTTATTAGGTACAACAGAGGTAGCACTTACCTCTCAGGGTCCTCAAATCCATAAGGCTGTTCAATTCACAGAGACCCAATCAAGGCCCCTTCCCCAGTTCACCTTGCTCAGCCACCCATGTTTCAAGATGGCCAAGCTGAGGTTGCATAGCTCTTTGAAAGAAACACTTAGGCTGGTCAGGAGACAAGCCGATCAGTCCCCATCCTGAGTAGTCCCTTCCCTGCCCCCTCAGCTTTAGCAAGGAAGGCCTGAAAGCCCTGAGATGTTGATCATGGTTCACACAAGACCCTTACTCCAAAGAGAAGAGCAGACAAAGTTTTTAGCTCCTCACATGCATCATCATGGACAAATCATGGCAGAGTGGACTGTATGGGGGACAAGAGACAGTCCACAGTCACTCCAAGTCAATTAGTGGCAGGACATGACCCAAGGGATGAGAGTGGAATTGTGTCCCAACAGACTCCAGCCATGAAAGAAAAGTGCCCCAGAGGCAGAAAACAGAGAAGAGAGTCTGGAGAGGATCGATCACCAGAGAGGAGCACCATCTTGCAGTTTCCACTTTAGGTATAGGATGTTGGAGATTAATTTAGGGATTCCTTCAAGAGCCAAAGAGTCAAACAAGACTGCAGCTCCTAAGCCACAATCTGAATGTCCTGAGAGCCAGTGAGCTGGGAAATGCATGGAAACTGAATGGCTATCTGAGTGGTCAAGGGGCTCCAGTGACCAAGGAATGCACACCCCACCCCCTCAACCCAAGAGTGTTGTTTGCTCAAGATCTGGAATGGCCAAGCCTTAAAGAGCAGCTTGCTGATTGATGAACAGGCTCATACTGGAAGTAGAGCTGCAGAGCCAGCCTCTGGGTTTTCCCACTGATGTGCCCCTTACCTCAGATAGCCTGCCTACTCCATTTCCTTGAATCTATACATTTAAGGATAGTTGATATCTTAATGATACCATGTCCTCCAACTCATGAACATGGTAGATCTCAGTGTATTTAGATCTTCTTCAATTTTCCTCAGCAAGTTCTATAACTTCCTGTGTACAGATGTTATACATATTTTGGTAAATTTTATCCTGAAGTATTTCACATTTTTATGTAAATGGCATTTTTAAATTTCCAATTGTTCACTGACAGTATAGAGAGATAAAATTGATTTTTGACCTATATTCTGTGACTTTGTTAAACTCACTAATTCTAGTGACTTTTTTTGATTCCTTAGGATTTTCTATAGACATGTCATCTGTAAACAATGACAACTATATTTCTCCCTTTCCAATCTGTATGCCTTTTGTTTCTTTTTCTTGCCTTACTGAATTAGTAACTCCAGTACAATATTGAATAGAAGTGATGTGGACACCCTTGTCTTGATCTTACAATGGAAAGCATTCAGTCATTCACCATTAAGTATGATGTTACCTGTATGCTTTTTGTAGACGCCCTTTATCAAATTGAGGAAGTTCCCTTCTACTCCTAGTTTTCTGAGTTATTACCACAAATGTACATTAGACTTGGTCATATGCTTTTTTTGCATCTATTGAGATGATCATATGGGTATTATTTTTTAGTTTGTAAATATGGTGGATTATGTTGATTTTTAAAATGTTAGACCAACTTCAACATATTGTTGGATTAAATTATCCCTTAACATATGGTTGGATTAAATTTCCTAAAATTTTGTTTAGAATTTTTGCAAGTATATTCATGAGAGATATTGGTCTGTAATTTCTTTCTTATGATATTTTTGTCTGATTTGGTATCAAGGTAATGTTGGACTCAGAAGGGATTGAAAAGTATTCTCTCCTTTTCAATATTTTTCAAGTTTGATTAGAATTTTTTTTTCTTCCTTAAATGTTTGATAGAATTCATCAGTGAAGCCATCTGCACCTAAAGTTTTCTGTGTGAGGTTTTTAACTACAATTTCAATTTTGAAAAAACAGATGTAAGGGCTGGCTACTCAGGTTATTTCTTCTTGGGTGAATTTCAGTAATTTACATCTTTCATATTTTGTATTCATTTCATCTAAGTTTTAAAATTTATTGGCATAAAGTTATTCATAATATTCCCTTTCAATATATGTAGAAGCTATAGAGGTGTCACCTCTCATTCCTGATATTGTTAATTGGTGTCTTCTTTTTCAAATCAGTCTGGCCAGAAGTTTATCAATTTGATTGACACTAAAAACCAGCTTTAGGTTTTATTGATTTCCTTTTTTNTGTTCAGCATCTTAACTGTAGAGGGCAGTGTCACTGGCCCTCATATGTGGGATCCGAACCGGGGCCCTCTGGCATCCCAAGCGAGTTCTCAACTATCGCGCCACTCGGCTGGCCCCACAAGCCAACTTCTTGTGCTTTGCCATATCTGCATGCAACTGATACTAGCATTAACTTGATATTTTCCTTTACACTGACTCATTTTATCTCAAATCAGCCACCCAACATGGTACCTACAGTACCTGATGCAGAGAGGGTGCTTAGTAAGTATATGTGGACTAGGAATAAATCTCCTTTTCCAGCTCTCAGTATCAGCTTCATGGAAAGAAACGGATTCACTGATGACCTCTGGTCAATTAGGGATCTCTCACTTTTGTAACAAATAAACCCCAGAATTTTGAAATTTTGACACAATGGGGTTCTCTTTCCCATTCACGAACAGTCCATTGACAGTGCTCCTGGCCACCGGGTGACTGCTCTGTGTGGCAATTCAGGGACCTCAGTCTCTTGTCATCTTAAGGCTCCACCATGCTCTGGGTTTCCATCTTACTGTAAATACAAACAGCAAAAGGGGAAAGAGAAAGTGGAGAAGGCACCCTTCTTCTTCACAGTTAGGCCCAGAAGTGACACATCACTTATGCTCACCTTCCATTGGTGAGAACCACTCCCCAGGCCCCAGCTCAGTGCAAAGGGTCCTGGGAAATACAGTCACTAGCTGACTAGCCACTTGCCAATGATGACTCAACACTGTGGAACCAGGTGTACCATTCTTGGTCAACACCTAGCTGGCCCTGCCTCAGGACATGTAAGATACTGTCAGCTCACACCTCAGATGTCTGCTTTCACGCCCAAAATGTCCTCTCCACAGCACCCTATCATCCAGGCCAGCTAACCACGCCTCTGATGCAGCCAAGAAGGAATAGAGAAGAAAAAATCTCGTTTACAATGGCTCTCCAATCAGCATGCCTACCTCATCCCTTTCACCCTTTGCCACTACACAAATGGTAAAACCAAGAGAGGAGAAAGGACCTATCCAGGATTGCCGATCCAAGTCAGGGGTAGTACAGGCTGAGCTGCCTGCAGTAGGCTGGCAGCAGTGGGGCCCATCCACTCACCTTCCATGGACGCAGCCCAGTAGTGCTTGTGCCAACACCCTGCTCTGGAGTTCCCTGACACCTCTGTTTGGATCCAGGCCCTTTCAAAAGGAGCATTTCAAATAGGAGCCATCAACACTTACAGAGGGTGGGTCTTAATCCATAGAGGATCATTTGCTTCACCCAAGTGATGAGACATCCATCAGCACCTCCCATTCTTCCACCAATTACCTATCTGCTAATTATCTGGGATTAAGAATTGACACGGAGCGACATGGTCATTAACCACATATTTGCACGGCTTATTCATGTTAGTGGGGCTGCTCGGTCTCACCGAGTCAAATTGGACACGCCCACAATGCTGCACAACATATTTACATCTACTTGGCTGTCAGCAGCCTATAAAGGACTGCAGGATGTGTTTCCTTCCAAAGGGACTTGGCTCTTGTCAAAAGCTTTTTTGCAGGCATGCTGGGTGTCTTGGCTTTCGGGCAGTATGGGCTGTGGCTTAACTCAGAGCACATATTCAATCATCTGTCAAACATTCATTAGTTCAAGCACAGTAGCGGGCACAACACTGGCCCCAGGAGGTTTTACATAAATGAATGAGACACTGTTCCTACAGCTTCATGCAAGGAAACCCATGCAAGCAGAGAGGGCAAAGAGCCATGAGAGAGGGGAAAGCAGCATGTCGTGGGAATGCAACACCAGGAGAGGTCTATTTGGTCCGAGAAATCAGGGGAGGCGTCACAGAGGAGGTGGCATTTTCAATATACAGCCAGATAGAGAGAGGATTCCAGGCTGCAGGAACTGCAAAAGCAAAGGCACAGAGATGTGTGAAGAAAATAGGGAGTGACCTAGTGTGGATGGCACACACGCCACAGGGGGAAAGGAGGTGGCCTGGTAAACTGGGTCATATCAGAGAATATTGAACGTTCTGCTAGGGTTTGGAAATATTTTCTCTGGATACGAGGAACATGGAAGAAATTTTGTTTTTGTGTGTATGTGCGGGTGGGTATGTTTTAGTAAACTTTTTTTTTTTTTTTT
>NW_017731483.1:2028617-2029694 GCF_001890085.2 Hipposideros armiger | reverse complement strand
AAAATACGTGTTTTTCAAATAAATATTTTGAACAACTCAAATCCATCACAGCAGTGAGATCTGCAAAGAAGGCACATCATTAGCCTGTACAGAAAATCCAACAGCCACACTGTAAGTCTACCAGGCAGTCTCAAAGACGGGCTCGAGGCTACTTACGATCCCAGAGACACGAAGGACTCTGCAGGGTCAGTCATCTGAACAGGCTCAGAAGCTGGCTTGATCCTTAGAACCTCTGCAAAGCCATCACCAAACCAGCAAGTGACATGTGCTATGTCTATAGTAAAGTAGAAAAGGCGGTCCTGGCAGAGCTTCCGTCGATACACAGACCGAGGGTCGGCTGACAACACAGACTCAATGGCACGCCTTGCTTCCTCTGCTGATTGAAAATATTTAAATGAAGCCTGGCCGACATCTGCAATGAGAACAACACAACTTAACACCCAAAATCATGCAGGTCACAATTCCACTTCCGGGAATTTATCCAAAGAAATCCAAAATTCTAACTCGAAAAGATATATACATCCTTATGTTCAATGTGGCATTACAATAGCCAAGATATAGAAACAACCTAAGAGCCCATCAATAGACAACTGGATAAAGAAGAAGTGGTACATATATGCAATGGAATATTACTCTGCCATAAAAAAGAATGAAATCTTACCATTTGTGACAACATGGATGGACCTAGAGAGTATTATGCTAAGTGAAGTCAGACAGAGAAAGAGAAATACCACACGATCTCACTTATATGTGGAATTTAAAGAACAAATGAACAAACAAAACAAAAACAGACTCATAGGCAGAGAACAAACTGCTGGTTGCCAGATGCAAGGGGGAACGGTTGTTGATGGGGCTGAGTGAAAAAGGTGAAGGGATTAAAAAGTACCAATTGGTAGTTACAAAATAGTCATGGAGATGTAAAGTACAGTATAGGGAATACAGTCAATAATACTGTATTAACTATGTATGGTGCCAGGTGGGTACTAGACTTATAGGAATCACTCTGTAAATTATATAAATGTCTAATTACTATGCTGCACACTTGAAACTAATACAAAATAATATCGAATGTCAACT
>NW_017731483.1:2026766-2028537 GCF_001890085.2 Hipposideros armiger | reverse complement strand
CATCTGCCAGGGGACCATATTATAAAAAGAAAACTACAAACATGAAGTTGATTCATATCTTCAATTTCATTGTCTCCTCTACAAAGAAAGTCACAAACACATAACAGAGTGAATGCCTTGCACACGCATGCTCATGGGTTTGGCTAATGAGTCTGCCTGGTTGTGCAGAGCCTACACATGCTGGAATAATCCATCCCACCCCTTAAGCCAAGCTACAATTTAAAATTTTAATAAATGGAACTCATCCTTCTAATCTCTTCCTATATGTGTTGACAAGCATCAACATTTCTTGTGCAAGTTACTGTTCTGGAAACCTGGGGCAGGAGGGCCAAAAGCCAAAATTCCCTGAACAGCTTGAACTCCTGGAATTTATCTCCAGGCCAGTGACAATAATCAGCTATCAAGGGCGCCCCCTTCAGGCACCGAAAAGGAAAGGCATAGTACAGAGAAGTGTGTCTCTTCTTCTGAAAAAGTTTCCAAGATGAAAAGAAATATAAGGCTTGCTTCAAACTATTTCTCTTTCTGAGGGATCAAAATTTCCTCACAACAGAGCACTGAAAAAATATATTTACAGGTGAAAGAAAGCTCACATGGAGAACTCAAGGACTGGGGTGGGGAGAGGCTCCAGAACATGTTATGTGAGAAACAGCTGAAGAAAAGGGGTGCTCAGCCAAGAGAGGCCTGAAGTGTGGGAAGCTGGAACGGTATCCGACAAACTAATATGGGAGTGCAATTATATTATGTGGCCCCACTAAAGGGTGGAGTTATCGGAGAACAGATTTTATCTCATATAAAGGAAGAACATTTTAATAACGGGCACAGTCCATAAATAATGAGCTACACAGGACAAGCGTTGAAGAATTATCACTGAGAGGTTTAAGCAGGGGCTAGAGGGCCAAACACTGGGAATACTGAAGAGGCTGGTGAGCTAGCTGGCAGAGAACTAAGCTGGATTATATTTAGGATTTTAGTTCTAAAATTCTGAGAATGTGTATTAAAACCCCAAACCACTGAACAGGTCCTCTTGCTGGAGGGCTGGATGGTATCGCCCTCAACATTATTATTTCCATATTAAATATCAACATTTTGTGCTTCAAGCCCTGATTCGGTCTCAAAATAATTTTAAGAGAAAAATATCAAAGTCAAAATAAATGATAGATTATGCCAATGTCAAATTCCTAGTTTTCACATCATACTATAGTTATGTAAGATGTTATCATGGGAAGAAGCTAGGCAAAGGGGGCAAGGGACCTCTGCACTATTTTTGCAACTTCTTGTGAATCTATTAGGATCTCAAAATAAAAAGCTTTTAAAAATCAAATTAAAGATACATCCCCAAGGGTTTCTAAGTAACCTCAAAGACAACCCAGTTTGATTCAAGAGTGCAGTGTCATCAGCCACAAATGACTCTGTTCAAGTATCTACAGGCAGCAGGGCTCATTTAAAACCATGAACAATCAGCTACTAAGATTTATCACTGTGATTAAGAATGCCGATGGCATGTTGACAGGTGTTGCATTTGGTTACACTGATCATAAATCGTTATCTGGGATCACATCATTAAAATCACCTATAGGCAATAAGAGAACATTCTTACAACTGCTTTCTACGTGGTACTACACAGGAACCATGTACAGACTTAGTTATATATTTATCTAACTGTAATACAGTAATGTCCTTATGTCTTCTTCCCTCACTATGACTTGCAACAAGAAATGCATCTTGTTCATCTCCTTTTATCACCAAAACCTAACCCATAGTAGGTTCTCAG
>NW_017731483.1:2022666-2024314 GCF_001890085.2 Hipposideros armiger | reverse complement strand
AGCCAAAATTCACTCTGGGCTATATCTAATAAATAAGTTGGTAAGTAAAGCTATGAAGCTCAATTTTTGGTTAAAAATCAAGAATTATGCAGTGCTAAGATGCCTTTATTGCATGGCTCATAAAATGACTCTAAGGCCACCCAAAAAAGAGGAGTTCCAAAAACACACACTCTTCACTAACAGAGTGTCTGGTAGGAGATCTAGGTTTTTGCTTGTTCATATGGCGTTAGTTGCCCTGTCTCCTTATCCTTCCGGGCTCAGCTCAAATACTTTTTAACCTCCAAGAAGCCTTCCAGGCTCCCCACTGCCCAAGTCAGAATTCTTCTCTCCCTCGTGTGCCCACAGCACTCTATTCTAGTGCCAATTCCTCCCCATTTCAACATTTTTCGTCATTTTTAGACTGTGAACTTTCTCAGGTCACATTTCTGCACTAAATCCTGCTGTCATAAATCAGTCCCTGTTTTATAGTTATAATTCATAATTTTTCTTTTTAATCACTTTGTAATCAATAAAACATATTGATTTTTATTCAGGCATACAACACTGTAGTTTGAAAAAGATAAAACGTTCCAAAGTACAAAGCGTTCAACAATAACCACAGGGGTAAGTATAAATATAAGTGCCTTCCAGGTAGCACTGGTTTGTTGTATCACAAAACCCTTTTAAAACTGACATTCCTCCTCCGAGCAACTGTATACAGTGATGAAACAATCTTCATAAATAAAGCTTTTAAAATAAAGAGATCAATTTAAAAATCAAATGCTTTGTTGAAACATAAAGCAGAAGCACAACCCTCCAGTGGCGGATGAAATCTGACATCTCCTTTGCAACTAACTGGCTCCTTCTTACTGGAACTACTGCACCCACCTCTTAACAGCCCCTTCCTTCATTCTAGACTGCTGCTGGGGATCTGCTGTGGGCTGGAGAAACCAGATAACAATGTTTGTTAAGAGACATTTGTGTTAAAGTAAACAGGTTTCAAGTAAAAGTCCTGTGGCCTCTCTTCTGCAGTAAAGTGTATGTCTCTAGTGCTGGGACTTTATGGGGACAATTCCTGTGCTGAAAGACTCCTTCCCTCTTACTTCTGGGCTCTGTGCCAGAGGTTGCACTATCAGCCACCTGACAGAATGATTTGGGACATTTCTCTAGTCAGCTGGTCAAACAGATGAAAAAAACTTAATCTGAGGGGCGGGGTGAGGGAGGGGTGACCTGTTAGCTTAGTTGGTTAGAGCATGGTGCTGATAACACCAAGGTTGCCGGTTCCATCGCTGCATGGACCACTGTGAGCTGCACCCTCCCTAAAAGAGTCAACTATGCCACTGTAGCATGAAAGCAATGTGTAACCAATGACCATGGCAGTTCCCCAATAAAGTTAAAAAAAAACAAAAACCCAAAAAACCTTAATCTGCGTAAGTATAGAATATGCACAATTTAGCTTCTGACTGCTGTTTGAAAATTCCAAGGACTATTGTAACAGCTAGACATGAGACTCTAAATCATGGGCCACCTTGTGAGGCAGGAGCCATTCTCAGCAAACAGTTAACTGAGTGCCTGGGACTCACTGTGCTGCATAAACAGTTGTTGAACGAAAATCATCAGATGATGGTGCTGCCCAAATATTACTTTATACTCCTAGGTTTCTTTGCCA
>NW_017731483.1:2019803-2020786 GCF_001890085.2 Hipposideros armiger | reverse complement strand
TGATCACATTTGCTTCTGTCTCCATTTAAGAAAAACAGGACTGACAAAGGACTTTGCTTTTTAAAACAGGCTTACTGTGAATGAGCCTGGAACTTTGGAAAGATGATTTTGGACTTTCTAAGTGATTATGTCTCATAGTTCCTGCAGATGAAAAGGCACTGTAGCACAGGTAAGAGTTCATGAGATTTGGAGTCAGATAATCCTCTGGCTGGATGCTATAGGGCCCTCGTCCATAAAATGGAGATTGCTGCCCTATCAAACCCACAGAGCCACTGTGAAATAACATACATGAACTCTCTTTATAAACTGTAAACACCATACAAAAATGAATAGTCACTACAAGGCTGACTTAGTAAAAGTGTCTATAGTACTACTGTTTCTTGCCTTTCACCTTTCTGATTTGATCTCCCCCATTAGAATATTAAGTTCTTCTGTAGGGCAGGGATTTTTATCTGACTTGTTTACCACTATATCCCCAGCACCTAGAACAATGCCCAGCACAGAGTCACTGCTCAGAAAATATGTGTGTGTTGTATGAAAGATCATAAAATGTCCCAGTACTGTTACCCAAGTTGGTTAGCCATCACAAATGGGTAAAACTCAAGTTGGATCAGCTATAGGTTTTTTCTGGAAAACGTACCAAAGGCCCGGTTGAATACAGTCCAGCAGGGGAGTTCAAGTTTTGGGAAACAACAAGCAAATTAACTGCTCTTCTCTTTTTGGCACCTAATAGCCTGAAAAGTACTCTTAGAGCTTTTATATCACAAAATCCTTAAAAAAAAAAAAATCCCGTGGCACCCCAGACAGGGCAGATCCTTCTCTTTTGCCTACTTTACAAACAAATAAGCTGAAGTCTGGAACGGTCTCCTGACTCCCAATCTACCTGCTATTTCACCTTCTGCTTCTCTAACAAATGTGCTGATTAGGTCAGAGTGATTCACGAAAGGGTATGGCTCAGTAACTAGGTTATAGATGAACACTAG
>NW_017731483.1:2013397-2016298 GCF_001890085.2 Hipposideros armiger | reverse complement strand
CATATCAGATATTTACATTACGATTCATAACAGTAGCAAAACTACAGTTATAGAGTAGCAATGAAAATAATTTTATGGTTGGGAGTCACCACAACATGATGAACTGTACTAAAGGGTCGTGGCATTAGGAAGGTTGAGACCCACTGCTCTAGAGGTCCGAATAATGACCCATGGACAGATTCGAGAAGGTCTACAGATTTCAGCTTAACAGAAAGGCATTCGTCACAATTAGAACCAACTGCAAATATACGGTGCCCCCTCAGTGGATCCCAAACCTCCCTGAGGGTGTCCAAGTTATGAGTACAATCACATACACAAATACAGTATAGGAATTTCATGCAATAGAAAAGGTGGTTAGGATGGCAGGCTCCAAGGTTGCCTCTATTAGTGGCTACATATAAACTGGAGTACTTTACTCAGAGGCAAGCTCTGGCCCAAAGTATCACTTCTAACTATAAAATAACTTACCAAACATGAGAAAACTCTTCTAAGCCCATCAAGGAATGTTCAGGATTATTAAAGATGCTCTTTCTAATTCTCAAACAAGCCCTTGAATGGCTACAAATGGATGGCTGCCTTGGAGTACCATTCTTGGCCGAGAAACAGGATTCCAAGTAGCCAATTGGCTCAGTTAAAAGATTCCCTACAGAAAAAAAATTAGATAAGAAATCATAAGTCAAATGGTCATCAAAGATGTATGAAAAACATGTTTTTTCAATGCACTGATTTCATAGTTTTAAAATCTACTAGGTATGGGTAGCCGAGTGGCTCAGTTGGTTAAGAGCTCGCTTAAAAGTTTGAGCTCTGAGCAACAGCAGTTCGATTCCCGGTCCGAGCTGAGCAGCTGCTGAGCTGCCAACAGGTGGCAGGATGACTCAGCTTAAAACAAAACAAAACAAAACAAACAAACAAACAAAAAAATCTACTAGGTGTTATGCAACTATAGAACATGATTCTTATAGTATTCATGAATACATATAAATATCCTCATCATTACATACATTGTTATATCCCTTTAGATGATATATTGGGAAGGCCCAAAAAAGAAAGAAGGAAAGAAAGAGGACATTGTTAGAAGACCTACTATGACCATAATTCAAAATCTATGCTTGCCTCTAATCATCAGTATAGGTTTTTTCTTTTCCTTGATGGCAGCAGAAAAGACCTCATTTTTATAACATACCACTCTTGATCCTTTCTTTAAAGATACTTTTCATTAGATTTTCCCATGAGGTATTTAACTGGGAGCTGGAAGGATAAGCCACTCAGGTCCTGGCTCTTCAGTGAATTTAACTGTGTGACCTTGGGCAAGTCACTTAACTTCTCTGTGCTTCAGTCTCCCTATCTCATAAAATGGGAGTAATACCTACTTCACAGGGTTGTTGTGGGGATTAATTAGATATGACTGTAAAGCATCTTCTTGAATAAAGCCCTATATAAATACAAAATAGTATCTGTTAAAGTTGGCTTATATTTGTGGGGAAAAAAATTCTATACTACCATTACTAAGTTATGTGAGGTTAAGGTTAAGGGGGTATTTCAAACAGAAGGAATAATGTGCACAAAAGTAAATGAGAAATGTGATAGCATATGCAGGGAACAAGCTATTTTGATTTGCTGGAGTGTGAAATACAAAGCAAAGAATAATGAAAGGATACAATGGTTGTATTTAAGTAAAGATGCTTTCAATTGAAAACAACATATGGAACAAACTAGTTTAAGCAATAAAGTGATTGCATGGGATCATACTACTAAACTATCTATAGGCAGGGTAGACTTCAGGTTAGGCTTGGTCTAGTTGCTCTCTGCACCTCTAGAATGTAAGCTTCACATGGGCAGGGGATTTTCTGTTTTGTTTACTGTTGAGTTCTCATTGTCTAGTTGTACTTGCCTGCAAGAGGGCAGGTGCCCAAAAACTTCATGTTGCATGGAAAAAGGATTATGTAAATCTTAACTGATTAAAATGGAAAATGACAAAATGAAAGAGGAATGTGTATCACATTATCCTACTTATAAAAATTTGTTTATATATTTACCTATCTAAATATGTACATACATAATGTCAAGAATGCTATCTGGAAGGACATTCACCAGAATGTTAACAGTGGTTAAAATGAGTGGAGATATTGGGATTATTTGTATATTTAATTTTATGATTTCTATAATATTTGAAATTTTTGCAATAATCACAAATCATTGAAAAAAAAATTTTAAAGCAGTAACTCCTTTCAAAAAAAGAAAAAAATTGAGGTGGCCAGGTGGCTCAGTTGGTTAGAGCACATGCTCTGAACAACAAGGTTGCTGGTTTGATTCCCACATGGGACAGTGAGCTGTGCCCTCCACAACTAGATTGAAGACAACTACTTGACATGGAGCTGATGGGTCCTTGAAAAACACTCTGTTTCCCAATAAAGTTAAAAAAAAAGTTAAAAAAAATTGGTCAGGTAGCATCACTATAGGTTTAAAGTCCAAGGTATCCACAATTACCATTTTTAATTTATAGATAACTTTTTTTTCACATTTCATGAAGTCTTTATTAACTTCTTTTAAGGCATGATATAAAGACACTCTAAACTCTCATTTTATTTCTGGCTTCTATTAAATCTATCCTACTAACACTGGTGGTATGACCACAGGCCTGAAGCTGTCCCTCACAGCACCTTTCATTACTTTTCACTTTGAAAACTAAATTAACGGATCTATATAAAAATATTATATGTAACACATATGTAAGTAATAAAGCATAAATTATAATGAAATCCTGTGTAACCACCACCCAGCCCAAGAACTAGAGTTTTACCAGTAACTTGCATCTTTTTATTTTGTTTTTTCCTCCCCCATACCCTTCCTTTCCCCAAGATGAGCAGGAGCATGAATGTGGTCTTTTTTATTCACTTCCTT
>NW_017731483.1:2008089-2011370 GCF_001890085.2 Hipposideros armiger | reverse complement strand
TGTGACTTTGGGCATAACTGCTTACTTCTCTGAATCCTAGTTTTCTCATCTATAAAACAAGGATAACAAAACAAAGATAACCAACCTATTCTGAAAAGTTGTAAGATTACTAAAATATGTAAAGCACCTAGAAGGTGCTCAACAAGGAGTGGTTTTTAAAGCCCTTGCTCAGGTTTTTTTCTGCCTTTTAAAATTACAACTGTATTAACTGTGTAATAGAAAAATCAGCAAGGTATTAATGCAGAGGTTTTTGTACACAAGGCTTACTTCCAAACCTTGTGCAGACAGAAAAGTTCAGGTCCCTTCTACCTCTTGCCTGACCTAGTCACTTACCTTTGTTAAAATCTGTCTCCCCTCTTCCAGTCCCTCTCCTCCTCAAACCACACTGCGCTAATCCTCCAGACTCTGAGTTCCTTTTCATGCTATTCTCTAACTTTCCATGTTTCCCACTGTTAATAGATGGCACGTTTCTTAGCATGGTGTTCAAGTCTGTCCATAACCTGACTCTAATCAATCTAATCAACTGTTCCCAAACCTCCGTGTTCCATCCAATACTTCAGGATTTGCAGCTCCCCAGTCCCATGCACTGTAGACCTCTGAGCCCTGCTTTCTCCTGCCTGTCAAAATATTAGATCTAAAACCTGGCAGTGTGCAACAATTTTTTTAAATGAGCACAACCTTTGACCAGGTAACAGTACTTTTACGAAATTTAAGTTAAACATTTAGAACATACACAAAGACTTTAGTTTCCAGAACTTTCATTTAGAGCAATGAAAACTGGCACTAACCTAAATGACCAACAATAGGGAACTGGTTAAATAAATCACAACACATCTATAAAACAAAANAGACTTTAGTTTCCAGAACTTTCATTTAGAGCAATGAAAACTGGCACTAACCTAAATGACCAACAATAGGGAACTGGTTAAATAAATCACAACACATCTATAAAACAAAACAGTGTGCAACTCCTTAAAATTGTCATGGAAAGATTTTTGTGAATCTTAAGTTTTTTTTGAATCTTAAGTTTTAAAAAACAAATTTCTAAAACAGTGGGGTCGCATATCAGCTCATTTTCTAGTTTGTATGTACTGAAACAAGTATGGAAGACAGACATCAACGGACATTAAAAGTGGTTTTCTCTGGGTTATGGCTAATTTTCTTCCATTTGCTTCCTCCAGTTTCTAAAGTTAATATACCTTGCTCTATATAGAAGTAAAAATAAAGAGAAACAAAATTATGTCCGTATTTCCAGACCCAGTTTAAAACTATTTCCTCCCTCTGTCCTTCTTCCCACCTCCCTCCTCAATTCCTACAGCACAGAATGTTTCTCACTTGGGGTATTTATTAATTCCTAACCGGCATAATACCAGCCGTATATATCCTCTCTCTCTTACATAAAAGAAAACTCCCTAAGAGAAAGACCATTACACTGCATGTGGCGGTTTTGGCCACAACGCCAAAGCCAGGCGGACCCTAGGTACCATGAGATGACGCCATCCGCTCGCCTCAGACGCGTCACGTGGTCGAAGGAGCACATGACCCGTGCCTGGGCTATAAATATGATGACGCACTTCAGTTCAAGGTCTCGCATTTCATGTCCCTCTCTGAAGCGAAGTAGGCTACCGCACCTACACCTGTTCTGTGTGCGAAACCGCCANCCCACTGATACTTGCCTGAATCGCAGCCAGTGCTAAATACTATGTTGATTTCATAAGACTTCTTTTGGCTAAGGAAAAAAAGGTATAAGTAGAAATGAACCGTGTTACCTTCTACCTTTTCCAGTTTGGCGAGTGTCAGTCCTATTGCATTGGGACGATGTGGGCTCCTTGTGGAGAAAACTCCAGTCTTCGCACCATTCAGCCTAGGAGGCTGCACTTTTGCCTTACAGCTCAAACGGCCATTTTTGTGAAAAACAAACAAAATCCTATTGAAAACAAACCACTGAGTAAGTAAAGAGCGTAAGTTAATTTATCATAATGGTTTGAGGGGAAAAAAACTTTAATACCCACAAATTAAAACAGAAAGAATGCTTTTAATGGCATTAAAATGTAATCAGTGGGAGAAAAATAATACCATTCTTACTTCTTGAAGGAAGAAGATAGTTTTATCTCTGTATTCTTTGCCCCTAATACAATGACTAGCACATTGTAGGAACTTAAGAGACATCTGTCAAATGCCTGAATAAGCAATAGTTAGTAGGTAAGTGCCTGCTTTATGCCAGGCAATATGCTAGACATTTTTATACTCATTTCATTTAATCCACTTAACAACCCCAAGAAGTATAATTTATTCCCCATTTTAAGGATGAGGGAGTTGAGGCTCAGAAATGCTAATTAATTTTACTAGGCCTTTCTATACAACATCAAAAGCAAGAATCCATGAAGAAAAACAATAACAGATTTGAAATTATTAAATCATTAAATGTATGCACTACAAAAATGTCATCCCAGGAGAAAATGTTTACTATATGTATAATAGACAATGGGTTAATATCTGTGGTAGATAAACTGTTCCTACAAATCACAAAAGACAACTCAATATAGGAAACTAAACAAAAAAATGTGGATAGGTAATTAAAAAAGAAATAGAAATGCTGACAACAATATGAAAAGATTCTGAACCTCACTAATTATTAAGAAATTAAACTAAAAACCAAAATACTGTTTTTCCCTGTCAGGCAAAAATGTAAAAAACTGATAACAGGTAGTGTTGGCATGGGTGTAGGAAAAGGTCATTTTCATATACCTTTGAAGTATAAATTGGTTAAACTTTTTGGAGGGCAATTTGGTAGGAGCTGTCCAAAATTATAAATATGTACACACTTTTAACCCAATACAGTCACTTATGATATCCTGTTCATAAAAATATACAAGTGCTCAAGTTATGTGTCTGAGGGGGTTACAGCATTACTGTAATAGCAAAATAACTCTCCATTAATAAGGGAGTGGTCAAATTATGGTACATGTATATTCCGCAATAAAGGGCAGCCATTAAAGCAAAAAAGTTAAATCTACATGTACTGAATGAAGAAAACCTACTCCATTATTTAAAACACACACTCACTCTGTATATGTATATTTATGCTTCTATGTGTATCAAAAAACAAAAAGAAAGAAAAGGTCTGGCAGGATATACACTGAGCCGTTAATAGTGATAATCTCTGAAGAGTGTTGGGGAGTGGGGATAAAAGAGGAGAAAAATAGGAGGAATAAGGAAAAACCTATATACTTCTAAGTCCATTTTTTATATCAGCAATGTTTTTAACTTAAATGATTCGA
>NW_017731483.1:2002601-2003644 GCF_001890085.2 Hipposideros armiger | reverse complement strand
TTGTCAGAAAGGAACTCCAAGTAAACCTTATTTCAAACATAATGGATGGGGAGCCCCATACGGGATTAGGGGTTAACAAGTGGGGACAGTTTTTTGTGCTCCCCTACCTCAGGGGAACTGCAGTGAGAATGAAACAGAGGCAACATGCCATTTATATTAAAGGGATTATGGTTTTGTTTCTGGGCAGCTCTGAAAAATTGAGGGCCAATTTTCATCCCATGCGATGACCAATTATCCCTGCACAGATAGCCCATCCTTTTACCTGCTTACTTGTAACATCATCTCCCACCTATTTGAAGTTTTTCTGTATGCATAATTCTGTTTCTGGGCTTTTTATCTTGTTGTTTCAGGTAGGGGGTGGGGGAAAGACATATTGCCTGCAATATAAATTATTAAAAAGCATACAAGTCCACAGATTTAAAAACTTAACTATGAAAAAGCTATTTCTAAGCCTGTTCATTTGTCATGGACTAATAGATCATTAGTAGAAAATAAACATCAGAAAGAGCCAAAAACTCAAAGAGTTAGTGTAATTGTAACAGCTATATACAATGTCAGAAGGGTAGTAGATTGGGGGTGGGGGGTTATCACTTTGTGAAGGGTGTAAATGTCTAATAAAAAAAATAGAAGATTGTGGGTTTTTTAAAAAAGGCATTTTAAAATTTGATCACATTCATATACGTGTCCTCTGATAGGTGTTTTCCATATGATAATGTGGAAAAGAATGCTGTTCTGTTCCCAGAAGGAAACTGTTCTGTGTAGCTGAAGAAACAAATCTGAGAACCTCTGAGCTTTATGTGTTGTAAAACTGGGGCGGTAATAGCTGTATTTGCCACTAGATGGTGGTGCTGCTGAAAGTGGTAGTCGCTTAATTTATGGACAGACTAGTGTAGAAAATGATAGGTATTTTGCCTTCCTGGCCTTAGCTATCATATCTAATGATAATCACAAAATACTTTAATTACCAAGTGTGAGAAGTACTGAAATTCAAAGCAGACTTGGAGACACTGGTGAAATAAATTGCTACCTCTTTTAAAGGTAAA
>NW_017731483.1:1919795-2000521 GCF_001890085.2 Hipposideros armiger | reverse complement strand
TTCCCCAATTCCCCAACGCTGTTCCCCTCCTCCAATTCCCCAATAAAATCTTAAAAAAAAATACACCATGAGGGTTGAGAACCACTGTTTTACACCATGAATGCTTGAGAGACTGGGATCCTATCTTGTTCTTAACTGTAGCCTAATACCTAACACAATGCCTATATAGAAAGCTTGCACAATTGTGCCCTTACTGAACCAAACCTTTATTTGAAGAATCTCCTTTATTTTGAGTCCTCTGTAACAACAGAAAGAAAACTGAAAATGCCTCCTCTCCTCCCAAAATAATACCAGAGGAGATTTGCACACTTCCCACCCAGAATGTTTCCTACTCCTGTCCACAGTCTCTTCTCATTTTCAGTTAATCCTTACCATTATCAGCAGACAAATATTCCTAAAATACTAAAATTGCCACTCCATTGTTCAAAAGTCTTACTTAGTTCTCCATTCCCTAACAAGTAATACACTTCTTAGTTAAGTATGCAAAATTCTGTACATTCGAATAATACAAGATTTTTAGCCTACTAACCTATTCCACATGGACCCTGAATTAACAACATCTTGAATGTCTTGAATGCATCCCCCTCTCTATGTCACATACAATAATACAGTTATCCTCACCTGTAATACAAATCTCCATTTTTCAAGGCTCCACTTGTGTCATTTTTTCAGGTCATTCCAGCAAAAAAGTGAGTGTTCTCTCTTTTATATCTATTATTCAAGTGACACTAGCATTTACTATTTTCTTTTGTAATTATTTGTTTTCTGTTTTATTCCCCCAAGAGACTAAATTAAATCCCTGATGGGGAGAGACTATGTGTTATAGGTCTTCTAACCTTCAAAATGCTTACCATGATGTGGTCCACACAGTTAGGCATGTAATAATGATTTAATATACATTTTGCACAAATACAATATATAAAAAGTAAAAATCAAAACTCAAATACATAAGTAAACTATATTTATCACTCCAAAATATCTTTGAAAGAATCCCAAAATGAAAAGAATTGTTAAAATTAACTAAAAAAGCCAACTAAAGCCTGAATAAATTTTTGATGCTATTGTTACATTAATAACTGAATAAACTTTACAAGAAAACTATATATTACCCCAAATTTTAAATGTTCAAATGTGTAAGTTTTTCTCCTCTTAATAAGTAATCAAAGAAATGTTTGTTCTTCGGGGGAAAACTTATTGAGCCCTTCCCTTTCCTATTTTTGTCTTTTCCCACCACTATTTTCACCCCAATACACACACACACACACACACACACACACACACAAACACACACACAAGCAGGATATTTTCTACGTGGTAGAGCCTGAAAAAAACACATTGGTTCTCTTTTCAAGATACAGTCTATACATGGAAAAAAACACTTAAAATATTAAGAAAGATTGTAGAGATTGCTACAATATTTTGAGAAAATCACACAGTAATATATTAAGATGTGTATTTTGTTGGACAACTTTGATGGTTGAGCACTGTTAAAACAAAACATAACTATAGACGTCATTTTCTGGGTGACTCTCTTGAGGAACATTTAGAATTGCTGGCATCTCTGGTTCTTGTGCTTTGGGTTTCTCTTTCACTTCTGTAAAATCAAATAAAATATGAAAATAGGTTCAATAAATGGTATTGGGACAACTGACTACCCATTTGGAGAAAAAAACCCTCTACCTCACACCTTGCATAAAAACAAATTTCAGATGAATTAAAGATTTAAATATTAAAATAACATTAGTGTTGTAGAAACAATAGAATGTTCTTATAATCTTAGGATTATAAAGGCCTTTCTAAGCAGAACACAGACCAGAAAACATAAAGGAAAAGATTAACAGATTTAAATAACTAAAAATTAAATTTTTGTCACGTACATAACAAAAACCACTATAAACAAAGTTAAACCACAAGCAACAACTGGGAAAATATTTTAAAACATATATGTAGGTAAAGGCTTAATAACTATTTAAGAGATTTTTAAATCAATCAACAAAGATTGCTATCCCAAATTTAAAATGGAACAAGGATTAAAACAGGCAATTTTCAAGAGAAAAAATGCAAATTCATAAAAATCATGAAAAGATGCCAAGTAGCATTAGTCATCAAAAAAGTGGAAATTACAACAATGAGGTTTTTATTTCTTAACCTAGTAGATAGGCAAAGATTGTTAAAATAGTACTTGGCACCCTACTAACCCCATGTTTTTGTTGCACTCATCTTTTAGGAGAAAGAGCAAATAAACTACCAGAGAGTTCTTTAGAAAGCAATTCCATGGGGATAACTATGGTCTCATAGTCCCAGTACATTTTCTTACAGTACTGTCCATAGTATTGTACAAGGAGAATCGAGGTTCTCAGTTATGTCCCTAAGGCAAGTCCGATTGAAGAAAGGTCACATTATTTTCAAAACGCTATGCTTAGGAGAAGCTTTTCAGGAACAAATATTGAAATAGAAAGAGTTTTTGGTAAACCTGATAAATCTACAAGAATGTGTTCCCCAGTAACAGGGATTATATTTTACACCTTTGTATATCCCTTGGTACCTTAAACCATGAATTTACTTGCCTTTAGTTAGCTAGGAAAATTTAATTTTCAAGAAAAACTTTAGTCATCAAGTTTTCTTAAAAATCTAAATTTAAGTGTCCTTTAAAAATGTTTACACATAACTCATCCTATATTGGGATCATTTCTCTCCACTGGCTAAAGCTTCCCAAAATGGATAGTATGTACAAGTACCTACTATACACACTTATATTTTCAATTGTTGTCTTTTAATTCTTTGGAAATATGCCAAACAGACATTGGTTGAATGAAAAACTAGCCAATGACATTAATGATACCCATTGATAACACTGGGAATAACCTAGTCAAAGAAGTCTGTAAAACACCACTCTGAGGGAGACATACCTATTTGGTGCTCTAATTATAAATGGGAACACGATTAAGTGGCGGTGTCACTGACTTATCCCCTATAAACAATCCCTACCTCGAGGAAAAGTATAAACATCCTTAGCATCTTCCTGGTGTGCTTCAGAATCCTGGCCTTGGGGTCTACCTGTTTCTTGGTATGGTTCTGGAAAGCATTCTTTAGGCACATCCTTATTTTTATATGTCTTTGTAGAGAGGTCCTCAGGCTCAGATATTTCTTGGTATATTTCAGGTACACAGTCTTTGGGCTCAGGTGTTTCTTGGTATATTTCAGGTGAACATTCTTCAGACCCAAGAGTGCCTTGGTATAGTTCAGGTGGATATTCTTCAGGAACAGATGTTTCTTGGATGGTTTTATGAGAGAGAGCTATAGGCACAGCAATTTCATTACATGCTTTTTGAGAAATGTGTTCAGGTTCAACTATTTCTTGGTATGGTTTTGTAGAATGGTCTTTGGGCCCAGCTATTTCTTGTGTTTTAGAAAGGATGCTCTCAGTCTCAGCTATTCCTTGACCTGGTTCAGCATTGTATTCCTTGGGCTCAGCTCTTTTTTGGTATGTCTCAAGGGCATAGCCTTTAGGCACATCTGGCTCTGGGTATGCATCAAGAGAACATCCTTCCAGGTCAGCTGTGTCTTCAGATGTTTGAGAAGGTAGGGCTTTGGCTACAGCTGTTTCTTGGCACATGTTAGGAGAGAGGCCTTCAGGTTCAACCACATCTTGGCCTATCTCAGAAGGGTGGCATTGTATTATTTCTTGGCACTCAGGAGATTTTCCCTGATGTATAATGCTTTCTTGACCTACTGCAGGGAAATTTTCCTCAGGTACAGCTCTTTGGGGAGAGACTATCGGAAGGAAAGCTTCGGTTACATTCCTAGGTAATTCAGTGTCTTTCTCTGTAGGTGCCAATGCTTCCTCCAACATTTCTTGTTCTACTTGTGACAGAGGCTCCACCTTCAGTTCTGTATTTTGTTGTCTCTTTCTGCCTCTTTGGTTTCCTTTTGCTGTTCTCTGCCGCTTTTGTTTTCTCTCTCTGTGGAGAGATCAGAATTAGTGTCAGCGATAGGGCTACAGAATTCAGATAAATGCTTGGTAACAACAGTCCTGGTCTCTCCCTGACTGTTGCATGACCTTGAACAAGTCACTTAATCTCTCTGGGCCTCAATCTCCTTGTTTGTAAAATGAAAGGGGCAGTGCCAGATGTTCTCAACTGTCAACAGAGGAAATATCCCACAGACACTTTTTGTCTCTGAAGCCTTGCTCACCAGGAAGTATAGTGTGTGTTTGAGAGCATGTACTTAAAGTTGGGTTATGGAGGGCCGGCTGAGTGGCGCATTGGTTAAGAGTTGGCTTGGGATGCCAGAGGGCCCCGGTTCAGATCCCACATATGAGGGCCAGTGACACTTCTCTACAGCTAAGATGCTGAACAACAGCTCAACCTGGAGCTGGGCTGCCATGAGTCGCCAGCGACGGCGTAGGCTGCAGCCCCTGTGGCAGTGGGTTGCCATGGGCTACCGTATGTAGCCAGCAGCCAGCATGAGCGGCCAGCAGCTGCCGCGAGCGGCCGTCCAGAAGCCGACGACTGATCTGCCTCGCCTGGGAAGAGCGCAATGATGGTGCCAGCTTGGGCCAGTGAAGCAACATCCTCCACAACTAAACTGAAGAACAAAATGACAGCAACTTGTCTGTTTCCCTTCCCCCAATTACCCAATAAAAAATCTTAAAAAAAAAAAAGTTGGGTTATGGAAAACATATAATTGATGTTATAAATGAACAGATTGGCATTCTGGTTTATCCACTAGTCTCTTTGGGTTTCATCTGAGTGAGTTAGTCCCACTATGCCCTGGGTAAATTAATATAGTTGCATTTCTAGACCCGCAATCCAGGCACAGCTCCTGCAGGCAGGTGATGTATATGGCTTGCTTATCTAATACAGTGTCTGTGTGCAGAATGCTAAGTAGCTACAAGACATGTCAAATGAGATGTACTGTAAGCTGGGTCAAAAGCTGCAAAGAACATTTACTGAAGTTAAGAAGCCTGGTGGAAAGGCATGAGCAGTCCTATCATATCTACTCTGAACTAATACCTAGATTAAAGATCTAAAAGATGAAAGGATATACATGGAAATTGCAGCCAATGACAAATTGTTAGGTACTGCAAATATAACCAAATATAGATGGCTAATACAGATGAGTTTGGAGGGAGAAAAAGGTACTACAAATAAACATTTCATCATTTTTCTAAACCTATGGAAATTCTGTCCCATGCTACTTGCCTCATGGATCCTTCTTCTCTTACAGACCAGAGGGCTGAAATATTCTCCCTGTTTCGTGCTCCTATAGCCTTTATTGTGAGGATCATGCTTCAGGCAAAGAACATCGGCTGCCTCAATCTGTAGTTATTTCTGGAGAAACCTTATTTCTTTTAGAAAACTAGATATTCTTTAGTGACAAAGTCAGTGTCTTTTACATCTTTGCAGTGCTCATAGTTCCCTGCACACTTAAAAATATAAACCTGGGTTAGGAGTGGCGCATTGGTTAGGAGTTGGCTTGGGACACCAGCTCTGAGCAGCAGGCCCCCAGTTCGGATCCCACATGAGGGCCAGTGACACTACCTTCTATAGCTAAGATGGTGAACAACAGCTTGACCTGGAGCTGGGCTGCCATGAGTCGCCAGCGACGGCATAGGCTGCAGCCCCTGCTGCAGTGGGCTGCCATGAGCTACTGTGAGTGGCTGGCAGCCAGCATGAGTGGCCAGCAGCCAGTGTGAGCTGCCAAGAGCCGTCGTGAGTGGCCATCCAGTGGCCAGCGACTGATCTGCCTGAGCCGGGAAGAGCGCAATGATAATACCAACATGGGCCAGTAAAGTGACATCCTCCACAACTAGACTGAAGAACAAAAGGACAGCAACTTGTCTGTTCCCCTTCCACGATTCCCCAATGCTGTTCCCGTCCCCCAATTCCCCAATAAAATCTTTAAAAGTAAAATAAATAAATAAATAAATAAACCCTATTCTACTTTTTTGTATGTTTGAACTTTTCCATAATGAAAAAAAAATTGTAGAGATTGCCTCACCAAAGCAGTTTGAAGTCAATATTTAAAAAGTATATATGTAATAGGTCAGTCAAAAATAAATATTACAAATAATATAGAAGGAAAAATAATTTTAAAATGAGGGTATGGCACCTTAGCATTTTGAAGTATAACTCCAAGTGCCATAGTAACAAGATAAATTATAATGTATTTATTGTCAGATTAAAAAAAGATGGTATAGGGCCGGCCGAGTGGCGCGATGGTTAAGAACTCGCTTGGGATGCCAGAGGGCCCCGGTTCGGATCCCACATATGAGGGCCAGTGACACTGCCCTCTACAGCTAAGATGCTGAACAACAGCTCAACCTGGAGCTGGGCTGCCGTGAGTCGCTGGCGACGGCTTAGGCTGCAGTCCCTGTGGCAGTGGGTTGCCATGGGCTACCGTGTGTAGCCAGCAGCCAGCGTGAGCGGCCAGCAGCCGCAGTGAGCGGCCGTCCAGAAGCTGGTGACTGATCTGCCTCGCCCGGGAAGAGCGCAATGATGGTGCCAACTTGGGCCAGTGAAGCAGTGTCCTCCACAACTAGATTGAAGAACAAAACGACAGCAACTTGTCTGTTCCCCTTTCCCTAATTCCCCAGTACTGTTCCCATCCCCCCAATTACCCAATAAAAAAATCTTTTAAAAAAAAAAAAAGATGGTATATCTGAATAATTCAGGAAACACTAATTTTTTTTCCTAGGTATTAAGTCCTAAATAATTTGTTATGAGGGAATCTGACTAATATAATGTTCCATTTTTTTCCTGGTGATTTTTCAAAAGATACAAAAATATTTATGTGGCCTAAAATGTAATCTGTACTCTGTAACTTATCAATTATGTGATCATGGGCAAGTCACTTAACCTCTCCATGCCTTGGTTTCTTCACAGGTTAAATGGAGTATATAGTATCTACCCAGCCTCATGTGGTTGTTATAAGAATTTCATATAATAACTTACATGAATGAATTATCCAAATGTAAAGTAGTACTTTTGTTTTCATATAGAAAACACACATATAATGCTTCCTAGGTGCCAGACACTGTTTTAGGTAATTTCCTTATTCTGTTAACTTATATAATCTTCACATCAATTTATTAAATGGATACTATTATTATTTCCATTTTGCAGATGACAAAACTGAGGCCCAAAGAGGCTGAGTAATTCATCCAAGGTCAGATGGCTAGGAAGTAGGGGAGCCAGGCTTCTAATCTAGTCCTTCTGGCTTTAATAGCCAGGCTCTTAGCCATTATACTCTGGCGTTTCTTTCTGGAACAACTAAGGTTTCACTGTGTGGTATGCTGTAGTGAGAACAGCCCTCAGTAGTATAGAAATGTGTCACCAGAGCAAGGCCAGCCAGCTGCCAAGAGGCTCACCAAGGTGTCATCTACTTCAGTGACTTCCTCAGCCTTGGCCCCTAGCCCAGCAAACATAGAAACCCAATTCTATCAGCACACACAGACTAGCTCCATTTATCAGGGGCAGAGCTCAGCAACCAGCTCAGAGAGACTGATATGTAAACCTAAAGACGGATTTTTAAATGAACAGTGAGAAATGCAAAGTCACCCAGCAGAGAATGCTTGGGCTGACAAACAAATGTACTCTTATTCTGTAGCAAGTACTTGGAAGCCAAGTAATGATCAGAAGGTTGCTTGGCGGGTATGGAATTAGGGGAGCTAACTGGATACGCTTTAGCAGAGTCACCTGCCATAGGACCTGAGTATAGAAGTCTCTGCTAAAACATAATATACGCATTCCTGAAAAACCTCATTTTCTGCAAAATTATGTACTAAAATTAACAGCTTACAAGGAAAAAGAGAGTTTGGGCAAACGACTCAAAACCTATGCAACTTTTTAACATTAATAAAAACAATTATTGATATCTGAGATAACTTGGGTAGTCCAGACAGATAGATCTGACTGGAGGATGCCTCGGGGATAGCAAAAACTGCACAAAAGCAGCAGTGTAAATGCAGGTTTTCAGCTGCTATGATCATGCAAATAAGAGTGGCACTCTGAGCCAGCAGGGCTGCCGTTAAGTTGGGCATAGGAGAAAGTACAATCCGTACATGTGTAAAGCTGTGCAAGGCTGGTGGTGTTCTTCTCTTGGGGAACAGCCCCAGATGCAGGCCAAAAAGGACCCTGCCTATACAGCAGCCAACCTCAAGGCTTTTGGCTTTCCTGCTAAAGGTTTAATTCTATTCCCACTATTCTGGCTCATTTGACTAGGAAAAATCATGAATCAATACAACGTCCACATTATACTGACATCATTTTCCTATTTACCAATCATGTGTAAACTAATTGGTGGAACAGAACAGACAGTAGTCAGTCCATATGGGGATAGATATCCTTTCTTAAGAAGAATGCTTAGATCAGTGGTTCTCAACAAAGTGCGATTTCATCCCCTCTGCTTGCCCCAGGAAACATTTGGCAACGTCTGGAGACATTTTTGGTTTCACAACTGGGGCTGGGGGAGTGCTATTGGTCCGTAGAAGGCGGAGATGTTGCTAAACATCCCCAATGCAGGACAGCCTCCCACACAGAGATGCTGCCCACAGCATCAATAGTGCCAAGGTGGAGACGCCCTGGTTGTGAATGGATGCTGCGCTCCTTGGGTCCTTGGGCTCCCCTTTTCCATCTCCAAGTAAGCAATACCTCTGTTTTCACAGTCATATTCTAAATGGATGCAGTTGGATGCTGCCTAATTTACTTCACAATCATGTTCTTCTACTCCCTCCCTGAGATGACAGACAGGTGACTTTGGAGATTTAGGAACTCCCAAACTCCCCAGTCACTCACTTACACAATGTTTTGGGTTACCGCATGGAGAGTTAATCACACTCATTTGATAAGGATTACTAACAGAAAGCTTGGAGAACAAACTCAGAGGTTTCCTCAATTTGGGGGTGTCCCCCAGTCCCCCAAACAGGATGCTTCTGTTTATATTACCAGAGTGGTTGAACTAACCACACCCCTCTACAGTATGATTTGATTGCCTGGTGCTTTAATTAAAAGAGATCAGGGATAAAATTCTGTTCCCACCACTTTACTAGCTGTGTGACTTTAGTCAAGAGATTTAACCCATTGGATATTTTCCTTTTGTGTAAATAGGGATAACAGCTCCTGATTTACTGGATTGTTGGAAAGATAAACTATAGTATGTGAAACTGCTTATCAGTACTTAGCACATAGCATGTATTGGATAAATATCAGTTCCTTTTTCCCTCGCAAGGATACCATACCCAAATTGCCATTGTGAAGTTTGCTTTTCTTGTGCTTCAGCTTTTCTTTTTCTGAGTTGCTCTCTGTTTCGCAAATTCCAAGTTCCAATGACTTCTGTAGGATCAAAATGAAAAGTTATAGGCAACAGTGAGGAATTGTGGCATTTATCAGCAAGAGTCCTATAGCAAAGTGGTAGAATCTCTGTTGGGTGTCTACATTCTTCTCCCAGCTTTTTAAGGACAAGGACTCTATCTTATTTATCCTATATCTCCGAAAAATGCCTGGGAGCAAACAGTAAACATTTTAAAACGAAAAGGTCAGTATTTGTATGTAAGTGTGCTACCAAGCTATTAATTTTTTTCAAAATAATTTTTATATATTGTACAACATAAAAGAAAGAATCAGCCATGTTCTGTCATCCTTAACATTATACCTGTTTTCATTTTATTCCTCATACTTATCTAGTTCCTATATTACACAAAGTTGCACTGATAGCATGCCACAATTTTATCATTAACCTAACATTGTATCAGAAATATTTTCCATGATCTAGTCTTCATAATTATAACTTTAATGACTACATGACACTTAATCATGTTGATGTATTCTCATTTACCCAGTCATTCTACTTGTATTGAACATGTAGGTTATTGCTAGTTGTTTTTTTGCCATTGTAAATCAAACTATAATAAGCATATTCATGCAGACAGCTTTTTTTCTTTTGGATTTTTTTCCTGAGATGGTGTTTCTCCAAGTTCTTTGGAATATTAAAGGTATCATCAAAAAAGGTTCTGTTGCCATCCAAATTTGAGAAAAGTTAATGAGTCTTTGATGTAGAACTTCTTAGAACCTATGGAGTGAAAGCCAATTTGCAGTAGGACCCCCAAAAGATGAACATGCCCCTTGGACCATGACACCTTCTGTTCTTAATGGTAAACTTGGATGGGGAAAAATTATACCTTTATTTTTACAAATCTCTAATTAAAATTACCATTTTCTTCAATTATGAATGCAGGTACCAAACCATGGTAGTATTTAGCAGAAATTACATATTTTTTGTATTACATTACAGTTATTGCAGATACCTTAAAATATTTATTTTAGATGATATATTTGATTTGATCATTATTATTAGATCCACCATTGGATCTTGTTATTTAATGCATATATAAGCACATATATTACAATAACACAATTTCTCATTTTGACAACTGTATCTTAATATAATTGTTTCCTTTATAATCTTACATATTTAATTTTGTGTATTTAAAATATTTATTTTAAGAAGGTGTCTAGGGGTTCATCAGAATGTCAAAGGGACCTGTGACACTAAAAAGTTTTAAAACACTGTCTCAAGACCTAGGATTCTGCAAAACATTTTGAGAAATGCTGCTTTAGGATAGATCCAATGAGTAAGATTACTGAACCAAAAGCATAAGCACTATAGTTCTTTCTACCTATTGCCATGTCTCCCCAAAAGTTATACCAAATTTATGCTACCATAGAAGTATATGGGTGTGCTTGTTTTACCACAACCATGCAGAATTCAGTATCTTCACTATCTTTCATTTAAATATATTTCTTATTAATGATTTATTGTTTCTCTGGCTTATTAGGGTCTTAGCACTAGAAGGCACCTCAGGATTACCCCAATTCTTCCCACCTACGATTATATGAATATACACAATCATGCCCTTTTTTTTTTGCCAGATCCATATAAAAGAGGGAAATAATCATAGCCCCAATTCTTCCCAACAGCCACTACCTCTTAAGGTCTTTTTCATTACCTGGAACATGGTTCTTTTCTTGGTGAGGATCAGGTGTCTGGTGGAGCATCAAATGAGATTGGTCCTTTCCCAAATCCATCTTGCTGCAATACCTTCCTGCTATTTAGTCTGACTTCCTCACACTGCCTTTTTAAAAAAATATCAAAAGCAATTAACAGTCACACACACACACACACACACACACACACACACACACACGATTTCACTTGTCACTTGACTTCCCGCCTAAAAGTTTTATCTGGTTGGACCACAGCTGCTGGCTACTTCTACTTTCTTTATCACACTGCACAGGTGTGAGTAGGAGGCATGTCTGCTGCTGCTATGTTCTCACCCTCTAGCACAGTTGCTACTTATACAGGAGCCCCATGGCCACAGCCTAGCATGGCACAGTCTCTGGTATAGCAGCCATTTAGCTCTGTCTGCCAAGAAAAGAAGTGCCTGAGTCTGAAATTCCGTTTTACATATGGTGGTGGCATAGTGTAGAAAGACCACTAGGTCTAGAATCTAACCAGCTCCATGACCTAGAATAAGTCACCTGCCCTTTCTGTGACTCTCTTTCCTCATTTGCAAAGCAGGTAAAAATAATTCCAGACTTGCCTACCTCACACAAGTTCTTGTGAATGTGAAAATTATGAAGTGTGCTATAAAGATGTGAAATTAATCTTACATTGTTTTCCTGCATGTGGCATTTTTCCACCTTAATCTGTTGCAAAATAACGTAAAGTCTTGTTATGTCTGCTGTTATAGACTTAAATAATGGACATAAAGAACCAAATTAGGAATTCGAAGCAAATTTGAACGCTTTTCTGCTCACCCAGTCATTCACAAGTGACTCAGAATAACTAGTGAAATCCGCTGTTACTCATCCAGGGGAGGTGAAAAAACATTTCCTAGTGAAAATATCACCACATTATGTCATAGAAATAAAGCTGAAACCAAAGGAATCACTCCATCTCCAACCGGTCACCCCATTTGTGAAGGCAAAACCCATGGTTGTTCAACTAAGAAAGGAACACTGAACATTTCCTGATGTCGGCAGCCAGCCTGGGAGATGCAGGGTTAACAATGTGCTCCGGAGTCACAGATTAAACTGAAGAGAGTTTGGATTCCAGTGTTGCCACATTCCATAATTCAGTGACCTTAGGCAAGTTAGTCATGGAGCCAGTTTACCTGTCTACAACGTGGGGATAATATCAGTATCTAACTCATGGGATTATTGGGAGGACTAAAACAAATAATCCATATAAAGCATTTTATGTACCTGATAGGTTGAATTTACTTGTTAGCTGCTTTTATTAATAATAAAAATATAGTAACCAAATTTTGAAAAGCAAGTCATAGTTTAAATTCACTCAAGAAACAGAGACAATCTGAAAGGAATCCTTTATAATGTGAATAAGTATCTCTGCTTCCCTAGGCTCCTAAGGCATTAGAACTGGAAGGTCCCCTGAAACCATCTAGTCTCTCCCCCTATTTTATATACAGAGAAACTGAGAACCAAGTAAGGATTTACCTGTCCCAAATTTTCTTACTGACTGCTGGCAGCAATAACTAATGTATGTAGTCAGTAAATATTTCTTACTGATTATAAGACAGGCTATCTTTTTATGCTTGATCTTGCCTAGGTATGAAAATGTATGTGTGATGTGAACATAGGAGAGAAGCAAGTTTTTCAAACACACTGAAAAGTATTGAGAATTACATAACAAACACACAAATACCAATCCAAAACTTAACATCGTTTTTAATGAGCAGATCCTAATGCTTTAGCTTTAAGCTTCTCAGTTCCCCATTCTTTCTCATAAGTCTTTCTCTCTCTCTAAATTTCAGATAAGTTCAGGGAGTCCTAGTCAAAGGAGTCCTGTAGGAATGAAAGGCATGCTTTGTAATTTATCTCTTGGTATTGTTTGGATTTTCAGATAAAGGATTTTTAAAAAATCAAATACAAATTAAAAGTAACTGAAAATTATAAAATAGTAGCATTTTATAATTTAAACTTGCATTTTAAATATTGGTCCCTTTATCTGAGGTGTTTTAAATTTTTTTTTTTTAATATGGAATGCTTCACGAATTTGTGTGTCATCCTTGCGCAGGGGCCATGCTAATCTTCTCTGTATCGTTCCAATTTTAGTATATGTGCTGTGGAAGCGAGCATGAAATGTTTTCATTCTTACTGGTGAGGTTGATAGCTCAATAAAATAACCTCATAGAATACCTCTGGGGCACCTCATAGAAGATGCAAAAGTACTTCTTAAATAGGATTATCCTTGCTCAGAGTTTATAACACCCAGATCAACGATTCAGCAAACTTTACTGAATGCCCACTCTGTACCATGTACTGAGCAAGGCTGTCAAGCTACGGAGATGGACGGATGTAGTCCCTGAGTTCTTCGTACTATCTAGGCTCATAGAGAGATATATACATCTTTACTGTAAGGAAATATTTAGATTCTTCATACCCTGTTGAAACCTTCCTAAGTCGATCCTACCCCTGCCTCATGTTCCTTGTATCTAGAAGCACAATGTGAAGGGACTATAAGAGGGTGTGGTCTAAAGTTAACAGTTAATTAGGGGGCAATGTTGGGTGGAGGGGGCCAGTGTGGGGAACACACTAGATTGGGAGTCAGGCAAGGTGTCCGGAGTGTGATAAGCAGGCCAGAGCAGGAGCTTGTCTGGGGCAGAAATGGCCACACAGTAAATTCACAAGCCATAGTTCACTGTCCCTTCTCTCTGTAGAAAACTCTAGAATCATTGCCAGAATGTGAGATGGTAGGCGTTAAACACTGGATATGTTTAACAAACGCTGCCTTATTCTAGAGTTATTTGCATATATATGTGAAACCTCCCTCTAGGCCACACACTCTTACACTCACCTTTCTATCTCCACAGTACAGTCTAGGGGGAGGCTTGGACCACAGTAGTCCCCATAAATGCCCTCACTCCTTTGTACAGGGCCAGCTTCATGAGCATGCAGCCTGTGAAAGTGCTTTATACACTCAGAGGGGCTGATGCAGCTGTGATTTAATAGTAGTCATGTCATCATCTGTTCCAGAACTTTCTGTCATTCACTGACACTGGCTCTTGTGCTGGAGATATAGAAGCTAGAAAAGTCCCTGCCCTTACAGAGCCTACAGTCTAATGGGGAGAGATAAACAATAAGCAAATAAATAAAATATGATATGTATGATGGTGATGAGTACTTTGGAGAAAAGTGAGCAGGGAATGAAAGGATGGGGAGTGACGGTGGCGGGGAGGAGTTGATGGTGGTTGCTATTTTAATTAGGGTGGTCAGGGAAGGCTTGACTGATGGTGGGGACAGTAGAACTGAAGGTGAGGGGCCAGCCAGGCTGATATCAGGGAGGGCATTCTAGGTAGAGGGGCATCAACAAATGGCCTGAGGTGAGGGAGTGGTAGGAGGTGGGTTCACAGAGGTAGCTTGATACCTCCTGTGGAGATTTCAACTCTGAGATGCATAGTCATGGCATGGTTTTCAACAGAGGAGTGATGCGACCTGGCTTATATTTTTAAAGGATTATTCTGGCAACTGTGTGGAGAGTAGGCCACTGGGCAAAGGGGAGGGGTGGAAGCAGGGAGGCGAGTTAGGTTTTGCAGTAATCCAAGTGAGAGATGATTAAGGCTTGAACTGTGATGATGGTGGTGAAGAAGTGGTCAGATCCTAGAGCAGCTTACAAATTGGATATTGAGTGAGAGATAAAGAGTCAAAGACTATGACAAGGGTTTTGGTCTGAGCAATAGGTAAAATGGAGTTACAACGAACAGAAGAGAAAGACTGGGAGGAGCAGGCTTGCAAGAAATGTTCAGGAGTTTTGTTCTGGACAAGCTAATAAAGTAGGGAGAAAAAAGCAAAGGATCAGGAAAAAACCCCAAAGTTTAGTGTCCTAGAAGCCAAGTGGAAAAAAAATGTTTCAAGGAGGAGGGGGTGAGCGACTGTGTCAAACTTTGCTAATAAGTAGAAGAAGGATTGAGAATCAACCTAACAATTTAGCTCAATTCATTCTAGACTGTAAAGCCCCACAGGGTTAAATGACGTGACCAAGGGCACAGACAGCACCAGCTACCTAATTTGCAGGGCCCAGTGCAACATGAAAATGCAGAGCTCTTCCTTCAAAAATCATTAAGAATTTCAAGATGGCTACAGAAGAAAATGAAACCCAGCACAGGGCCCTACTTTCATAAGTATTTCACTGAATCCTTGCAGTAGACTCATAAAATAGCTATTATTATCCTCATTTTTCAGAGCAAGACACGGATGCTCAGAGTATAGAGTTATTTAACTAAGGTCACAGAGTTAGGCTGGTAGTTTGAGCCTGGAACCTGAGCCATCAGCCTCCAAGTCTGGCTCTCCTAATAGCACCAACTAGATATCGAGGGAAAGAATTGCTTTCCTAACTCCTGACGTACCTGGAGCAGGTTTCAGCATTGAGGACTTGGTGGTGCATTTCAGAGGCCTGACTGAACTGGGCAGATGTGGGACGGAAGGAAGCACATCGCTAAGAACTTTTGCCCTAAGGCTCTTTACCATGGGGCGAAAAGGGAGCACTGGGTACTATTTAGTCACAAACATGACCTGATAAAGGTGCCCCAAAGTAATGTGGTTTTAGGCTATATTGATAAAATTATAGAACCCTAAAACCACGGAGATCAGAGTCCTGCTGCACTTCGGTTTGTCATTCTGTACCTAGAGTGTTATACTATAAAGACCATGTGAATGGTATTTGAAAACATGTACTAAAAACAGCAAGGCATGTGAAAACTCTACCATTTCCTGGCTGTATAATTTTGGGGGAAAATCACTCACTTCTTTCCAATCCTCAGTTTCTTCCCTTGTAAAATGGAGAAAAGACAATACCTCACAGTGATTTGTGAGAATAAAAGAGATCATGGGAGCTTTTTATAAAATGAAAAGCACTGTGCAACAAGAAGTGCCATAAACTTGGGTGGTGTTAATAGCATCATTAGAGCGTTCTAATGATGTACCTGGGCATTTTCCTTGAGTACATTTGGGTGGAAAAATCAAGAAAGGGAAGATATTGTACGCTTCTTTTTCTTAGTGTTCCTTCCTCACAAAAATACTTTTTCAAAGAGTTTGAAATCTTTTCAAAGAGTGGATCAAGCTTTCTTTTCCTAAGTGGGAAGTTCTTAATAACTCTTGTTTCCCTCTCTCACAGTCTGTTGATGTAGGATAAAGGAGTCTGTCTCTGCTAAAACAGATGCTGCTGTAGGCATACAGATAACATGTTCTCAGACTTCAGAAAGGCTCTCTCTCCCCTGAAGTCTTTCTTTCTGCTAGAACAGGAGTACCATGCTCCTGGTCACCCAGTTAGAAGCCTTCAGACCTTTCTGGCTCTGCCTCCTCCCTCTGCTTCTCATATCCGGTTGGACACAGTTCTGAGTTCCTTCTTCCCAGGGTCCTCAATGCTCATTCCTTCTTTTCCTGTCCCACACCAGCAGCCGAGAGGGGAACCTCAACTTCTCATTGGAAATATTGGTAAATCTTCTTAAGTGGTGTATCTGCTTTCATCTCCCTTCACCTTCCCCAGACCATCCTCTACGGCCCGAATATTTCCCCTATAGCTAGCTCTGAACTGGTCACCATCCTGCTTAGGATCCTGTAAAGTCTCAGTATTACTTGCAGAATGAAGACTAAATTTCTCAGCCTGGCATTTAAAGCCAACTTCCCAATATTCTCTAACACTACTTTCCTGAAAATACCCAATGTTCCAATTAAACAGTGCTACTTGCCCTCCCTACTCAGCCTTGACTCTTTCTAACATCCACATTACCTTTATTCACACCTCCTGGCTGTTCAGTGTTCTTCCCTAGTGTCTTTCCATCCAGACAGTGAGTGCCTCCATCACAAAGCCGATGATGATGATGATGATGATGATGATGATGAAAGCCATTCTACAAACACATAATGGGTACCTGACATTTTACATACATTATCTTATTTAGTTCTTCCAACTAATGTCATCCCCAGTTTACTAATAAGGAAATTATTGTTTAAAGAAGTTATTATCCCAGAGTCACATAAGCACATAAGTGCCAGAATTGGGACTCAAAACCAAGGCTGTCTGACTTTAAAGTTCACATATTTAACCATCCATCCTACTACCTTTTCCTACCTAGAAGTGATCTCTCCTTTCTGAGCCATAAGCAACACTTGTTGTATGGTAAATATCACATCATATTTTTTATTTTATTGTTCACGTGTACCCATTTTTCTACAATATTCATTCAGCAAACATTTATTGAACGTTTGTCTCTGGCTAGCCCCTTTGCTAAGAATTGGAGAAATACAGAAGAATTAAACAGGAGTTCTTTGTTTCAAGAAACTCAGCCTTATTGAGGGTGATAGACAACAAGTAAATCTGAAATTTAGAATATAATACAGTGTAATAATTTTAATATCAATATTTCCAAATGTTCTTAGGGTAGAGGTGAGGTGCATAATTCTGCTGCCATAGAAGTGAATAGAGAAGGGTATATTGTGCGTCCTATGGCTATAATTCTCTTTATTCATAACTGCCTTGGAATGATTCTGCATTGGTCAACAGGTAGAGTTAGGAAACTGAAGAGCCTCTATATGTATATAATAGTGTTATGTATTTTTTCACTTTATGGCAGTGTTAAGTTTTTCCCCTTTTATTAATTTCACAGAAATAATAATAGCCAGTATTCAACCTGCTTACCATATCCCAGGCACTGTTCTAAGCACTTTGTATATAATTCATTTTGAACATCCTTTATAATATCCTTTAATGTAAGTACATTGGTATCCTTATTTTATAGATGAAGCTGAAGCATCAGGCATTGAAATTGTGCCCTAAGACACACATCTAGTAAGTGGCAAAGCTGAGTGGTTTGGATCTAGAAGGCTATATGCCTTCTGTGTGACCTTGGGCAAGTTATGTAAAATCTTCCAGCCTCAATTCCCTCATATATAGAATGGGCATTATAACACTTACCTTTCATGACTATAATGAGAATTAAGAATGATGACGTATGGAAACATCTGCCACACAGCAGACCTTAACGCACTGTTATTATGATTGTTCATAATCTTGCTAGTAATAAGTGAAATAGAACCACTAGATAGTAAAGCTAGGCAAGGCATTAGTTATTTTATCAATAAATAAATGGAGATCCAGGGAGAGGCAGCTGTCACACAGGTTTAGTAGCAGTTGGAACTGGAATCCAAATTCTCTGAGACATGTACCATTTTCCCTTCACCTGTCTGGTGTTCCAAAATCTCTGTCTACAAGTCCATCTACCTCACCCCTGGCTTAATGAAGTATTTCCCAAACTTTCCAATTGTTTACATTCCATATTCTTGTAATAACATCTTCTGTATTATTATATACTTTATATTCTCTTGAAATAAATTTATTTTTACTAAAAGTGTTTAAAATAGAAATTTTATAACAGCATTGTAAATGGAAAACCAACAATATCACCTGTGAAATCACAGGTTTGTGGTATGACAAATTATATTTCTTCTAAGGCACATTAAAATAAATACTGAACTATTAGAAAGTAAGGTGTTTCATCTACAATTATGTGCACTTCCTGAAGTGGTATGCATACCAACATCTTGGGAAATGCAGACCTATATAACTCATCTGTGAATTCTTTTAATTTCACAGAACTTCTAGATCACGTCCAAATCTATCCTAAAACCAAACTGCCCTTTGTAGTGGGTGGCTTATGATTCAGAAGGAACAGAGGAAAGACCCAACTCACTTCCTACCCTGCCACTGTTACTCATATCAGCTACTCTCAAAGACATCTCTAGTTGAAGACTAGCCTCTTCTATTTTTGCTATTTCTTTACCCCTTGGAGGTTTAGCTACCTACTCTGGCATAGAATATGTACTAAAACCTACATGATGCATTAGTCCTGTTTGTTTGGAAACTTCAACTCCCTGCTTCCAGCAGATTCTACCTCCTGGACTTGGAGTTTAGAATTAGAATAGTCTACATCAGTCCCTGCCCAAAAGGACCACTGCTGATGAATTGCAACCTTCCACATGGTTCAGCGCCCAGTGTCTGCCAGAGCGCCTGGCACAAGGTATATATATACACTCAGTAAATAATCATCACCTTAATCAATCAAGGTAGAGGTGCCTCTGGCCACAATTGCTGCCACTAGGTAGATGTCAACAACAATTGCATCATTCTCACCTGTTAACTAGGTCATGAGCTTAGGCTCCAGCACTTTCCCTTGGAGGCAGCCTGCCTTGCTCCCTAATTCTCTGACACCCTCTGTTCCTTCTCCCCCCAGGTCCTCCTCAAGGTGAGTTAGCACTGGGGATGTTTGCATACCAAGCATGTAGCTGATTGATATTGTCACAATCTGCTAAAAAAATGCTAGGCTTTTTTGTGTTTTGTGTGGGGGTTTTTGCCTTTCGTTTTTGAGTTTTTGTTTTTGTATTTTTTGTGACACTTTGGTTGTATTTTTAGCCAGGTTGGGGAGAGAAGGGAAGTATTTATATGTTAACAGGCTGAAAACGTATTGCCATGTCTTTCTTGCTCGGCATTCTCCTAAGCAGCTGTGAGCACCTTTAACAGATGGAACTGAGGATATGCTCAGATCTGACTTTATCAGCATATATGAATTTGGACAATTAAGTTCGCGAAGTCATCCTAGAAAAAGTGCTACATCCTTCATTGCTGAATATCACTACAGTCACCTTCGAAGTACTCCCCTTGGGAAGTTATGCACCGACGCCAGTGCCTAGTCCACCCTTCAAAGCAATTTTGGAACTCTTTTTCTGAAAAGGCCATCAGAGCTATCGTCATGAATGTCATCAAAATGTCTTCCTTTCAATATTTCCTTTATCTTCGGGTAAAGAAAGAAGTCAATGGGGGCCAGATCAGGTGAGTAGGGAGGGTGCTCCAATACAGTTATTTGTTTACTGGCTAAAAACTCCCTCATAAACAATGCCATGTGAACTGGAGCATTGTTGTGATGCAAGAGCCATGAATTGTTGGTGAAGAGTTCAGATTGTCTAACTTTTTCATGCAGCCTTTTCAGCACTTCCAAATAGTAAACTTGGTTAACTGTTTGTTCAGTTGGTACAAATCCATAATGAATAATCCCTCTGGTATCAAAAAAAGGTTAGCAACATCGTTGCAACAAGTTCATGAACTTAATTGTCTGACCTCTTATCCTGGGCAAGTTCAATGTGAGTATGAAGACTTCCTTTGTGCTTCTTTATGTTCTGTATTGTCACCCTTTATTGTTAGTACTCTCATCTCATTTTAAGGAAGCCTGCCTGGCTCAGCCATGATAGACACCTGTGTGGGGGTCACATAGCAAAGTCTGATGCTCTACTGGAAGAAAAGAAGGTGGCAGGCCTGGCCCAGCACTTTGTAATGAGCCCGCTCCCTATCAGCAAGAGCACAACTTACTCTAACATTTAAGTGTCACAATGTCCTTGGTAATCAAGAGAGAAATTAAAACACACCCAACAGAACAGCCATCCTCAAAGACTTCCAGCAGCACCCAGAATTACCCATAATTCTTCTTGACTTCTTGGACTTCCTGATAAAAACAAAAATAGAATGTTACATGTTATTATTGATATAGCCTTTATCATTAAAATTGGACAGTTCACTTCACTTCTCAGGAAACATTAACTAATAGGAGCAACTATCACCCTACAGAGTATGTGGTGCAGTGGATAGAGCCTGGACTCTTGGATCAAAAGATAGGTAGGGTATCTATTTCCACAAAGCTGCTATTAGCTTCTGTTTTTACCCAGTTCAGATGGGTGTGCAATACTTTGTTCTCACGCAAGGAGGCTAGGGAGAATCTTGTCAGACAAAACTTAAATAACTTGGTCCATCCAACCAAGGCAGATTTTCCTTTCTAGAAAATGACACACCTACTCTGACCTGTGGAAAACTCCATTCCCATAGTCCACTACCAAATATGGCACCCAACTGGATTTAGTCATCTCTCAGAGGCGGGATGAATAGAGTGAACTTTCACTAATCCATTCAATTTAATTCCCCTTTAATGGGAATTAAATTGAGATCTCAATAATACATGACGACAGTTCTGCTTTCTAGTCTTATAGAGAAATTATGCCTCTAGCTCTAAATCCTAGTTATTTCTGACAGATGAAATAGGTAATTGATCAAGTAATAGAGTTGGTATGTTGCAGGGAGCAGAAGGAGTGAAAAGACTAGATTGATGACTAGGTGATGGAATAAGTACGTAATGTGCTGGAGACTTTTTGGCAAGTCAGACGGATACTGGGCTGGGCAAGAAAGCTATTTATTTTGGAAATTACATGCAAGCTGATAATTATACTTTATGGAGTTACATGAGCCTAGGACACAGTAAACACTAAATTTTATAGAATTTCATAGCTGGAAGAAATCTTTAATGTCATCTAGTCAAATTTCCCAAGAGATGCCTGAAAGCCTTCTATATACTCAATTTACCAGAAAATGTTTCTAATTTTAAACATTGTGTTAAAGAAAATCCAGTGGACATTTTTTAAAGTAAGCTCCATGTTATAGGTCTATTTATTACTTTAAGACCCTGGGAAAGTTGCTTCATTTAATGGGCTTTTGCTCAGAAGGTGACCTTGGGCAAGTCACTTCCCCTGTTCAGATATTAGTTTCCTTATCTATAAATAACAACCCCAGCTCTGTCTCGCCCACCCCACAGGGTGGATAACAAGCTGAAGAAGACAGAAATGAAAGTGTCTTGGTAACCATAAGGCATGGTGTACATTTTAAAACATAAAAAGTTGTTGCTATTGGCCTCTACATTCCCTCGCCAACTATGTAAGAGTAGCAATATTTCATCCCTCTCCATTCTACTAAGAGGTTTCTCCTTCTTGCTCATAACTCCCTTCATAGAGTTACCTACATATGGATCCCTACAAGAGTATTCTCCAAGGGGTCCTGTGTTTTCTCATACATACAAAAACAAGGAATAGGTTTGTGCCGGTTGCAATGCCTGCTGGGGAAACGGCCAGTGTGCAGTGAGGCTTTCAGCAGGAACAGCTACAGGCCCCTTGGTTTTCCCCACATCCTCAACTACCAGGGCCACTTATCCATAGGCCTCTGTCAGGGTGAGTGAACTCCAAGGAGCATGGCAGCAGCACGCCACACAGAGGATCCTCATGGCCTTCGTTTTGGTCACAGCAGAACTTCATAATGGCACAGATTGTTGTTCATTTTAACGGGCATTTAGCAAGTGTTTGTCATGAGTTAAGTCCTGTGCTTTTCAACTGGGGGTAAGAGATGAGTCAGATGTGCTGCCTGCCCTTGAGACCTCACAGTCTAGTGGGAGAAACAGACCCATGAGTGTCATACACAGGATGTGTTATGACCAAAGCCTGCACAGTATTTGTTCACAGCTGATGGATCACTTAAGTCTGTCTGAGAGCTCAGGGTAGGCTTCTCAGAGGAGATGAGATTTCAATGGAACCTTAACAGGGTGTAGAAATTCCCCAGGGGGAATAAAGGTGGGGGAAGGGGCAGGCATTTCAGACAGGTGGAGCTGCAAGTACAAAGGCACAGAAATGTGAGAGGGGATCTTGGTTCTGGGTAACAGGGAGACTGGAACATGTGCTACACATCAAGGAGTGGAAAGCCCTGAAACCAGAAAGGAAGTTGGGAGCCCAAGGAACAGGCTTCTATGATGTGATGGGGAGCCACTGAGAGGTTTTAGGGAGGAGAATGTCATGGTCAGGTAAGGTTCTTAGAGCATTTAGGCGGCAGTGTAGGGGCTGGGTGGAAAAGAAGATAAATTAACTGAGGGCATTGAAGGAAGGGATAGATTCTAAAGAGATTTAGAAGGTCGAATTGGTAGATCTTATTATGAGAAATTCTAAGACCTTCTGGCACAGGAAATTAAAAGAGAAAGAGGCAGACTGAAAAATGTAGTGAGGGCCCACAGGTAAGATGACAAGATATCTTACATCAAGCAAATCAGACCTTGACTTCAACTTCTTGACTGCCTAGCCTAGATGGCCTATGTGATGTCTGTGGACAGGAGGTCAAAATCTTTTATTACAAATCACTTTTACAGCTACAAAGGTGGATTCTACAAATGTAGCTGGCTGGGCCAGTGTTCCCTTTCTTCTTCTCTCCATCCGCACATGTCTTAACCCCAAAGCTAATCAATAATTGCTTTGTCAAGGAGGATACCTTCCTCAGACAGAAAAAGATCATGTTTGGGTTAAGAGTTGACAAATAGGGCCGGCCGAGTGGCGCGATGGTTAAGAACTCGCTTGGGATGCCAGAGGGCCCCGGTTCGGATCCCACATAGGAGGGCCAGTGACACTGCCCTCCACAGCTAAGATGCTGAACAACAGCTCAACCTGGAGCTGGGCTGCCGTGAGTCACCGGCGACGGCGTAGGCTGCAGCCCCCTTGGCAGTGGGTTGCCATGGGCTACCGTGTGTAGCCAGCAGCCAGCGTGAGCGGCCAGCAGCCAGCGTGAGCGGCCAGCAGCCAGCGTGAGCGGCCAGCAGCCGCAGTGAGCGGCCGTCCAGAAGCCGGCGACTGATCTGTCTCACCAGGGAAGAGCGCAATGACGGTGCCAACTTGGGCCAGTGAAGCAACGTCCTCCACAACTAGATTGAAGAACAAAAATGACAGCAACTTGTATGTTCCCTTCCCCCAGTTCCCCAGCACTGTTCCCATCCCCCCAATTCCCCAATAAAAATCTTAAAAAAAAAAAAAAAAAAAGTTGACAAATAGCTGGGCTAGGATCTCCATACTAAGTTCTCCCTAGATCTCTGCATAGTTCAGAGTGCTCTGCTGCCTGTGGCATATAATTACAGACCAACCACAGGGAAAATTTCCAGAAGAACTGATATTTGAACAGGGTCTTAAAGGAAAAATAAGTACACTAAATGATGTCCTACCTGGTTTGCCCTTTTCTATAACTACACTTTTTCTATAACTACTATAACCAATAGTTATATGGTAGCCACTAATCACACATGGCTAGTGAACACTTGAAATTTGGCTCATGTGATTGAGGCACTGCATTTTCTACTTAATTTTTATTAAATTTAAATAGCCACCTGTAGCTAATGGCTGCCATATTGGACAGCAGAGCTCTGGAGCCCACTTAGCATGCCTTAATTCTGTTTTACATGCTCATTCTTTGCTTCATTGTCCTTGTGACCCTTGCCTGTCTCTGTTCTCTTCTGTCAGTTTGATGGACTAATTCCAGCATTGGTTCTGTTTCCTGTTTATTGATTTTCTCTCTCTCTCATCACAGCAGAACCCTGGACTACCTTCCATTTGACTCAGGCTTGATACTGCCCCAACCTGTGCTGATGTACGGACCTACATAAAGTAGCTTCACAGAATTCTGTGCAGCCACATTTGGCCCTTCACCAGGTCTTATTCACGCCCTCATTTCTTTTCCAGGCTACTTTAACCAGCCAGTTAGTAACCTGGAATATTCATTAATGTTTTCCCTCCCTGACAACTTGAGTTAGAAGATGGAACAGTTGAGATGGAGGTGCGTGTGTTGGGTATGGGGAGGGAGGGTTGAATGAATACTTTGATTAGAGGTCTCTGGTAGTAGATGAGGGGCTCCATCCTGAGGCCTTTTCTGTCAGGTGTTTTTTAACTTTGATTTATATAAAAATAGAAATATTCATAGACTGATTACATTTGTGGATGGAGAGGATCAATTCAAGATACAAAAAGGCTCTTGACAGGCCAAAGCATTGGGAAATTTAACATGATGAAATGTAATGATGACAAATCTCAGATCCTGTATTTGGGTCTAAGTGGCTAATTGCCTCAATACCAACGTATGGTTTAGAAGACTTGGTGGTTTTAGCCAACTATGAATCAGTGCTGGATAACAGAAAGGTGATATACCCCTGGAAAGCACTAATAGAATCATATCCAACAAGAGAGTTTATGTCCAAAAGAGACCCGCTTATTTCCACTGATCAAACCACACCTGGATCATTTCAGGTTCTGAGAAACTCATTTTAAAACGGGGATGGTAACACTGACAAACTGAGTGACCACAGTGGTAAAAGGCCTGATTACCTGTCATATAAGAACCTGGGACAATTGAGCTTTAGAAGAGCATACAGTGGGGACAGTGTCCCTGTCCTCAGTCTCTCAAGGGCAGTCACAGAGCAGACAGCAGACATGCTCCAGAGGGCAGAGCAAAAACAAATGAGTGAAAGTTCGAGCACATTTTAACTCAGTGTTTTCAATTGTCAGAACTGTGATTTTGGGCAGTTTAAGCTGCAGAGGCAGAGTTCAGTAGAGACCCGGGAGGAACGATGTTAAACATGTCCCAAAGCCAGTCTGCTCAAATATTGTCTCCACAGTGATGGATAGTTAATTCCAAATGTGTAGACCTTATACTTGCTGACCCCGTTTAGCTTACAGGTTCTATATTAAGTGCCAGACTCTTCATTCTGGCTCAGCATTCTAATTAAATAACCTTGGCTCCTTGTATGTGGGAAACAGGTTTCAAGCACAGAACCTCTAGCACCAAGCAGAATGGCAACGTAATTTTAGCTCCTGAGCAAAATGGGTCTCATAATAGCGTCAGTACAGCGTGCACATTAACATTTGAATATGCTGGATAATAAGTGTGCTAATTACTTTGAGAAGAACACTTGAAGAATAAAATAAGCTGGGATCATTAGAGGAGAAAGGGGCTAGCAATTTCTGGTATGGCTGCTGCCTGATGTTCAAAAGTACATGATGGCTCTCATCACAGGTAAAAGGTAATTATTGTGATTATATTATGTAATGTAATGATAGTGGCAGGAAGTGATCAGAATTTTATTGGAAATTAGTTTGTGGTATAGCTTTTTTTTAACCACAGTCATATTTATTACTCACAAATTAAAATTTGACCTCATGTGGTTGTTTGGTTCCTTTGAACAGTTTAAATGTGAACCCATTACTATATTACTAATCTGTTTTGCAGAAAATAGCTGACAGTTTTCAAGGGAGATGAGATGCTGAGATGGGGGCGCCACAGGTTGGACATGGGGACATGATAATCTTGTGCTGGAATAGAAGCCGTAATGGAGAGTTGGTGCCCCACACCTTGGATGACCTAGACCAGCACTTCTTGAAGCCTGGTCTGCAGGCCTCTTGGGGATCCTGATACTCTTTCAGGAGGTCCATAGATCAAAATTATTTTTGTAATAATATTAAGATATCATTTGACTTTTTAACAGTATTAAAAGACTACATATTGTATGTGAATCACCTTATATGAAACATCCAGAATAGGCAAATCTATAGAAACAGAAAGCAATAATTTTCAGGGACTGGGGAAAGCCAGGATGGGGAGTGACTGCTTAACGGGTATGGGGTTTCCTTTTGGAGTGATCATGTTCTGGAACTCGGTAGAGGTGGTGGTTTAGTACATTGTGAATGTACTAAATGCCACTGAATTATATACTTTAAAATGGTTAAAAGGGAATTTTATGTTATGTGAATTTTACCACAAAAAAAAGACAAAAAACTTAAAAAGTTAGCACATTGTGCTGCATGAGAGGTTCTTCCCATCCAGAATTGAAGCTCTTGGGGGTTTTTCTGGAAGCTCTCCTCTTTGCCAGGTCTTTCAATAGCTATGATTCTTAAAGTAATGAAACATTTTCCTTATTCCCCTAACATGCTAGACTCTTTAAAACCACTTCTTTGGCCTTCCCTAAGCTAGTTTCTCCTTTGAAATATCCTTTCTGTCAACCTGGAAAGATATTACTTATTCTTCGAAGCCCATCTAAAATGACACTCCCCTGGTGAAACCTTCCTGGGCCTACCCCAAACCCTACCCCAAGAAAAATTGTTTCTTCCCCCAATCTGGGTTCTTATAGTACTTTGGTCATATTCCTTATATCATATTCCTGATATAAGATCTTGTCACATTGTATCACAGTTACAATATCACTTTTTGTTCATGTGTCTTTCTCTCCTAAAAGGTGACTCTTAAGAGCAGGAGTATTTTATTACCCCTAAAGCCCAGTGTGCCCTCTCTCTCTCCCACCCTCCTCTCTCTCTCTCTCTCTCTCTCTCTCTCTCTCTCTCTCTCTCTCTCTCTCTCTGACACAGCTATCTAAATGCTGCGCTAATTAATGACTTCATGTTAAGTACTTTTTAAAAGGCTTTACAAACATTGTAAAGCCTTTTAAATGTTATGGATTAAATGACTCATTTAATCCTTATAATTTTATATACATTTAATAGATGCTTAAACTGAGGAAACAAAAACTTTAGGGCCAGAAGAGATGTTCAAACAGCAAAATCATGTGATAGCATCTGGTGTCAAACTTGGCATATGGTTGGTGCTCAATAAATGTCTGTTTCTTCTGACAAAAGAAAAAAATGGCTAATAATATTAACTAAGTGAAAGGGATCCATTCTTATGACTTGTTCAATGTTTCCATCTCTTTTCAGATCTCATAGAGTGTCAGAGCTATGAGAGACCTTGGGTATCTCCTCATGGAAGCTAGCGATAAGGCAGGGGAGCTCCAGGGTGATCCTGTGGGAGAAATATGAATCTGGAGCTTAAGGGGAGAGTTCAGGGGTAGGGAAAGAAGTCTCCCAGATGTGGAGAAAGGGAATAAGTTAATCGAGAGAGAGGGTAGCTTAAGATGATTATTCAACCAGCACTTAGGAAACCCCCTGCCAGAGGAAGGCAGGAGAATGAGGAGATGGGAGAGTCACAGAGCTCAACCTAAAGAATGGTTTCCTAATGATTTGAACAATATAAAAATGGAACGAAGCACCTCAGGAGGAGGTGAGTTCCTTGGCACCAAAGTTCAAATTTGAGTCTTGTTAGAAATGGAACTACTTGATCTTTAAGATCCTATTCACTGATAGCCATGTAAAGTGCCATATATTCATAAAATTTCAGTGAAAAACTCTTACCCTGATAGCAATAGCAAACAGCATTGGGATCGCACCAATGGTACTACCGAAACACAACTCAGTTACCTTTTCCTGACATACACATTCCACTTGACTCATCATGTTTGGATATTTACTTCACTATTAAAGATAATAAAAGGTGAAAATATCATCACAGTATTCATGGCCCTGCTCTTGTCTTAGACATAAAAATGTCACTAGCAAATCCTTTACAGATATCACATAATGATAACTTCTGTTGCTTAGAAATTAGCATTACATTCTAGGATGTCAGAGCTGGAAGCATCTCAAAGATCATACAGTTTTGCTCCTTCATTCAATAAAAGACACAGAGAGGGGAAGTAACCCACCTAAATTACACAGTAAAGCCAGAACCAGGATCCAGACCTCTTTACTGTCAGAGCAGAGTTCTCACTGTACCCAAGCAGCCCATTTTTTGTCATTAAGCTGATATAATTCCCTATTGTCCAGCTATCCCAGAGTGACAGTACTTCTGGACTAATAGACTTTAAGGTTCTCACAGATTGGAGGTAGCCAGTCTCCGGTGCCCATTCTTTCAGCAACCTAGAATGCCTAACCATTCAGAGATAGCCTATTTGATTCTATTCAGGGTTTTGTTTTTGGTTTTGTCTGTTTTGAAAAGCAAATATGTTCACATAGATTTCAAAATAAAGGTGTGTACTAAGTTTCACTCCCCCTTTTCCCTATATTTATTCATCCTCATTTTACCTATGAGGAAACTGAGACTTAGGGAGCCTCAGTGGGCGAAAGAATGAAAAACTAACCAAATCCAAATTCAGTGTTCCTTCTCAATGTCACTATGCCTTTAGAAAGCCCCACAGTGTGTGGTGAGAGCTTAGCTACCAGGAGCAGGATGAAAGATCCCTCCCTTTCTCTTTTCATAGCAAATCAACTTGGTCTAGACTTCAGTTACCTGCCATGTGGGTTACTGTCACAGGCTTTTAATTAGTCTCCTGTTGCAGAAATAGTTTTAACCTAAATGAGCATGTATTATATCCAGTTTCCATTTATAGCATATGTGTAAATTTTGCTGATCCTTTAAAAAGCCTAGTTTTTATCCTTCAACTCCACATAGTAGAAACAACCCCATTAGTGTGTTCAAGAAAAGGGTCATGCAAAGAAGACGTGCTCCAGCTCAGAAACAAGACTGGTCACCAGAAAGAAGAGACTTGATCAGAAAAATGGATGAATAAATTCTAGTATATTCATACACTGGAATGCTACTACTCCATAAAAAGAAATGAGCTACTATCAACCCAGATAAATTTCAAAAATATTAAGTGGAGTGAAAGAAGTCAGACACAAGAGAGTACATGTGGTATGATTTCATTCATATGAAGTTCAAGAACGTGCAAAATCATTGCTTGGGGATATAGTTAAAATAGGGTTGCCTCTGATGGGGCATTGGAAGGGGCACAGGGAATGTAATAGTGGTGCTTTCTATCTTGATTGGGGTGTTGGTTACACAGATACACACCTTTGTCAAAACTCACCAATTGTATGCTTAACATCTGTGTACTTTACTGTATGTAATCATTCCTCAACAAGAGAGAGCAAGAGAAAGAGACAAAGGCCAACCTACTCAGCCTGTTACATTAATTCAAAAGAACTTGGATGTCTGGTGAAAAACAGTGGCTTCAAAGATTGCTTCCTGCCATCTCTCAACTTCTTGCTAAAACACATCTGAAAAAATGGAGAAATTAGGAATCTCCCAACACCAAGCAAAATCTGACAGAAATGCAATGCCAGAGTCTTAGCAACGTCTCTACTCTTTTAAAGTGCATGCTGCAGCTGGATAAAGAAAATCTGACCCATTTCATATCATACCCAGTTTCATTCCATGAGCAGACTGGCTGAGAAAAAAGGTAGGAAGGCGCTTGCCCCTCACATACCATCTGTCTTCTGCCACCCTGGGGACATCCAGCCCTTTGGGAACAGATCTCTGAGGCAGGCAGAACACCTTTGCCCAGCATCCACACCCACAGTCAGAAGCCTCCTCTGCCAGCTTGCTTGCTTTTTAATTTAAATTTCATTTGTTTCAGAGTAATATATGGACAGTTCTAAATGCCAACTACAACTTCTACAGAGCTTGTTACCAAAACAGCACTTTGCCTCACCCCTCCCACTTCACTCCCCATGCTTTGGAGACAGCAATTTCAATTCTTTTAGCTCTTGCCTCTGGTGTTTGCCTCCTTTTATATAAATAATGTGGTCATGTTATTTTTTATGTTTTTAAAATTAATTTTAGACATTAACTCTTAACATTAACTATTGACTTCCTAGTACAAAAAATAAGAATTTGGGCCTCTTACACTCACACTCCCACAACAGCTTTGATTTTCCCCTCCTTACGTTTCTTGCACAGCTTTTAATTTTTCTTGGAGTTCAGAATTATCTTTTCATTGTTTTCATTTCTCTGCCTATCAGAGCTGTAAAATTGCCCCTCAGTGTGGTTACAGGTGTAATAATCTTCATTTTTATTTTCCAACATCCTTCCTAGAGCCCTCTGCCCTCTTGTTCTATCTGTACTGGGTTGCTCTCCTGGCTTGCTGAATAGCTACCCTTGTGGGAGTATATTCTCCAAGTAACTGCCTGAGAAAGGGTGTGTGGAAGGTTAATATTTTGAGATCGTGACTGTCTGAAAATATTTTCATTCTACTTTCACTCTTGAATGATAGTTTGGCTCCATGTTAACTTCTAAGAGGAGGATCATTTTCTGCAGAATTTCCTCAGAAAGTATCAATTGCTCCACTGTCTTCCAGTTTCCTGCGTTTTTTTGACAAGTCTCACACTATTTTGATTTTTGATTCTTTCATTATGACTTTTTTTCTCTTAGGACACTTTTAGGCTCTCTGATTTTCTGAAATGTCATTATGATATGCTTTTGTAGGCCATTTGAATCTGGAAATCCAAAGGAATTGTGCTGTATTATTGCTTGATAATTTCATCCATTTACAGCTATAGGTACTGACATTTGGGGGTTTCACAATGAAATGTCACCTTGTTTCCTGATCACCATGGAGTGTTGCCCACTAATCTTTAAGACCTACCAGTGCACACAGAGTTCCTAGTCACTTTTTAGTGCCTCTCTCATAAATATGAATGCATTCCATGCATTGTCCATTCAATTTCTTGGTGGTGGCACTTGAAACACAAAAGTTTTTAATTTTGATTAAGTCCAATTTATCTCTTTTTTCCTCTGGTATGTTGTGCTCTTGGTGTCATATCTAAGAAAGCTTTGCCTAATCCAAGGTAATAAAGATTTACTCCCATGTTTTCTTCTGAGTCTTATAGGTTTAGCTCTTAAAACTCTATGATCCAGGGCCGGCCGAGTGGCGTGTTGGTTAAGAGCTGGCTTGGGATGCCAGCTCTGAGCAGCAGGGCCCTGGTTCGGATCCCACATGAGGGCCAGTGACACTGCGCCCTCTACAGCTAAAATGATGAACAACAGCTTGACTTGGAGCTGGGCTGCCATGAGTCGCCGGCGATGGTGTAGGCTGCAGCCCCTGCTGCAGTGAGCTGCCATAAGCTACTGTGTGTGGCCAGCAGCCAGTGTAAGCAGCCAGCAGCTGGTGTGAGCTGCCAAGAGCCGCCGTGAGCGGCCGTCCAGACGCCAGCGACCAATCTGCCTTACCCGGGAAGAGTGCAATGATAATACCAACATGGGCCAGTGAAGCAACGTCCTCCACAACTAGACTGAAGAACAAAAAAAGACAGCAACTTGTCTGCTCCCCTTCCCAATTCCCCAGTGCTTTTCCGGTCCCCCAATTTCCCAATAAAATCTTTAAAAAAAAAAAGTCTATGATCTGCATTTCCATCTGGTCGCAGCCATCAGGTAAGCAAGATGGGCACATACAAGTACACCCAGGAGCTATGGAGGAAGGATCATTCCAGTCCAATGTAATGTGGTTTCTTCTCAGCGTGCACTGCTGGCAATACCACCAGCTCTCTGAGCTCCACAAACCCCTCCACAACCCACCCCCCAGTCCAATAAAGCACGCAGGCTGGGCTACAAGGCCAAGCAAGATTATGTCATGTATTGGATTCATGTGCACCGTGGTGGCCCGAAACACCCAGTTCCTAAGGGTGTGACCTATAGCAAGCCAATCCACCATGGTGTTAACCAGCTAAAGTTTGCACGAAGCCTTCAGTCTGTTGCTGAGGAGAGAGCTAAATGCCACTGTGGGGCTCTGAAAGCCCTGAATTCTTACTGGGTTGTGAGGATTCCATGTACAAATTCTTTGAGGTTATCCTCATTGAGCCCTTCCATAAAGCTAGGAGACGGAATCCTGACATCCAGTGGATCACCAAATCAGTCCACAAGCACAGGGAGATGCGAGGACTAACATCTGCAGGCTGCTAGAGCCGTGGCCTTAGAAAGGGCCGTAAGTTACACCACACAATTGGTGGTTCTCGCTGTGCAGCTTGGAGAAGGCACAATCCTCTCCAGCTCCACCATTACCACTAATGAGTAATGTTTGTAAAATTCTTACCTAATACACAATTTAGGACAATAAAAAAAAGAAAGAAAAAAAGAAGGCTATGATCCATTTTAATTTTTGTATATGATGTGAGATAGAGGTTCAACTTCATTCTTTTGCATGGGGATATATAATAGTCCCAGCCCATTTGTTTATAAAAGACTGTTCTTTTCACATTGAATTATCTTAGCGCCTTTAGGTTTTCAACCTTGTCATTAGTTGAAAACTGACTGACAAAGATGTCTTAAAGATAATACTTAGTTTAGGCAAGGGTGAGGGGAAGTCTTAAACACTGTTAATGGGAGTATAAAAGAAGTACAGCCTCTGAAGTGCAGTTTGCCATGCATATCCAAATTTGAAATATATATCCTCTGATTAGAAAATTATACTTTTAGGAATTTATTTCTAGGAGCTAACTGTACAAAAGTGTTATATATAATGGTGAACTGGAAGTAACCTAAATGTCTATCAGTAGGAGACCAGGTGAATAATTATGCTACATCCATACAGTGAAATATGATGTAGACTTTAAAAATGATGAAGTAGACTTATATTTGTTGTCTTGGAGGAATCCCTGTAACTTACTGCTATGTGAAAAATAAAAGCATGTTACAAAGCACCATTATAGTATAATTACATTTATATAATATTATATGTTTTACATATGCATCATCATAGAGATAGCTTAGAAAATATTCACAAAAATGATTAACAGTGGTGCTGCTAGGTAATGAGATTTGGGCTTGCGTTCATTTTCTTCTTTATCCTTTTTTCTGCATTGCATGAATTTGCTACACGAATATGTATTGTCTTTATATTCAGAAAAGAAAAGCTATTTTTATTTTGTAGAACGATGTCCTCAAGGAATATATAGTAGTAGACTATTTAATGGCTTGGAAATATGTTAATAATATATTAAGTGAAAAAAGCAAGTTGCAGTATCATCCTACTTTCAAAAAATTTTTTAAATGTCATAGATAAAGTATTTCCTAGGTACTATGTCTTTTTTCCTACTTACTACTTCTGAAATAAAGATGTCTCTTAAAATCGATACGAATACTTAATGTAGTGGGTCCCCCCCCCCCCCCGCCCCTTGCTGCCTCCCTGAAAAGCTGTTATTAATGAGATGATGCTTCTGGCAACCTGAGACTTGAGAAAGTGCCATATGTGTGTGGAGAAAAGACTGGAGGAATAGATACCAAAACGTGATCAGTGTGTGCTCAGCCCTGAATTTAGATTTTTATTTTCTCATCTTTGTTAAGTAGAGTTTCAAGGCTTTCTGTAGTATATGCATAGATAAACATAACAAGAAACCAGGAACCTGGCTGCCCTGCTTTCCTCTTTCCTTCCTTTTTTAAAAGATCTAACTGGCTTTATTGAGTGATTCATGAATCGGGCAGCATCCCATCTAGCAACTGGGAGGGCACTCCTGCCCTGCTTTTCAAGAAGTATAATGTAAGGGTATTTGGGACTTTGGGCCTTTGCCCAAATAAGAGACTAGCAAATTAGGGAGCACATAAGCCACCTCAGGAGTGTCAGAGTCTAGAGTGAGGGAGGACTACCTTGCATGGCCACCAAGTGGCCCATGGCTGGACCGGAGCTGGCAAAGCAAGTGTGAGAACAGATGGGAAAAGTTCAGTCAGCAGGAGCAGGACTCTTGGATCAGTCCTAGTTCTGTGTGGATAAGGAAATCCCTGTGAGGTAGAAGAGAGTCCAGATGGTGAGAATGCATACCCAACACGGTGGGGCTCCTCAGATATTTTCCAGTCTAGCTCAGGGACACGTTCCCAGTCCCTGGAGAGAGACCAAGGAGTGTGTGAAACAGAAAATGAATCCACCCCTTTTGAGAGTCAAAACTTATATTGGTTTGGGGTAAGCCCCTTCCTCAGCCAAAGGGGCAGGGAAACTGCATGAAATGAAGGACATGGAGCAGAGGTGGAGGAACTGATGGCCACAGCAGAACTTCTACAGCCCCTGAGGAGGCCAGAAAGCTCTGGGCCTCTGTTTAGGGTAAGGGAGAGACTGGGGCTTGGAGAGACTTGGCAGAGGCACAGAGGAGAGTGCCAGGCAAGAATTCACCCACATGATCATGCCTAATCCTCACAACAGTCCTCAGATAAGCAGCCTGAGGCGCAGAGAGGTTATGTGGTTTGCCCCAAAGCACAAAGCCTATATGTGATGGAATGGGATTCCCACATCACTAGAGTCCTTCTCTAAAAAGGGAAAAATATTGAGCAAAGTTAATACTCATATGTATCATGAGTATTAACTCATTTATTATAATGATAGGTAGAAAAAACAAGTTTCAAAAAAAACTTCAATCGGATCCCAGTATGTTTTTAAATGTATAATATAGAAAGAAAAAAAAAGCTGCAAGAAAAAAAAGCTGGTAGGTATAGCTCAATGGTAGGAATCTAAATTTTAAATTTTATTTTTCTGTGTTGTTTTTTTTCTTTCCCCCTCACAATGAGCATGTAAATCTTCTTAAAGCAGAGAAAATAAAAACAGGTTTTTCAGAAGCGGTTGTGAGGACTAAGTGGATCAAAGTAGTGAGAATGAATTACATGACAGAGAAATCCAGATTCTTACTATGTGAGTTCCACTTGGCTTCTCCAAGTCTGTTTCCTAAACAATAAAAGGGGATTATAGTCTTGTCCCAGTGAGCTGTTGCCAGGATTAACTGAAATGCAATATACACGAAAGTCCCAAGCACAGTACTTGGCATAAGGATGGTGCTTAATAAATATTAAACCTGACTCTTGGTAGTCATAGCTCTTCCTTGCTGCCCCAGGAAGGCCTAGCACCTACAGCTGTTTCAGAGAGAAAAAGGAATCTGGTTCCCTTGGCAAGGACCCCTTACTGGACCTGCAGCTGTCTACACACCTGATACTCTCTCCTCCTCTGTTTTTACCATCTGGAGACTTATAGGATCTCATTCTTTAACCCATTTTCATCTAACTATTTGCCTCTTCTCTTCCTTTGTCTCAACAATCTCAGCTGCCAAATAGTATTCTTGAGTACAGGCAACATTATTTTCAACATAACACATTTGCAGAGCACCTATGTTCTAAAGATGGCCCAGATACTCTCCACTTATATCATCCAGAAATATTTGTATGAACTCACAGTCTAGTTGAAATTTTAGATCCTTCAACAACTCCCATGTGTTGCCTAACTGCTATAATGGGTACACACACCATGTCGTGGAAACTCAGAGGGCAGAGTTACCAGTGTATGCACATGTGTATGGGAGAGGAGGGGAAGGATGGAAGTTAGAGTATTTAAAGAGTAACGATTTCCTCATCCTATATTCGGCATCAGCTTCATATACTGTCTTTACTAAAGAGAAAGGGGACCCTTCTGCCAAACTGGTTTCAAAGCCAGTTAAACCAATGCCTGAGTGGGGCTGGTTCCTCTTATCTTCAGATTTATTAAAGTTTGTTCCCAACCACAAAATTAGTGGAAGCCTTGTGGGAGGCATTTGACGGTGTGATGAACGACCTGCAGTGGGATGGAGAGCAAATTCCAAGGAGTTACAATCTAGCGTACAGTGTTCTCCTCAAACAACTTGGAGCCTATTGGAATTACACACACATTCTAATTAACAGGCAGTTTTAAGATTCAAAGGGGTGCCAAAACCAGACATCATTTGATATTTTTATTACTTATGAGGCAAACATTAATATCAACAGAAGTAAAAAAAAAAATTCACCCGTACATAGCTCAGGCTCCCTAACAAACTAATAAGCTGTTTTTACTTTTCCTTATTCCTATCCAGCCCTTGCTCAAATCCATAAATCCATAAACATGATAATAATTGTGGATTAGATACAATTATATATTCTACTTTTCTCACACCCAGATGCATACCCAGAGTGGCGTTAAGTATAGCAGTAGTCAAAACCAGGGCACTGTGACAACAGCCCCTTCAGGCCTGTAAACTGACAGTCCAGTGGAAGATGTTGGCAGGGCAGTGAGACACACCCTGTTCTGCCTGTGTTATTTATGCCTCTGGCAGTGAAGCCCCTGACAAAGAAGCATGTCACTGGAACACATGCTCTTTGTTCACAGAGGTGCATGCCAGCACCGGCTGTGTCAGAAGGGACAGTACCGGGTCTGTAGTCTCTCCTCCTTTGGCTCTTTTGCTTTCTTTTTATTTGGTGTACATGTGGCTATGTTTATTAATTACTTTGTAGTTTAATTTTATAAAACACACATTTATCTTGTGAGGAAAGAGTCCTTCATACCCTTGAGCTGTCATAAAGAGAAGACAGGGTCCCAAGATTTGCCTGGTTTCTCCCTCAGGATCAGTACCACCTCCCTCACCAGTCACCAGGTTACCACTCTCTCTAGCACAGAGCTACCACATTCCAGTCTCCTTCAGCATCTCCCCTTTACCTGCAAGATGGCAGGCACCTCTGCGTGTTGGTGGATATTAAAGGTCTTCCGCAAATGTTCCAAATCAGGTCCCCATGCTACCGACTTCATTGCAGTCAGACTGACGGTGTAGCAGTAAAGATGGCAGGCTTTGAAGTCAGACCTATCTGGGTTTAAACCCTAGATCCACCTCTTGTTGGCCATGCGGTTTAGGGTTCCTGAGCTTCAGTTCCTCCTCTGTAAAATGATTAAAATACAATCAACTTCACATGGTTGTCTTTGGATTAAATGAGAAAGAGCATATCAAGCCCTAAAAGTGGATGTCCAGTCTTGCTTGTTAGTTCATGGAACTGATTTGCTAGTTTTTTTTTGTAAAACTCTTCATCGCACAGCCCTGTGGTTCTCATAGCCTAATAATTACAGACCTCGTGTGACATCCTGAAGAGCTCTCCCTCATTTTCCCATCACAGAGATGTCTGCTAAGACTAACATTTTAATACTACTCAGGAAACAACAAATGGAAGTTTTTGTCCTTTTCCATAATCCTTGTAAAACTTGCTTTTGCTTTGAAATTTTAATTCTTCCCATATTTTAAAAATTGATATAAGTGGTTTTGTTTGCCACAGGTAAACTGGGAGTGGGAGGTCTGAATCTTCACTTTAAGAAAACCTTAGGTTAATGCATAGAATTGTGTTTTGCTCTATTCATAAGTTGTTCCCAATCTTGGGAGCCTCTTGTCTATAATATATTAGAATTAAGAAGGTATCTGATTAGACACATGACGTATTGACTTAGTTTAAGTTGAATATAACCATATGTTACGCCCCAGAGGTCTGCAAAGAAAACATAGTGCTCTAACCCTGGTTCTCAGGGTGCTCTCTTGAGCCAGACCATTACAAAGGCTACCTGCCAAGCTTCACCTAAACCGAGAGCATCAAGAATTTACACACCTCATGGGGGTCCCCTAAGGAATAATGGGATAAGTCTGCGGGGAAACTGTAAAACTCGGAGGCCCCATTAGAAATGCTAATTGCTGCCTTACTAGCCTACATTTAAATGTTAGAAACCCAGGGAGATTCTCCTGAACTTGGGGATGCTTGGCTCCTCTGTGGCTTGGGCTGGCGGCCGGCGGTGCCCCAGACCCCGCGGGCCGCGAAGGCCGACTCCTCCCGGTGCCACGTGGTATAACGCCGGCCGGCCACGATTCCGCTCTCGACTGGGGACCTTGCAGCCCTTCCACTACAACCGGGCGACGGAGACAGCAGGATTCGGGCAGCTGACCCACACCGTGTAGGGGAGCGGAAGGTTAACCCGAAAGCCCGGTGTCCCGCGCTCCTTCACGTCTCCCGCCTCTGCAGACGTCGGGCTGGCTCGGTCGAGCCTCAGCAGACGGGCTTGGTCTTACGGACCCCCGAAACCGGACTGTAAAGCGTCCACCCGAGCCCTCCAGGCAAACGTGCAAGCGCGGGCTAGAGACCCACGTCTGAGCGCCACGAGGTGGGGTCCGGGGGGAGGGGGTGGTCTCAGCTCGGCGGCGGGCGGGGAAGCCCCCCGAGGAAGATCTTACATCAGCCACCCCACGTGCAACCGGAGGGAGGGGTGGAAGTCGCTCGGGTCCCCCAGGCTGCGCCTTTCCCCCAGCCTCCGCCCCTCCCGCCGCGTCTCCCCGCCCCGTCCTTGGTGCATCCTCAGCCACCGAGTCGAGCGGCGCCGCTCGGGTCCGTGTGGAGCCGAGCAGCCGCCTGCGCCGCGTCGCCGGTTTAAGCGCAGTGCGGGGCCGCGGCCGGGAGCGGCGGTAGTGAGACCAGCGTTACGCTCCAGCCCCCTTTTCCCTCCATGGTTTCTCTCCGCTCCCGTGAGTAACTTGGCTCCGGGGGCTCCACTCGCCTGCCTGCCCGCCGCTCGCCGCCCAGGACCGCGCCGCCGGCCTCTGCCGCCAGTAGACCCCTTCCGACGGCCCTCGCAGCGCAGGCCGGGACGCCTCTCCCCCCTCCGCCCCTGCCGCGGAAAGTTAAGTTTGAAGAGGGGGGAAGAGGGAAACATGGACATGAAGAGGAGGATCCACCTGGAGCTGAGGAACCGGACCCCGGCAGCTGTAAGCAGAGCCCCCCTTCGGGCGCCCTCGCCCTCCGATGACTTGCATGTAATGGTGGCCACCTGCGGGGCCCCGGGTGCGGGTTCGCCAGCCCCGGCGCGGGGAAGGGCGCAACTCGCGGGCTCGGACGGGGAAGGCGGGCTGGCGGGCGCGGAGGGGGGGAGCGCGCGCGCGGGGATTAACTCTTTGGCGCCCGCGGGTCCCCGCGGCCGTCCGGGGAAGGCGGTGGGGTGGGGGGAAAACAAACTTTGAGCTTCTCGCCCGCCTGGGTCCTTCTCGGAGCAGCGCGCGAGTGTGTGGCAGACGGCGAGGGAGGGACAAGGGGGTTGTGTAACGCTGGGAGCCATGTTTGCAGCCTCCCGGGATGCGCGGCCAGGCGGGGACCGGGCCTGCGGAGGAGCCGCGCGGCCGGCCCGGGCCGGGCCCTCGGCGGGCCAGGCCGGGATTCGCGCGCCCCGGGCAGGCGGGCAAGGGGCTTGGGCGGGAAGGGGTCTCCCCTGGCCCGGTCTTGCGGTTGGCGACAGCCCGACCGAGGGCACGAGCTGTAGAACGAGGAGGGGGCTTTTTTTCTTTTTTTTTGCCTCGGAAGTGGGGGCTAGAAGCCCCCTCGGGTGGCCGGGGGCTCAGGCGGGCGCGGCCTGGCGCGCGCGGAGCGGGGGAGGGGCGAGCCCGGGCAGCGGAGGTGGCGCAACCGCCGCCCCTCCTCAGGCCAAGTTTGAAAAAAGGACGCGGTTCCCGCCATTTTTCAAGCCTAAAAATAAAACTTTCTCCCCCCATTTCTCTCCCTTCCCTTTCGCCCTCCGGGCCTTCCTCACTCCCGGCCTTCAAGGGCGGGCCCTGGTCGGCCCAGGCCAGCCGTTGTGTCGGTGGTGGCGGCTTCGCCCTCCCCCCCGCGCCGCGGCGGCGCAGCCCGGGGCCCCTGCCCGGGAGGTTGGCCCCTCGGTGTGGGCGGGCGGCGGCTCCTCGCGCCAGCCGGGGCGCGCCACAGGCCGACACAGCGCCATGTTGGCGGGCACCCGTCTCCCTCAGCCGCGAGAGCTGGCCTGCGGGCTCGGCCCTGCCCGCTCGCCCGCCCCCGGCGGTGGCTGCGGGCCGCCGCTCCCCAAGCGGAGCTCGCGGCTCGTGTTCCGCCCGCTTCTCCGGAGCTCGGCTCGCACTGGCGGGAGCTGCGCGCTTCGCCGCCGCCGACTCATCTCCTCTCAGGAGCTCGGCCGTCCTCCTCCCCCTTCTTAAAAGGGCAACGCCAGGCGGCCGGCTCCGCCCGGGCCAGGAGCCGGGGGTGCAGGCGGGCCTCGGCGGCCTCTGCCCCCCAAGTGCACGAGTGAGGCGGACCAAGGCCGGCAACGTGCTGGCTGCGGCTGCGTGAGCGCCTTTAAAAATCCCCTTTCTTCTCCACCCCGCGAACTAGAGAGGCTTCCCGCGGCCGGGTGCGGGGCCACGGTTCCCGGCCCCCACGCAGGGAGGCCGCCCGTCTGCCAGACCCCCTGCGCGGGTGAGTGGCTGGCTGTAGCCGTAGGGGAGCACTGGGGAAGCCCTCCCACCCCGCCCCAGTCTAGCGATGGGCGCGTTTCGTGCAGTCAGGTAGCTGTGGGTAACAAGTTACCAACTTGTGGAAATTCATCAACCAGGATTTACCTGGTGTGCGCGAGGTTTTGAATCCCTCAGGTCACCACAAATGAGGTCGGGGCGCAGCACCACGTGGCCACCGGGAGCGGCCCTAGGGGCGCTGAAGGCGTGGGCGTCTCTATGAATCCCCCGGGGTTTTAAAAGTTGAGGTAGGACCAAGCTCGTCCCTTCCGTTCATCAGTCAGACATTTTGTGTCGGCCACGTGCTAGTATATTGAAGGGTTAAACCTCTTCACGCTGTGCAACTCCAAGAGTTCTGTTCTCATTTTGAGAAGTTGTTCATTTCAGGCGTTTACGTTATAACTGAGTAGTCGTAAATCAATAGAACGTGGAGTAATTAACATTTAGCCAGAATTTCCAAACGGAAAGTACACACATGGATCTTAAAAAGTATTTTCAAATCTAGAATTTGAATTCTTTGTAACTCAAGTACTTAGTAATTAAAGTACTTACTCGGTAAAGATCAGTGTTGCTCCCTCTGGGAAATACAACTGGGCTGGTGGTTCCCACTATATGGAATGTTTTCATATATGAGATGACCAATATGTTGCTCTTTTTAAAGTATGCATATATGTGCAAGTGTTAATTTTTCAAGTAATCAACTTAGGCCGTACGCTCTTGTCAGAGTCATGTGGCTTTTTAATTAAAATTAAATTAAAAGGTCAGTTTGACAGTTGCACTATCCACATTTCACGTGCTCAAAAGCCACAATTGACTAGTGGCTACTGTATTTATTGGTCAGCACTGGCCTACAGCAACCCACTGGTTTATTAAATATTTGAGTACCAGCTGTATGCCAGGACCTGGAAAAGCAGTGTGAACAACGCTGAGAGCATACCCCTTCTTGTACTGGCCTTGGAAGTGTTAACTGGAGCAGCCAAGACTGTGGAGGTAAAGAAAGGCTGCTGCCCTGAGGACTCACAGGGAGACTGCGAGCAATAGGAGATAGGTTCTTCAGAGATTCTCTTTGACTTTAAACAGAAGGCTTTTCTGGGTAAAAATGCTGTCGATTCTGAAGAGAAATTTAAGAGGAGTTAAAAAGTGTTTTTTAATAACAGTATCGCTCTTAAGGCAAATGAGAAGTTCCAAAAGGACTCCTTTAAAGCCAAACTCAGCTAGTCACAGGCTCCTTAAGTTTTGTGGGGGGCCAGGTGTAGGTTTGGCCTCTGAGGTCCTACAGAATCTTGTCATTTGGGGGGAGAGGAAGAATCCTCCTCTTTTGAACGTGTGGGCAGGAGGCTCTAAAATGCACAAGATTGTACCCCATGGTGGACCTTAATGTCATTAAGTGAGATTTAAGTGTTTGAGGAGGGTAAATGGAGATTTGATCATAAATGTTTTTAGGCGTTTTTTTTGTTTGTTTGTTTGTTTGTTTTTAAGACCAGATGGGCTTGTATTGTGTGGTGGCTTTTTTGTTCTTTATTTTGGGGTTTGCAGACGACCCTGGTAACACTTTTACCTTGTGTTCTTTGGCCAGAGGCTTAGCTCAAGATAATAGGTTCAGTTCACCTAGTACCATATCCTTGTTCTTGATAAACACAAGTATTCTCATTTCTCTAAGGGGGCCGGGGAAGGGGACTAAAATACATGTGTGTGTGTGTGTATAAATAAAATATTCAATTGTTTTCTAAGTCCAGAACAGCTCTGTATCAGAGGTGTGTTCTCATAGTGGAAAAAAATGACTAAGATGGAGTTTAAAAAGTATACTCTTCATAAAGAATGGTGATAATCATTTTAAAATACAGAAAATATTTTACATGAAATATTTGTATTGCCAGTTACTTCACTGGGAACAAATTGTACAGCCCTAAAACACATTATATATACCACAGAAATTATTGATATGAGCACCTTGTTAACTGCATCCAGAAACAGCCTAGCTATTAACTTCAAAGTTAGAAGGCCAAGCAGTTCCTGTGGTTCACAGCCTGCCCCTGTGGAACACTGGGTATGCTTACAAGACTGAGACATTTCATATGCCATAAATAAGACTAATCTTTGCTTAGTCCCAATTTACTAAAAAAAAAAAATTTAAATAAATAAATAGGTTTTTCTCACATTTTCTCCAACTTTTGGCATCTATTGTTGTGTCTATTGTGATGTAATTTTGAGCTCAGTGGGATATTTTAATTGGTTGCTTAGCAACTAATTGGGTTTTTCCTTGAATAAGTAATACATATTCATTGAAGAAAAAGTAGATACAGATAAGCCAAAAAATAGTAGATATAGATAAGCAAAAATTTTAAAAATAGAACTCTCTCACGCACACACCCATCCTACCATCTAGACATTCTGGCCTGTTATATTTATTTAGTTATATAAATAAAATACAGTAAACATGTTTATCTTTCTGTCATTATTTATTATAACCTCATTGTTAGTCTATGGGTAGGTCATAATTTAACCATCCCCATGGGGTGGTTAAAAGGTTTTTTGCTTTTTAGAATGGTTCCCTTCTTTACCCACCAGTAGGATTTTGGTGTTTCCTTCATGCCAGTAGTTCTGCCACTAAACACATTTGAGAACCAGTAATATAAATCTGTTCTATTGTCATTTTGAAAACATTCTTTTAAAATAATAATAAGGTAGAAGATTTGAAAATTGGTTACTTGGAAGGATGGAAATTAGTAAGAGTGGCAGGAGTTACTTTTTCTTTCTACATTTTTGGATTATTTCACATACGACAATAATCATGTATAAATAAAAGAATTGGTAACTTAAAATGGTCTTTAATTCCTCTATACTTTTTTTTTTGCTCTCTTATAACAATTATAACTTGTAATTGAAGAAGGTCACTCAACCAGTTAGGTAAAATTGATCTTTTTATTTTTTTGAGTAGCCAGGGGAGTGGGAAGTGAGAGCAAATTGGAGAGGATGGAAGAGAAATCAGGGTTAGATGTCCTCTGTGTCTCCAGTCCCTGTAACTTGGCTACAGCATAGCTCAAATTTTTCAATGAAAACAGTACTGTTTTCCTGATTGCTATACAAAACAGAGTTAAGTAGGAAATAATGGATTTTTGTTTTTTGTTTTTAAATGTTTGCTTTAAATTGATGTTTGAGAAAAGACTAGTTTAATTGGAAAATAAAGTATGAAGAAGAGTGAATTTGACCTGAAAATTAAACCATCTATCTTTGAGCAGAAGGCCAGCTAACTCTGTCATGGACCAAATAGCTCCCTAAGTTATACACACAAATGTACAAGTGCCTGCCTTAGATAGTAGTTGTGGGAGGATTTGGGGCATAAGAAGGAGAAACTAGGGCCATTTCTTCTTGATTAGAACCTCCCTTTATTCTCAATCTGGATTGGGAGGCCATGGGGTTCTATGCCCATCTGCATAATGCCCCATGCATCCTTTCCCACAGGTGTATTCTCCCTTGCAAGGCAGCCTGGATCCCTTCACATTTCAGGAAGGGATGGGGAGTGGGGAGGCGTAATTATCTCAAATGCTGCTGACACAGTGCCCAAGAGAAGTGATACCTTTTCACCCACACACAAAAGTCCTGCTTAGACCTTTAAACAAGCTAGAAGGCTGCTGCTGATGGGCTTTCCAGACCTGTTATCCTCAAGCACAGCACTAAGTGGGACCCTCCTGAGGTCTCTGCTTTCTGCAGTAAATCCTACTGACCTGTCCTGATTTCCCAGTGGCTTGTCTTCTCACTGCGCCTGGGGAGCTCTATTCTGGGGTAGCATGTTTCTTTACTACACCCTCAGCCTTCCTAGAATAGTCAAGGGACATGCCTTCTCTGAGCCATAACACCTTCTGCCCTGCTCACCTCAGTAAATTCTGTTGCCTCCTACTCATGGAGAAAATTAAAGGTCTCACATGTGCATTCCCTGAACTTCTTGCTCTCCTACTTAGAAACTCACCTCCTGTATCCATTCTAGCTGTTGCTTCCCCACAGGAGGAGATGCCCCACCCGCAACAAGAATAGAAAGATATATCTTATTTTTTTATGTACATTTTCTATTACTTCTTGTAGTTGGGCATTTTAAAAAATGTTTATTGACAATTTGTATTTTTTATGGCTTGTCTTTTTTTTGGTCAATGTTTATTTTGGGATGTTTATTTTTTCTTCACTTAGGGTAAAGACAGTATCCTCAAGAAAAAGGTAAATAAGTGTGCCTAGAATTTTCATGTATCAAGAAAGGTCACAAAAATGTGTTAAAAGGGGGTTGGTTGCCATTTTAAATAAAGAATTCATAACTCAATAACAGGAACTCAAATGTTTATATTTCACCTAGCAATAGATTGTGAGGAAACAATCATAATTACAGAAGAAGTTTTACATAAAAAGATATGGCATTATTTATAATAGGGAAAATTGGAAACATTCAACAAGGAGGATTGTAAAGTAATTTATGCTACAGCCATACATTGTAATTTCTTTAGCTATTAACAGATAGTCAGAGTTGTTACTTTAAAGTATGCTAAATAATATAGTTTATCTCACTTATGTTTAAAACATACAAAGAAAACGTGAAAAAATATATCAAAATATTAATAGTGATGAAAATTAATATGCTTTGCATTAATATAATTAGAAAGTAGGTTGTCCTTATATCCAAGTTTTCTCTCATTTCATCATCTGCTCAATCCCCTACAGTCCTGACAGAAAACCCCTGTGCAGCACTCTGACAAACCTGTGACCATTTTCCTTTTCAATAGTTGTGAAGGCTCTTTCTCATACTGGGATATAGTGGCAACCAAAATAGACATGACTCTGACATTGTGAAGCTTGAAGCTTAAGTCCAGCTGACTTTTTTTATCTTTATTTTTTTACAGATTAATATTCTCATCATTGAGGTATAAAATAAGGTTCTAGAGAAAAGTCTCCTAACTGCTCACTTTCTATCCCTGAGAGATTATTCCTGAGCAAGTTAATGTACATATAAGAAAGTGAATGTGTCACATATTACATAAAAAAACAACATACACATTCTGTGTGTTTTTTCATCCCACAGTGTACCCTGGAAATGAGTCCCGTGTTGGTGGGCATTTAAGTGTTCTAATTTTTTCAACTCTTTTTAAAAAATAACTTCTTGTGCCTAATTTCACAAGCCTTTCTGGGTGTTTCAAACTAATGCTTCACCTTTGGGTTCCACTCCTGATTCTTCTCAAATCTCCTTTGCAGGATTTCCCAGGATTCCATCCTTGGTCTTCTTCATAGGAATTTTGTCCTTTCACTACTACCTGTGTCCCACGTACAGAATTTACAACCCAGACCTCCCCTGAACTCCAGACCCATGTGTCCAGCTGCCTGGGGATCCTTTCATTTGGACATCCCATGGGAACCTTAAACTTGGTACCCATTGTGGTATTCCTTACACCTCTCCATCAGTAAGCTTTTCCTTCCTTATTTGCACCTAGCTACGTGGTTTCCATTTCTCTAAAGCAGAACCATAATTCCTCTCCACACTCAACAACTAAACTGGCAAATTGGAACATGATTTTTCTCCTAACTTCCTCTTCTTGATTCCTGTTCTGCTGTTTGGTTCAACAAACATATTCTAACTCACACTTGAATGCTTTGTGGTAGTGTTTGATGACTAGTTAAAGTAGAATTTTACTAGTTGAGAGAAATGTCCAGGAGGTGATTTCACCCAGTGAGCTGGGAGCCAAAATGGCTTAAGAAGCAACATGGCTAACTCTAATTCCTCCTCACTTGGCTTTTGGCATAATAGTGTCATTCTGGATAATAATTTTGGATTTTCTGTCAGATATAGTCATAGAAAATCCCTCAAACCAAATGGAACCATTGTATTTGTATTGCAGTATACTACTTAGGTGGGTGACAGTTATAGTTAAACTTTTTATTATGGCTTGTTGGTGTTTTTAAATACTGATGAAATACATGCTTGTAAAAAATATAGTACAGATATGAATAAAGTAAACAACAAAGGTCTCTGTCGTTCCCCTATTCCCTTTCCCTGAGGTAACTTCCACAGCATTTACTATGTCCCAAGCACTACTCCCTACAACAACTCCATGAGGTAACTTGCACAGCATTTACTATGTCCTAAGCACTACTCCCTACAACTCCATGAGGTAGGTACTGTTTTTTCCACGTCACAGATGAGGAAACAGGCACAGAGAGGTTAAGTGACTTGCCCAAGGTCACACAGGTCATATGTGACAGAGCCCAGATTTTACCCTAGGCATCTGTCTCCAGAGCCCAGCTCTCCTTATTTGACCTCTTCAGTTTTTCAGATGTGCTTATTTTCACCAGAAGGAAGAAGAATTGTGGAGGTATCTAGAGAAAAGTAGAAGGAAGGAAGAGAGGGAGGGAAAAGGTATAGTAGGACTGCATGCATCCTGACTGAAACCAGGGCTTCTGAGGAGGAAGTAGATAGGGTAGTGAGACTAGTGAAGAAGCAAGTGAGAAGTTGTGGTGATGTGGATATCACTGACTATAAATCTGTTTTCTTCTCTGTAAATGGGGAGGGTGTGGTGGTACTAGAATTACAAGTAAGTTCTCCATGAATGATAGCAATTACTGGAGTAGGATCTTTGGATTCTGTATGGGAGGATGAAGACATTACTAGCTCCTGTCCTCTTTTGGAGCCATCAGCATCTCCCTTCTGTATACAGCTTGGTAGAACACTGCAAGAACACCTTTGGCAGTTAAAACTAATTTGCATCACTGTAAATTGATCAGAATGCATTAAAAAGTTGCATGTTTCAGAGTCGACCTCAGAACGAGAATGGCAATGAGAATTATGGTAGATATTCACAGAGTAGTTATTTAAGTATTATTTAAGAATACTTAAATAATCAGTATTCAGAATCTTTAAGATGTGGATACCCTTGGATGGATTTGAGTTCTGATTTTCAGGACCGCCGAAGAAGATTTTATGGTCTGAAAAAGGAACCTAATTTAATGTCTACAGCTCTCTCCCCTAGAAATATCAAATATCTTTCTCACTTATAACCCAATTCGATCTTTGTTTTCAATTAAGGCTTATTCCGTTTTGACCCCTTCCTAATGTCAAGATAATCTTAGTCAAAATTAATAAAACCACAAGTAGAAATGTGTAATGCTGCCAAAATCTCTCACGATCTTAATAGGAAAAGTAAAGCTTTCCTCTTTTCCTGTGTCAACCTCCTGAGCCTTGAGGTAGACTCAGCCTGAAAGGGGTTGGGGGTATCTTCACTCTGCATTTGTAGTTAAAGTTACCCCTTGGGGAACAGACTTGGGAAAAGGAATATGGGGGATATAGTTTCTTACTTACATCTTGCATCTTAAGAACTGTAGTTTCTGTCTCTGGAAAGGAAAGAGTTTAAATCTTTATTTATACCATGGTGTAACATTCCACCCTTGATATCTATTAGTATATTGTTACTAAAGCCTTAATCATTTTTCATTTATTTATAACTGTGATCTAGGTCTAAGTAGAGGCTGCCCCTAAATGTGGGTGTTTTCGCCGGGTATTTATGGTTGGAGTTTGTGCTCTTTTTGTTCTTTGTTTTCTGTATGTTTTTATGGAAGATCCTCTTTTTTTTTTTTTTTCCCTTTGTCATCCACAGGTTCGAGAACTTGTCCTGGACAATTGCAAATCAAATGATGGGAAAATTGAGGGCTTAACTGCTGAATTTGTGAACTTAGAGTTCCTCAGTTTAATAAATGTAGGCTTGATTTCAGTTTCAAATCTCCCCAAACTACCTAAATTGAAAAAGGTAAGTGCTTTTTCTTTCATTGTAAAAGAGAACCATCCTGGGAAGGGAAAAATATATGATTTTACCTGTAAGGAAGCATTTAGTAGCAAAAAGCACACGCCTTTAGAACTGGGCATATATCTGGGATTGAATTCCAGGTCTATCATTTCCCTGATGAGTGATCTTCTGCTGGTTATTTAATCTCTCTAAGGCTCAATTTCCTCACCTGTAAACTGGTGATACCACCTGACCTTACAGAATTGCTGTGATGTTTGGAAATAATACATGTTGGATGCTCAGTAGATAATAGTTATGAATAATCATTATTTTGTGAATAATTTATTACTTGTTAATTGTTATACATTTGTTATAATGTTAAATACATTTTGTTCTTAGTATGCTCTGGTTTAGGAACCACAGGTACCTGCCACTCTTCCAAAGTTTTATGTTTATTGATTAAGGGTGAGTTTAAGTAGTAAAGACTTCAGATTTGTGGTTTTTATGATAATTCAAATTCATTGCATAATTTTTAATGACTAGAAGTTTAAAACGTGTTGTGACTGACTGCAAGAATTCATTGTAACAAAGCTACTATATTTCCTTGCCTTAGTTGATAACCCATTGTTAGCTCTTCATTGGTCTAATTACAAACCAGTCAATATCCCCCTTCAACTCCCCCACCCCCTAAGATGTTTCGTCCTTGCACATTTAACTGTCACAGAGCCCCAAATGTCAAAACTGGAAGAAACTTTGATCTCTAGCCTAGCCCATTATTTTACAGGCATACAAATAGACCCAGAAAGGTATAATAATTTGCCTAAAGCCACCCACAAAAGTGGTTAGTGCTAGAGCCAAAACTAGAACCCATATCCTATTTCCTAACTCAGTACCTTTTCCGTTACATACGGAAAGGGTTGTAGAATTCTCTAAGATATAGGTGTTCGCTTTATTAGGGAATTTACATTGAAAATTTGTCTAAACGAAGGCACACATAGAAAGAAATCTAATCAAACTTAGGCAAAGGGCAGGTGGGCTGTCCCTGTAGCTTGCTTTTGAGCCCCAAATGCCTTATTTTTTGGGTAAGTATGTGAATTAAAAACCAGAAGTGTTTTTTACTTATTTGCCTTATTTAGGTAATAAATGCTCTGGCAGTCCTTATGAGTTTCAGGGTGACCTGCTTCCAATGTGAAAAGATCCTGTTATATTTAAATTGGTAAATTTTTCCCTTTCTTCTGATAAGTAGCTACTTCAGAGATTCGAGTGTAATCCATTTTATTTGCATGGGGTTATAGGTGACACTGGAAGCTCTGATTAGTTCATCCAACAACTAATGACTTTTTAGCATCTATTTACATAAACTTGATACTAGCAGATCCTAGTGTATGCATTTTGTGCTCTGTTTTCCTAGCATCCTGATACATTTTCCTGAATTATTAGGGTCTATATACTACCAGACATAATGAGAAAGTAAGTGTATTGGTGACTATATAGAGGCTTTATCAAATCCATTTGAAGTCTTATTTTAATCAGTTACTTGTAGGGTTAGTGAGGGAGGAATGGAGACATCCATAAATCAAACTTAAAGGCAGAATTAGATGTTTTTACAGCTGATGTGGACTTGATTTTCTTCCTACCCTAGATCACAGGATGTTTTTTAACAAGAAATAGGATCTGAAAGAAATTTGATGCATGCATGTCACAGGTTTCCTAAATTTACACATTGCTTTTATTTCAAAATAAGTAAGCCACTAAATCCTTTGGCAGATTGCCTTATTATCTCTACTCCCTAAGATATTGTTGAAAGGATGTGAATATTACGTATGTGTGGTATTCTAACCAACCAAAAGAAGTGTTCTCTTCTTTTTTTTTAGAAGTATTCTCTTTTTATTTTGATTTACTAATATCTCAATAACACTAACACTTGGGTCTTTGTTGATCTTAGACTTATATATATATTTTTTTTAGCTGAGCCATCCTGCCACCTGTTGGCAGCTCAGTGGCTGCTCAGCTTGGGCCGGGACTCGAACCGCTGTTGCTCAGAGCTCAAACTCTTGAGCGAGCTCTTAACCAACTGAGCCACTCAGCTGGCCCACCATAGACTTATATTTTTAAATCCAGACCGTGATTAGATATTTGACTGTAATATCCCATTGGAAGGAAATTTTTTTTTGAAAGTTGCATTCTCTTCTTCTGAAATATTTAATAACACCAAAGCAGCAGACCTGAATTGTTTTTAAATTCATTCTTTGAACACATATTTATATTTTTAAAAGTTCTCTATTCTGCATCATATGTTCATTTCATTGCATGCCATAGATTACATTTTGTGACGTTTTCATGCTATTGTAGGGACGAAGCATAGTGGAGAAGGCATGGATTCTTCTGAAGCTAGCCTGCCCAGCTTCAAATCAGGTCCACCACTGTAACAGCTATGTGGTCTTGGGCATGTTACATAGTCTCTTTGTATTTCATTTTCCTCACCTGTCAATGGGGTAATAATTCTACCTACCCCTATGGTGCGATCAAGTGAGTTCATGTATTTCTAGTACTTCAAACACTAGTACTATGTAAGGATTAGATACAGTTACCATTGTTATTGGCACTTAAAATAGGGAATTGAAACCAGCTGTATTGCCTAAGTTTTCTCATCTGCAAAATGAAAAGTTTGAATTAGATGCTCTCAACCACCTAATTTTTCCAGGCTCCAGTTTCTTTCATTCTAAGATTCTAATATTTCTTGCTGAAGGCTCGTTCCTTTTTTGGCACACCACTTGCTGTGCTACTTGACCTGCAGCTAAGAAATTAGAGTAGGTTCTTATAAAGGCCAGGTTTATGCAAGAAGTGGCCTCCGGGGTGTTGGTTGTGTCAACCCTGAAGCTGTTGCCCCACTCCTTTTCCTCAGGTCACGGACCTTCTTTCAGGGCTTGTTTTGGGGCCTGTACCACTCCAGTAGACTTTAGAGCGACATTTCCTGGTGGCGTCCAGATGTAGAACCCCACAGTGTGTCAGCACTTTACAGAATCAGATTAGATTTCAAGTGGGCACAGCAAGCTTTGCTTGGCACACACAAAAAGCTGTTTAGAATGCACGGGCCATTTATCCTTCCTGGCAGGTATAGAGTATTACAACTTCTCAAAGAATTCTAATTTGCTTTGACCCACTTTTTAGGTGAGAAAATGTATTCACTGATGTTAGGGGCCAGTTCTCGAGCAAACTGTTATAATATAGCAGCTGGTTAAGAAAACACAGCTCTTCTCATCCTATCCTGTCCTGTCTCTCCTCCTGTGAAATGTTTCTGGGATCTGTAAACAATTTGGGTTTAATCAAACAAAATGAACATAGATGCCCTAATAAAAAATAGAGATCTTTGATCCCAATAAATACTTAAGAACTGTATTTGCTCTTTAGGACACCTTAATGATACGTGTTTCTCTGTGTATTTGTGCTTGTGCTTTGTGCATTCTCTTGCAGCTTGAGCTCAGTGACAATAGAATCTATGGATGTCTGGACATGTTGGCAGAAAAACTTCCAAATCTCACACATCTAAACTTAAGTGGAAATAAACTGAAAGATATCAGCACCTTGGAACCTTTGGTAAGTAATTGAGAATTTGGAATCCAGGACTTATTGGATTCATTTTCATTTTCATATTTCTTTATAGTGAGGGAAATGATTGGAAAGAATAATTGAGAAAGTGGTGGCTTTTTATTATAATACTTTTTATAGGAGGAGTCCAGTTTTAAAGATCAGGGCCTCTGTAGTTATGTGTGATCCTGTGACTGCTCTCCCTGCCTGATACTGTAGTGGCTTCCTTCAAAGGGGAATTCTTTTCTTTTGTCTTTTTAGCATTTTGTATGAAATTAAACATTTATCTTTTAAAAACGTTTCCCCAGACTGGCCAGGCTATTCTATACTTTCACAGAAAAAGCTGTTTATATTAGGTGGCATATCTGAATTGTAGGTGAAACAGAAGTCCAAGGACAGGTCCAATAAATTTTAGGTCTTCTAGTTCATGATCTTGTGCTCTAGCTGGATCACTGTTGCCCCAAGTTTTGCATGGAACCCCAAAATCCTCCTTGATCGTACTGGGATAAGCTATGGAAAGTTAAATTTAAGTGCCAATTGGGTTATAACTTGCTGTGTGACCTTGGACAAATTGCTTCTTCTCTCTGGGCCTCAGTTTTCTCACTTGTGAAGCAGGGACAATAATCCCTACCTTACTTACCTCACTTAGGATTTCTGAGGATAAAAGGAGGTAATGCACTTACTTTGTTTTATAAGTTGGGAAGCTGTGCTAATGGGGGCCCAGTCCATGTGGAAGTTGTAGTGGCCAGAAAAGAGCTTCTGGAGACAGATTAATAAAGGGTGTGGGGCAGCCCCCAGGCTGTTCTTTTGGTTGCCACCTGGAAATTTCTATGAATTCATGATTGTTAAATGACTGCTTTCCCTAAATATGACATACTATAAATTGGGCATACAGGGAGAATTTCATTTTAATAAGGCTAATGGAATTCAAACCTGTTCATACTACCCAAAGAAGTCTATGACTTCTTTTTGTTTTTATTGGTATATATAAAGTCAATATTTCTATTTGACTTAACTTACAAACATTAATTGGGAGATGGTTATATAGCAAATAGGAGCTTTCTTTCAGGACCCGGAAGAGCAGAACCCAAGAGGATGTGAGGCATCTTCTGCTGTCTCAGTCTTTTCTGATGTCATAATATATTACAATATTTGGATTTCACATCAGTTGTACAGAATGTTCTGTTGATATTTCAAGGGAAGATAGAGTTAAACTGTGACTTCAGTGAAAGGATTTCCTGTCAGAATTATAGGGTCTTTCCCTCCTAATCAATAATTGAGCCATTGCTCCAGTGTAGATTTAATCATTTACGGAGTCACGTTATTTGTACGTTTAATTAAGTGGACCATGTTTAACTTATTTCTCATAAATGTTGAGAGCCTGTTTCTCACCTTTGCTCCATGAATTTTGCCCCTTTTTTCTATGATAGATACATCCAGATATTTAGGCTCCCTCATTTTTACTAGTTCTATTCTCTTCTAAACCAATCCCAATTTCCAATGTTTAAGCAAACATATATTGAATTTTGCTGTATTCAAGGACAGTAACATTTGCTCATTGTATCCCATATAGCCCAGGGGAGAGAGAAAGGCTGTCCTTTTAGAGATGAGGAAACCAACTTTGGAAAGCTTAAGTAATTACTCAGTGGCCACAGGACACAGAGCAGAGTAGGAATTCAAATCCCTTGTCCACCATTTTTTCCATTGCTCTTGGGACTTGTTCTTCTCTTTTTACCTATAAATTTATTCCATAGCCAAATTGACCTAAGTTGGGAATTCCAATAGGATCACCACATTAAGTGCTGATGATCTCCCTCGCAGTCAGACGGCTACATTAAGCCTTTATTGTCTATGTGTTAATGACAGGCCTATCAATTCAGGGTTACTGTGAGCATAGGAACCCCTTTTTTCTAGAACAGAGTATCAAGCAGTGCTTTTCCAACTAGATTACTAGCTATTGCCCAGTTCTCACAGCAAGCTAAGTCCTCTTTGATGCTTCATCAGAAGCCTTTGTCAGTGCCCTAACACACAGAGGCAGAGCAGAAGCAAACACTGTGTGGGAGCTGTTTTCTTTGGGTATTCCTGACCTGGTCAGTGATGTATAAGGGCCCTTTGGTGGCTATGAAAGTCTCAGTCCCCTGGGACAGTGAAGTATGAAAAATAATCACTATTGTATTTATCATGTTTGGAGGATCTGCAATGTACCGTACACTGTAGTGAATACTTTATGTATGTCATTTAGTAACCCCCCAAGAACATTTCTACAAAGTGGATAGAAATAGCATGGCCCTCATTTTACATATGAGGAAGCTGAGGCTTGGGAGAGGCTGAACCCCTTGTCCAGAGTCACACACTTGATTAACCTATGACAGCCATAGCACTGCACATCCAGGGCTCTCTGGAAAAGCCTGAGTCCCCGTCTTTCTCTGAACTTGATACTCAAGATTCCTGGGGGTTCAAGGTAGATCTCCTGAAGTTAGAACTTGGAATCAAATAAAACAGTAGGAGAAGGTGAAGGGGGGAAATGTTGAATCCATTTTTACTTCTGAAAGTATTCTTCAGTGGGGAAAAACACCATCCTCATCCTCATTAACCACATACATTTTGAGCACCGTCTGCGTTGAGCCCAGTTCTTACAGTCAATGCAATGATTGTGAATGCCTCTGCTTGCTACAGGGACATTAATCGAGAGACAAAGAAGGCATCAATTCAAACTTCCTTGGACACCTTTTTTAAGAGACCTGGGCCATCCAAACCATCCCCCAAAACCTTTCTAAATTCTAAGAAGGCAAGCAAAATTATTGTTAATAAAATGTTTAATGTTTATTATGGCTAGCCTATTAGTTTTAGGCCAAATTTCTGGTATGATAGAGTTGTGATTTTTTTTTTCTTTTAGCAGTATTTAGACATTACCTTGGGATCCTGAATGATCTGTTTGTAGTGTATTTTGGGCCTTAAAATGTAATTTTACTACTTTAAACAAGTCTAGGATACTATAATTATTTGGGATATTATTGCTGTTTATTTGCTTTCACTTGGTTTTCTAGTATGTCCAAATTATAATGGGTCCTTTCTCAAGAAATAGCCAAAAACTTCGCAGATGCATAGTTTCAGAAACAGCCTTGGAGGCCCCAAATACTGGGATAGCCAATAGAACTAGAGAAAGGGCTTGGGGCACTGTGGAGCATTAAAGGTCTGGAATTGTTTGCATTTTTGTACATTTATTTCTAGGGAATAATTTTGAGAAGTACATGGCTCATTCCTTTGAGCAGAGATTTTTTAGACTGAGCCTCTTTGGGAAAGCTGCCTAAATTTACTTGTGGTTGTAGCTTAGCTGTCATAGAGTCAACTTTTTTTGTGAAGAGAAAAGAGTTCCCAGTATGCTACCTGTTTGCCTGGGGTAGTATTTCAGGCTTTCCCCCCGCCTCTTTGGCAAGAATTTATACCTGGGCTTCTGGAGGTCAGAGCCTGCCCAATGGGGAATCTAATCTGAAAGCCACACACATAAAAGTAGTTCTCCCTATGATGAGAAGGACTGGGGACAGCTTTCTTAAGACCTCAGGGGAGTGACTTACATAAGCACATTATTTGATCCACAAACCTTTGGATCTTCGTACGTTGGTGTTTTGAGGAGTACGGTTGCCTGTTGCTATAACCCTGCTCTGTGTTCCCTGTCTGGCTCTGTGTTCCCAAGGGCTGCTCAGTGAGAATAAAACAAGTGTGGGAACCTCATCTTTGACCAGGAAGATGAAGATTCTGTAAGTTTAAGGACTGGCAACACTTTCCTCTGAAGGGCCGGATAATAGATCTTTCAGGCTTTTTCGGCCATACAGTCTCTGTCACAACTACTCAGTTTGCCACTGTAGCACAAAAGAAGGCATACATAATATATAAACAAATGAGTGTGGCTGTGTTTCAATAAAGCTTATTTTACAAAAGCAGGCTGTGGGCTGGAATGGGCCCTTTTGCCAAGCCCTGCCTTAGAGCAAAGATTTTCAGATTATTTTATAACTCCCCAGAATTACACAGATACCTCAAGTCCTGAAGACAAGGTTTTATTTCATCTGCATTTCTTCCCAGGTCCTTGTGAATGCTGAAATAGCTTTCCCGATAAAGCCTCAAAGCCTTTAAAAACCAACATTTTTTGCAATTTTATGCAAAGATCTTCTTAATATTTTTATTACTACTTTTTTAGACAATACCAAGCTTCAGAACCTTTAAAAGTTACATTTATGAAGCTATATCCAGGCTTATCGCCCCTATTGTGAAAGGCACCAGGCTTCATATGACTTCACATTTTGTGTTTGCTCTTTACATGCTTGTACCCTGTCCCCTCTAGGAGGGTCTGCTCCTGTTGCTTTCTCTTTACTTGCCTGTAATACTACCTCTGCCCTTCCAGTCTCTTAATTACCCTTGATCAAACTTAATAGACCTGGGGTTGAAGTGCTAATATACACTGATGTAACAAATGAACATCTGAGTAAAATACATGGATATTTTCCAGTCCACTTTGACTACTCAGAAAGCTTTTCTTAGGCCAGATTTTTAGACCTTAACTATTTTAGATAGATGAAACGGAGGTTCGAAACAAAGGAAGTATTGCAACAGAGTTTCAAGGTATGGTAAAATCAGAAGAATTTTACGTCTGAAAAGTCTGGTAATAGTGTTAATCATGTCCTCAAAAATTAAAAAAGAGAAGAGTGTAATGTTTCTCTACTTCCAAAGTTTGAACTCTTGAGACCTCCTTCCTTTTCCTTAGCCTGTATTGACTCCTGTCTTCCCGGAAAATACCTGCATCACCACACTTTGTACTTTATTATATTCTGTTCTCTAGTGTTTCACATCTATGTTCCCAAGTGGAAATTGGTCAAATGAATGAATTTTTTTTTCATACTATTAACCCCAGAGCATTGAAGACTATGCTTGATAAAAAGCAAGTTGGCCATTTATTACTCAAATGTTTAAACTTAATCTTGAACCAAATTTATTAAATTCTGTTTGATTTGTCTCATACTATGAAAAGATTCGTTTTAATAACTTTTTCAAATTCATATTTCTTAAGACTGATGCTGTCAGAAAAAGTTCTTTGAGAAGGGTAGATGTAGATGGAAGGACTAGTTAAAATCTAGTGGCCTCAAATATAAAGGGTGCAAAGGACTTGAAATGTTTTCCTATGTACAAGGCTTAGTGGGTAGTAGCTAATTGAATACAGAGTCTAGAATTTTACCTCTTTCAGAGATGGGTTTTGTTGCTTATGTTCCTTTGGTTTAGGAGCTGTGTTTTTTGATCCTTTTCTTCAGAAAAAGTTGGAATGTCTGAAAAGCCTGGATCTGTTCAACTGTGAGGTTACCAACCTGAATGACTACCGAGAGAGTGTCTTCAAACTCCTGCCCCAGCTGACCTACCTGGATGGTTATGACCGAGAAGATCGAGAAGCCCCTGACTCAGATGCTGAGGTGGATGGTGTGGATGAAGAAGAGGATGATGAAGGTGAGTGGACATGACAGCCAGTGAACCAATTTTCTGCCTCTCAAAGGTCCTGATAAAGTTACTGAATGTTCTTGCTGTTGAGAAAAATAATTTATATCATGCATGTAGGCATTCCATTAAATTTGGAGCTAGGACCTCTGTTTAATTTTAATAAGCTCCTTAGGACATTAAAATCTTTAAATGATTCCAAATAAAAATGGTTTGTTAGTTACTTAGTCTTGAATTTGGAGCCTAGAGATCATGGGCTTCGACCTATTGAAGTACTTGTGGTTTACAGTTTACTAAAAGGGTCTTCATTTCATGTCTCCTGTCTTCCTCCTAGCTGTTAACCCTTTCTAGGTTACTGCCTACTTATCCTTACAAACTTAGTTTCATCAACACTTCCGGGATGCCTTTCCTGACACCCATGAGCTAGGTTAGGTTCCTGTGCATACTACCGCATCCCCTCACTTTCCTCTTTCATAGCACTTGTCATTCTCTGCTTTTCGTGTCCCCTCCAACTATGCTATGATTATCTTCTTGGGTAGGAACTGTCTTTTTTTCTGTTTATTCACAGAGCTCAACACTTATAGGTACTCGGTATATCTTAGATCCAAATATAAACAGCTGTCCAGCCTTTAATATAAGACTAGAGTTTAAGAAGGTAATGATTTCAAAGTACTATATGTTGGATTCTGTTTTTCATTAATAAGAGAAATAATTTTCTGGCCATACATAACATGCAAGTAGAATATAAATTTTATTTTTGACATTTGATCAAGGTTTTTTACATCCAGTTATCTTTAAGAATCTTTGAATATTTTGTACCCAAAATATCCCTCCTGATCAGCTTGTTCTTTCTTTGCAAAGTGATACGTTTACTCTGAGTCACTGTTAGGATAAATGGTTTCTTGCCTCCAAGTGGTTTAAAGGAAGCAGAACGATTAGTGTTCATATAAGTCAGCATGAAGAAAACATATTCTCCTAGATTCCCTGATGTTACTGAGATTCGTGATATTACTGTATTTGAAGCATTATTATTATTTTTTTTTAGATTTTTTTTTTTAATTGGGGAATTGGGGGATGGGAACAGCGCTGGGGAATTGGGGGAAGGGGAACAGACAAGTTGCTGTCCTTTGGTTCTTCAGTCTAGTTGTGGAGGACGTTGCTTCACTGGCCCAAGTTGGCACCATCATTGCGCTCTTCCCAGGTGAGGCAGATCAGACGCTGGCTTCTGGACGGCCACTCACTGCGGCTGCTGGCCGCTCACGCAGGCTGCTGGCTACACACGGTAGCCCATGGCAACCCACTGCAGCAGGGGTTGCAGCCTACGCTGTCGCTGGCGACTCATGGCAACCCAGCTCCAAGTTGAGCTGTTGTTCAGCATCTTAGCTGTAGAGGGCAGTGTCACTGGCCCTCATATGTGGGATCCGAACCGGGACCCTCTGGCGTCCCAAGCCAGCTCTTAACTGATACGCCACTCGGCCGGCCCTTGAAGCATTATTTTAAATATCTTTAAAGATAAAAATACACAAGACAGAAATGATCAAGAAAAGTGCAGGAGGGGAAAAAAAATCAGGCAGGTTGGGTGCAATTATTGGTGAAGTGTTCTGGAAGCATTTTTACAGTTTGTTTTGCAGGAGATTTGAGACAAGGCAAAAAGAGATGGGATGTGAGATGGTAAAGTAGACATAGACTAGGACATCTTGCCTTATTCCAAATGTTTACTTCATTTATTCCCGTCACCACGGTTCATTTGTTCCTAAAAACCCTTTGTGCCTTTTGTTGTCTATTTAAGTTCACCCTAAATAAGTTGAACAGCCACACGTGCAGGAGCCTATAAAGAAAATTCTTTGGAGGGTGGAGAGCAGTTCCTGAGAGTGAAGATCAGTCAGGCAACAAATATTTGAGCATTTCTTACGTGCCAGGCACTGTGAGAAATAGTTTGGGGGAGGGGGTGAACCACATAGTTCCTGTCCTCTTGGAGCTTACTGTCTACTAAGAAGAAAATGTTCAGTAATCATAAGTGAGCAAAGTGTAGTGGAAAAGCACCAGGTGCTTGTATGAGAGTATGAGCTGGGATTAAGAGGTCTGGCAAGTCTGCCTGAGAAGTGATTTTTTAAAGTGAGACTCAAAGGTTGAGTCAGGGCCGGCCGAGTGGCTCAGCTGGTTAAGAGCTCACTTGGTAGCACCAGCTCTGAGCAGCAGGACTGCGGTTCGGATCCCACGTTGAGGGCCAGTGACACTGCCCTCTACAGCTAAGATGATGAACAACAGCTCGACCTGGAGCTGGGCTGCTGTGAGTCCCCGTCAATGGCGTAGGCTGCAGCAGGGCTGCAGTGGGCTGTCGTGAGCTATGTGAGTGGCTGGCAGCCAGCATGAGCTGCCGGGAGCCCCTGTGAGCAGCCGACCAATGACCGGTGACCGATTGCCTCACCCGGGAAGAGCACAATGATCATACCAACATGGGCCAGTGAAGCGATGTCCTTCAGAACTAGACTGAAGAACAAAAACAGCAATTTGTCTACCTGTCCGTTACCCATCCCCGATTCCCCAATGCTGTTCCCCTCCCTCCAATTCGCCAATAAAATCTTTTTTAAAAAAAGGTTGAGTCAGTGTTAGCCAAGCAGAGCAGAAACGGAAGACCGTGCAGAGGCCAGAGGCCATGAGGCAGGCAGGCTCCAGGACTGGGCGAGGCAAGAGCTGCTTGACGGGAGGCCTGCACCAAATGGAGTAGAGACAGGACACAGGTGCCCTGCAGCCTGCAGCATGCCTCGTTACAGAGTTACTAGTGGGTCTGTCAGGTTCCTGATTTGGACAGCTGGCTTTGTGGGTACCCTTACCTCAGAGAAGGAGTTTTGTTTGTTTTGTTTCATTTCTGTAACTTTTTACTATGGAAATTTTCAGACATAGAGGTAAAAATAATAGTAAAACTAACTTTCATGTTCCCATGACTGAGCAACAATTACTGGTTCATGGCTGATCTTGTTTTATACATATACACCCCACCTTCTTCCCCCTTCCTTACTTAGAAGCGAATCCCGGACATTGCACCATTTAATCAGTAAGTATGGTAGGGTACATCAAGTCCACCAGGAGTCCTGGCCTCCAGATTTTACGGCACTCGGTTGGACAAAGGGACTGAACTGCAGCACCCACAGAAAGAGGGTGACTGTGGTTCATGGTTTTCCCTGACATTGGTGTAGCTCATGGTTCCCCATAGTTCCCCAGCACCTTAGCAGGTGCACCCCATGGGACGTCAAGGGTATTTAATGAATCCCTTTTCAGAAGGAGAAGATGAGGAAGACGAGGAGGATGAGGATGGTGAGGAGGAAGAGTTTGATGACGACGAGGATGACGACGATGACGAAGATGTAGAAGGGGACGATGATGAAGATGAAGGCAGTGGGGAGGTCAGTGCAACTGTTTGCTGCCCTGCTTCCTATTTATAGTTAAAAATGTAGACTTTAAAAAAAAAAGGAAAGAAAGAAAAGGAAAAGGCCTTCTAAAGAAATTAGTATACTTGTAAATATACTAATACCATTATGATTAATTGAGCTCTTGTTCCCCTTTTAATAAATACTAAATGGAATGTTTACTGAACGCTAGTTAGACACAGTGCTTGGCTCTGCAAGATAAGTTTTGACCCTTTAACATTGGGAGGAAGCAACGAGTTGAGTATTTATTCAGCAGAGTGAGAAAACTAGAAACTGAAGGTACTCGTATGTCTGTCCCTTTCTTGTATTCAAAGGAAGGGTATGTTTACCAAGTCTGAACTTGTTCTTGTATATTCAGCTTAATTCAGGAAATGTATGCTTCCTGTGTTAGAGAGCTGGGGATGGAGTTAAATAAAAATGTGGCCCTGTCCTGAAAGAGCAGGCCGTGTAGTTTAATGGGACACCTAGTAATACAATATGGCTGAAGGCTACAGAAGGACAGGAGAAAGGAGTCACTTAACTTTGACCCTCAAGGAGGTTTGTGAAAACAGCTGAAGAAAGTTGGACATCATCAAAAAACATGTTCTTTTTTAGTACAGAAATGAGGCTGACCATTTGTATAATCTCATAGGTGTTTAATGAAATAAAGTTCCTGAAAGAAGCTTTTTATAAGAATGGTAATGTAGCAATCTTTTTCCAAACCTGCATTGAAATTTAAGATTTTTAAGTCATTTCTTGAGTTATCCATTATAAGTTGTATACTAATTAAATGACCAATAAAATGCTTACTTCTGAATAGCAATTATTAAAGAAAATTTTAAATTAAGCTTATTCAGAGAAACCAACAAATCTAGATAAAAATAACATTTCCGTTTTCTCCTTGATGGATTGTCACATTTATTGGGAAATTGTATATTTTTTGTACTTCTCAACTTGGCAGAATTTCATAATGGTTTACTATTTACCATTCTTTAGGAAGAAGAATTTGGACATGATGGAGAAGTTGATGAAGATGAAGAGGATGAGGATGAGGATGAGGATGAAGGTGGGTCTAATGCATGCACTTTGGTCCTCCTCAGTTAAAAACTGGTGGGGAAGGGGGCAGGAGCGGGCAGTCCATTAATTTACAATTTAGAACCACTGAGAAGAAAATAAAATGCCTTTTGCCCTGGTGTTCTTCATAGGCACTTGTATAGCCCTGTCAGTGCATATATGCTGGTGCAGCTCATCTGCTTTATAGTAATTAATAATGCCTAAGGGAAGGAGTCCCTGTCCTCAGTCTCCACATTTGGACTGTGTTTTTAAACGCCACCATTTGGGTTACTGCCAGGCATGAGATTTCTGTGTTTGGAATTCTTTCATTTAAAAAAATCTTAATTGGATTATAATTTTTGCAGGATATATAAATAGCACCTTTCTGATCTTACCAGTGTTATTCTTTTCCCCACCACAAACAAAACCAGTGAAACACCTGTTTATTTATTATTCATTGAAAGTGCAGATTCTCATGCTTGTAAAGGTTAGAGTACCAGGTTGTTTGCTCTGCTTTCCATTGGTTCATACTTCTTAGCATCTGCTCTCTGTGCCAGACACTGAACTAAATTTACACTGATAGAACAATCCTTAGGACCTGGTTTCTGCCTTCAAGGAGCTTTTCAGAACATAATTTGACGCAGATTTAGTTAATTTCATTGAAATAATGAAATAATGAAATTTCATTTCATGACTTTTTACTAGGTGAAAAAACAATGATGTGTAGGTCTCTGTGTTAAATAACTGAGGAGTCTAAGAAATCCTTTTTAGTTAATATTCACTTGTTACAATTTTTGTTATGCCCTGTCTAGGCTAAAATATTTTGTGTTATCACATTTAATCCTCCAAATAACACTCTCAAAGTTACTACCATTTCCCCATTTTATAAACAAGGAAACAGGTTTAAAGAGGTTAGGCTGCCTGCCCAAGGTCAATTGTTAGCACGCATGGGTCAAAAACAGGCTATATAACACCAAAATCCTTGCTGTTCATTTTAATAATGCTAATGTCTCGTTGAGACCAACAAGTCTAAGAAACATTTGGAATATTGCCAACTTAAAATTGAGAAAACTGGGTTAACTTTGCTGTGATTTGAGATGCATTTTGCCCTTCTTGGTTCCATGGTCACTATTTATGCTTTTTAAAATTAATACCGATTTATTAACAGTCTGTTGATCTGATCAAGCTTGAATCTCCCAACCATCAAAAAATTCATTGTTGTTAACCTCCCTTAGCAATAACTTTTTCAATTGTCTCAAAGTGAGTTTTTGTTATTCTACAGAGGAGGAAGAAAGCGGGAAAGGTGAAAAGAGGAAGAGAGAAACAGATGATGAAGGAGATGATGATTAAGACCCCAAATAACCTGCAAAAAAAGAACTGTTCAGTATTGGTTGGACTGCTCATCTGGATTTGGTAGCTGTTTAAAAAAAAAAAAAAAAAAAAAGTAGCTGTGATACAAACCCCAGGACACCCACCCACCCAAAGAGCCAAAGAATAGTTCCTGTGACATTCCGCCTTCCTCCATTTAGTCCCTCTTGGAAATCCACCACCAAGCTTGGGAACTTCACCCCAACAAAATTGTAAGCGTTGTTAGGTTTTTGTGTAAGACTCTTGCTGTAGCGTGGATAGCTGTGATTGGTGAGTCAACCATCTGTGGCTACCAGTTACACCAAGATTGTAACAGCATTTTTACTTTCTGTACAACAAAGAAGCTTTGTAAATAAAATCTTAACATTTTGGGTCTGTTTTTTTCATGCTTTTCTTTTTAATTAAAATTTTTTACATTTAGGACATTATATGTGACAACTGCCAAAAAAGTATTTTTAAGAATTTAAGTGAAATAAACACGTTCCTCTTTGGTAAAGCCTAGTTGTATGCTTACATTTTTAAATTAGACTTTAATTGTAAGCTCATGTTAAAACACACTGAAGAACTGGTTTCTTTGGCATTTTTATATTAGTGTTTGTTGAGGGGAAATGCACAAGTGTGTATGATTTTTGAGCTTTTAAATCTAATCCTCATTCTTATGACTGTGAGAGTAAATGTGGTAAGATGTTTTAAATAATGTATGGAGCCCCTGAAAGCCAATAAAAATGTTAGATTCAAATAATAAATGAATTAAGGAAAAGAGGTTACCCTGAGTTCCAGGAGATCTGGATTCTAGTTCTGGACCTGCCACTGATTTCCTGGGTGACCTTGTGCTGACCTGGATCACATCCCAGTCTAAAATTGAGGGGGTGTGACCATGTGGCTTCTGAAGTCTTGCAGTACGGATGGTCTGTGACCCTCACTGACTGGAAGGTCTGAAGAAGAAAATGGGCTTTGCACCAAGGCTGAAACATGTAGGGTTTGACTGATGGGTAAATAGAGTATGGTTTGTTATCAAGACAGGCGTGCTAAGAAGGAATGACATATGAAAAGCCTTGCCAAGGAGCAGGTAGGCACTGCCTGAGATCAGCTCAGCTTTTCCAGAGGGTGGAAATTTTCTCTATTCTTACAGATCTTAAAGGGATTTGGGGGAGGGGTAAGACATTCTGCAGTCTGTATTCAGTGGCTCAACCATTTAATAGATGTGTAACTGCATTGTCAGTAGTTTTGTAATGGAAGATTTGAGGATTGTTTTAGTAAATCTTAGCTATAAGCTACTATGAGGGGTTTTTATGTGTGTAAAAGCATTGTTAAAAATAGGAATATAATTTGAATTTATGTCTAGAAAAAGTTTCATAGTGTCATTGGAACCCCTAAAATATCTACTTTAAAACTGAAATCTCTAGTCTTTAAAGTGGAGTTTGCTTTTTGCAAAGGAAATTCAAGAAAATTGGATTTGACTTCAGGTTTAACAGTTATTACTTTATTTTCCTCAACCACAGGCCTTATCTCTCATTTGGCAAACGTTCAATACATTATAAAGCAATTTCTGTAGCTTAAGTGTCCTTAGGTTTTTTATAGATATTGTCAAATACCAAACTAACTTTGGTTATTTTTTCTGCATTTTCAAGTTTACAGAACTTTCCAGTATCTGCCAAGCACTAGGATATGCCAGGCTGGGCAAGAGGGAGGGGGTAGGAATAGAGCAAGGGCTTGGGTGTTCACAGTAACTAGTAGGGAAGAGAAAACAGACATGGCAGTGATATTTAATAGGACCTGGAACAAGAGTCCAGTAAGTGGATAATTTAGAGACTGGAAAGGTGGCTTCCAACTGGGAGGATTGGGGAAGTTTCCTAGAAAGGAAAGTATTTGAGCTGCACATGTAAATACAAGGTTTAGAAATGGCAGTGAAGAAAGGAGAGAGGAACATGAGCAGAAGTAGGGAATTGCTGAGTACATTTAGATTCAAATAGGCAAGTTTGACTAGAGAATGATGAAAGGAATGGCAGGTGAGACTGGAGCAGTAATTTGGGACTTCATCCTTGAGGGCCTTGAAGGTCAAACCTTGCACATTCACTTCATAAAATGTCAGCTTGACCTACTACATGTAGCCAGTGAAGATGTCTAGGGAATTACAAAGTCAAGTTTTCATTCTATCATGTTTTTCTTTTAAAATTAGGTTTTCCAAAAGCCTGTGACATCCTGACCTCTGGGAGGTCCTTGAGGCTCAGCTGCTATTGACTAAAGACAGTTTTTTAAGTTTTTGAAGAAGCAAGCTTTTTGGCGATAAGGATACAGAACAGGCCATATTTCTGGAGTTGTGTCCCATCTGAAGGAGACCTTCACTGAATGGGTTTGCCTCCAGCTTTTGCAGCAGATATTTGAGTTACAAAATGTCTGAGCTGGGTAGGAGCTATGATGGCTAGAAGACTAGTACTGACTTGATCCTTCCTGATAGAGTGGAGGCATCTCTCCCACACACATACCCCTGCCCTCCAGCTACAGCAATTGCTCTGTTTCTGTGTGATAGGTTGGAATACCATGATTGCACTTGAAGTGTTTGTCCTTTAATAATAAAAGGGTTGGAACCATTGCTCATTGTAGAGATGGGGAAACAGGCACAGGAGAGGGATAAGAGCTGGCCCAACTTGTGAAGTGAAAACCTAGCCTAGAAACTGTGGCCCAAAATGTTTTCAATTTTGTACTTTTACCTTGAATTCACTCCTGCTACAGGAACCCAGGACCTGAAAAGGGACTGACATTTCTCATGGAAATGCAGTGTCTTGTATAAGATGCTAGCACCCCCCCCCCCCCCAGCCTTCACTGCTACCAGGACTCTTAACTAGTCACAAGAGGATAGTTAACAGCAGTCAGTCCTTCCCATTTCTGGCATTTCTATTGGGGCTACACTATCCTACCACCAGAGAAAGGTGAGACAGATCACAAAGGTTCTACCCTCAGGCTATGACCTTCCCTTTTCTCCAGCCCTGTCAAGTTGTGCTGACATCAATTTTAATGAGGCTGATGATACCGCTGTGTTGACAGTTTGAACAGGGGAGTCAAGTTACCAGCCCACTTAAGCTTTGGCCAGCCAAACAGTTGCTCTGCAGGAAAACCACCAAGATTGCAGCAAGTGTCGAAGTGCTTCCCAAAGCCAAGTAGGTCAGCTTCATAGTCTGACCATATGCACTTCATAACTTGTGTCAGTAGTGTTGGGGAGGGCATATAGGGAAAAAATTGCCCTTAGAGTTACTCTGATTAAGGGGCTTGACCCCGGGCCAGGAGGGGTTTGGGGTATGTGTGTTCATTATGGCACCACCCCACCCCAGCCTTGGAAAAGCAGGGGTGTAGTTGCAAGGGAGGCCTCAAACAGAATGTAAAGACCTAGCCCCAGCCTGTCCACTGGCTAGTATTTGACCTTCCTGAGTCACTTCCCTTTTGTGAGCTTCTAGTTCCTGAACTGAAAGGAAGTGCGCTTGCAGCTCTGTTCCAGCTGTATAAATCTGAATGGGGTACACTCCCAAGTTCTAACCAGCAACAGGGGTGCTACTAGTTAATCACGCTGTTCCTCCCAGTTACCGCAGAGCTTTTTTCCCAAGAAGTAGGTAAGGATTTGATGTGGGAAAAATGTCAGCTGTGTTTTGGGCTGACAGAATAAAAAGGGATAGATCTGTAGCAGAAGACTAACGAGGAGGCTGTTACAGTTATCTGGACAAGGCCGAATGAGGGCTGCACCTCCAGGACACTGAATGAAGTATTTTCTAAAAACTGCAGTGGGAATACTAGTAAATTTGTTCCACTAGTCAGACTAGTCATTCTGGGAAGTAGCATTACTGTCTCACGTTAGCATGAGTAGTATATACATCTGCCACTAGGGGGCACTTCTGCTTCAAGTCAGGAAGGGACCAAATGGCCCATTCATTGAGGATTCTTTTTTAATTTTCAAATCCCCTGCAAAATAATACCCTGTAATCCCCATTTTACAGATGTGGAAACAGATTTAGAGGTGAAGTGCCTTACACTAAGTCACGTAGCCAGTAAATGCCTGGCCTGGCTGGGACTCCAATCCAGCTCTGCACAAGGCCAGTTTCTGCTCTTTGCCAGATGTACCTCCTTAGGGCCTCCTGGCTGCTGACTCCGTTCTAATGAGGAAGTTAGTGGACCTCTTTCTTCCTCCTCAATCTGGGGGCAAAGTAGATGCTGGCTAACAAGACTCGGTTCCAGAGTTTCAGGACAGAGTGAGAACAGCTAAAGCATTCAGAGCTGGAACCATGAAACACTTAGGAGTCTGGCAAACTGAGCAGTCTGTAAATACAACTACCACTCTGGGGTTGGGGAGCTTCAATACTTCACTTCTTCCTCAGAAAAATTTTCCAGAAAGCTAACTTCAGGGACCAGTTAGGTTCCCTTAAGAGGAGGAATGAAGTTTTGAGGAGTAAACGAAGTCAGTTATGCCTAAGTCTTCGCTGTCATCTTTCCTTTTCTGCACTTGTTCATTCAGAAAATGTGTGTTGGGAACTAAGTGTTAAGAAATCCTGTGCTTGGTGCTAGGAATACACTACGGAACAGTCCAGGCCCTGCTCTGGTGAAGTGTTGGACAGTTAGAATACAAGGCTCTATGACACATAAGGGCAGAGGCCTGGTCGGTCTTGTTCGCCATTGCATCACTAGGGCTTTGCTCTGGATTTAGTGCTGAGTAAGTGCTCCAGGTGGTTCCTGACCCAAAGGAGCTCGTAGTCTAGAGGGAACAACAAATGAGAAGAGGCAGTTACTGTAAAGGGTAATAAATAGGTGAAGAAGAGGTTCCTATGGCAGCCCAGAGAAGGTTGTTAGGGAGATCAGAGGAGATTCTGAGAGGAAGTGACTTCTAGGAAGGACCTACAGAAAGTGGCTAAGCATGACCCAGTATGGTGGAGCTAGAGGAGTGCAGGCTCAGAAAACAGACTGTGCCAAGGCCTGGAAGTGAGAGAACATCCTTTAATGGAACTCAAACTAGTTCAGTGTCGCTGGAGCGCAGAGTGGCAAAAATTAGGCTGGAGTCCTCAGTTTGAGGAGGCTTTGCAGGAACCAACTTCAGGAGGGGCTTAGCACAGTCAGGCTGGCTATGGAGGCCCCAGACCCCAGGGTCTCAGGTCTGAGAACAGAGTCCCCATCCCCTACCTTGATCCCCATGACCCAGCACGCTGGATACCCTAGTTTCTCCAAAACTGAGTTCTTCCTTGCCCTCTCCTGCCAATAACAAAAAAAATCCCTCAGTGGTTTTAATTTCTTTTAAAGATCTTCCCACATGCTCTCATCCATTTCGACAGGTTAAACATTGATTCATTATCCAAGCAGAAAAAGCAACAGAAAGCACCAGAAGCTGGTTTTAAAAAGGAGAACAAGAGTGGAATGAAAATTGTAATCTTTCCTCTTTACTATAGTAAGGTAAAGTAGTACTACTTCAATTTACTGAAAGCTCTTATTTCATCACAAATAACATTAGCCTAACTTGCTTTTGTGGGATAATTGTATTTTTAAACATAATTTCTCCTTTTTCTCTTTTAAACTTAATTTCCACTTATTCACAAATTAAACAAAACCATAACGGTTTCTTTAGTCCAAAGTGACTGCGTTATTGTGCTGTTGGATTTCATTTTCTCTGTAATCATTCAGGGTTATTGCTAAGCCTTAGCCAGGTATGAAAGGCCATTTAAACTTGAGAGACTTAAAGCATATGTCATCTAGTCTAGAATACCCACATATCAAGGTTGAATGAACTCTGCTGCAATCTCCTTTGCTTTCATTGCTTCCTCCTGGCCTCCAAATATGCACTTCTTCAGAAACCCTCAACTCTGAGACGTCCTCTAGCCCAGGATCCATTTCCATCTGCTTTTAACAACTGAACTTTCCTAAGAAAAGGTCTGTTTTCCACCCCTTCTGTTTCCTCACCTCCCCTTGGCCACCAAATCTGCTATCAGCAGTGGCCCCCAAGTCCCATCAAGTTCTTGCTCCTCACTCTCCTGGACTACTCTGGGCTTTTGACCCAGTGAGTCTCCTCAGGACAGAATGTCACTTGCTTCTGGTCCTTGTCTCCATTCCTTGCAGGGCAGCTGCACAAGGCTCATTTCTCTGTACACTCTCTCCTTCACCAGTCCAAACTATCCTCGGTCTTTTCCTCACTCAGCATGGCTCCCAGATCTCTCTCTCCTGCCCCGATCTCCACTCTGAGCTTCAGACCTGCCTTTCCTCCTGCCTGGTGGGCAGTTTCACCCGCATATTTATATCAATGTGTCCAGAACCTTCCCTTCCACCCGGAGATGCCTCCTCTTCTCCTTTCTCTTGTTAGTTTTTTCATCAGTGCTGGGAATCAATGTTAGTTTTTTCCTTTCAAACTGGCTTTTATTTCTCAACTTTGTCTGCAGCCCAACATAGTTGGCTTCCTGGGCTGGGAAGCAATCCAGCATCCTAGTTCCCAGCTCCGCTTTGGCTTTCTGAATGATTTGGGCAAAGTGGAACTTTTCGAACCTGTTGCCTCTCACATAGGGAAGCTACTACTTATTGAAAGCTAACTAAAGACCAAGTACTGTGATCAAGGTTTTCTAGACATCATCTGACGAACCTTGTGAGGTAGGTTCTATATGATTTTCCCGGTTCAGGGAAAAAGGAAAATAACATTCAGAAAGACTAACGTATTCATGATCGAGAGCTGGTTACTGTCAGGGGCTGGGCTGGAACCAACACTAATTCTAAATCCAGAATCCGATTTTTCCATTACACTGTAGGGAGCGCTCTCCTCATGCCCTTGGGAGCCGGAGCTAGACCTAGACTACGCCCTGCGAAGGCAGCGGTCAGACTTCTTTGGGGACTGTTTGTTCACCGGTACACGTCTGCACCTCACAACGGTCACCGACCACGCTTCCCAGCAGGCAGCCAGCACGCCCAGCCCTTAAGGCCTGGGCTCCTTCCTCCCGCGGTACCGCCCTTTAGCGGGTAGCTCCGCCTCTTGCCCCGATTGGCTGGCAGGAGAGGCGGGGCCCCGGGATTGGCTGCGCAGAGGCCGCGGGCTGACGTGGCGGGGTCGACGTGAGCCCCTGCAGAGCTGCTGACTGAACTGATCTGAGGCGGCGGCGGCCAGACCCAGGCTGGGCGAGCGACACGGGAGCACGAGCGGCCGCGATGCCGCTGGAACTGGAGCTGTGTCCCGGGCGCTGGGTGGGCGGGCAGCACCCGTGCTTCATCATTGCCGAGATCGGCCAAAACCACCAGGGAGACCTGGACGTGGCCAAGCGCATGATCCGTGTGGCCAAGGTGAGGGGAGTGCTCTAGAGGAGAGGGGTGCCGGCAGGGGGCGGGACCTGGGGAGGACTGGCTTGGGAGTGGGGGTGCCCCCGCTTCCCTATACCCCCCCAAGCCCTGGCGGGGCCGCGTGGAGCCGGGACCACTTTCCTCTGCCTCTCGGTGCCCTGCGTAGGGCCTGGCGTCCAGCTTGCCAGGTCCAGTTCTCAATCTTTCGAATTCTCGTCTTCATCCCTCCACCCTGACTTGCAGTTGCCTCCCTGATCTTTCTCGCCCCTTTTGGTGGCAGACTGGTCCTTCTAAAACACAGATTTGACCAGGTCGTACCCCTGTCTGACACCCTCAGTGGCTCTCAATTACCCTTGGGTAGAGTTGTAACCCTTTCCCAAAGTATTCAGAGTCAGGAGGCTTTGACTAGAAATAAATGACAAAGATTTATTCAAGTGTCTTAGAGATTGGAAACACACAGGCAAAAACCCAGACGTGTTCCTAAGAAGAAAGGAAAGTTACGAGTTCTTATAGTCACATCCTTGAGACTAATCAGTCCTGCATTCTTAGCACTTGGCTTGGTCCAGGACACATCAGTTGGATGTCAGGTTGTCTGGATGATGGATGCCAGGAAGTCCAGTCATTTCCTAAGTCCTTTAGGAAATAATCAGAGTTATCTGCAGGTTTGATGTATGCTGGGGCATTGACACAACGAACTGATGTACGAGGTGTGATCAAACAATATGGTGAATGTTTAAATAAAAAAAAAGTTATTACAGTAAAAGACACATTGTCATTAATCCCCCCTCAAAATACTCCCCCTCGTTTCAAACACACTTATCCCATCGTTTTTGCCACTTTCTGAAATTTCTGGAAGTCCTCGTTCGTGAGTGTCTTTTATTGCACTGTTGTGGCTGCCTCGATGTCCTGCATTATTTTTGGGGAAGGGCCAGAAGTTGCACTTTGCCAGATCTGGTGAATAAAGTGGATGAGGACACACTGTAATGCGTTTATTTGACAAAAATTGCCGTATACCAGAACCGATGTGTGGCACGGAGTGTTGTCATGATGGAGGATGATTTACGGCATGCTTTAAAGCACACCTTTTCACAACCATAGCTCACACCCGACTGACTGCACTGAACAAGCTGAAACTTGTCACACACTAAGGTTTGATGAGCTGCTTCTTGTATTGAAGATCCCTGCTTTTCTGTTGGATGGCACTCGGAAGCAGCATTCACTATATTTTGAGATCACAATGGAAAGGCTTTGTGTCACATATCGCTTCTGATACGGCAATTTCTGTCAAATAAAAACATGGTGTGTCCTCATCCACCTTAGTCACAGGATCTGACACCCTGTGACTTTAGGCTCTTCCCCAAAGTCAAAATGATCATCAATGGTAAACGTTTTGAATCGATTCAGGACATCGAGGCAGTCACAATGACAGCACAACTGAAGACACTCATGAAAGAGGACTTCCAGAAGTGCTTCAGAAAGTGGCAAGAACAATGGGATAAGTGTGTTCCAAGTGAGGGAGTATTTTGAAGGGGATTAATGGCATTGTGTCTCTTACTGTAATAAATTTATTTAAACATTCACTGTATTTTTTTTTAATCACACTTTGTATCTCTAGGTATTGATGCAGGACTGGAAAGTTCAAAAATTTAAGTTCCCAGGCAAGTTAAGATAAGAAAAAGGATTGTTTTCTTCATGCCTCAACCTTCATAATACTAATAATTTAGCAACTTGGTTAAAATGACTCCGTATTATTTTTCTGTATCTTCACTCTTTCCTCACCTTTAACATAGACTTCAAAACCTTGATGACCTGGCCCCTTCCTGCCTATCATTTTTCATCTCAGACATCTTCCAGTGATATTGAATTACTTCCAGGAATTTTTGGAAGTTCCGGAAGTTGCTATAGTCTCTCTCACCTGCCATTCCTTGTGTTTGGAATGTGATCTGGTTAAAATGCGGAATGTTAACTGGTTAAAATGTGAACCGATTTAAACTCTGGGTTCAAATCCTGACTCCACAACTTACCAGCTGTGTGAACATGGCTAGTTACTTAATCTCTGTGAGCCTCAGTGCTGCATTTGAAAACCAGGCTTGATAATAATAGTACTTGCCTAAGAGTTGTAACGATCAAATGAGATTACTCATGTAAAGCTCATAACACAGTACTGGGCACATGTCATGCTCCGCATAACGATGTTTAGGTTAAAGATACAACAGTGGTCCCATAAGATTATGATGGAGCTGAGAAATTCCTGTTGCCTAGTGACACAGTAGCCATCCTAATGCATTACTTATGTGTTTGTGGTGATGCTGGTATAAGCAAACTTAGTGCTCAGCTAGTCGTATAAAAGTACAGTTGACCCTTGAACAACATGGAATTAGCTCACCCCCACCCCCGCCCCACTGCAGTAAAAAATCTAAGTATAACTTTTGACTTCTCAAAAACTTAAGTGGACTCTCAGTATCCACAGGAGATTCATTCCAGGACCCCCACTGATACCAACATTTTGGATATTCACATCCGTTATTTAAAATGGAAGAACAATACATATAGTCAGTCCTCATCTGTGGATTGGTTGAATCCGTGGATGCAAAACCTAGGGATACAGAGGGCTGACTATATTTATTGAAATAATTCTGCATATAAGTGGACCCATGTAGTTTAAACCCATGTTGCTCAAGGGTCAGCCATATAGCACAATTATGTACAGTACATAATACTTGATAATGGTAATAAATGATTATATTACTGGTTTTTGTATTTACTGTACTGTACTTCTTGTTGTTATAGAGTGTATTCTTTGTACTTACTTTTTAAGAAGTTTGCTGCAGGGCCGGCTGAGTGGCGCGTGGGTTAGGAGTTGGCTTGGGACGCCAGCTCTGAGCAGCAGGGCCCTGGTTCGAATCCCACATATGAGGGCCAGTGATGCTACGCCCTCTACAGCTAAGATGGTGAACAACAGCTCGTCCTGGAGCTGGGCTGCCCTGAGTCGCCGGAGACAGCGTAGGTTGCTGTGAGGCTGGCCCGCAGCGGGCGTGAGCCGCTGTGAGCTGCTGTGAGCCTGGCCCGCAGCGGGCGTGAGCAGCTGTGAACTGCCGTGAGCCACCGTGAGCGGCCGTCCAGTGGCTGGTGAGCGACTGCCTCACCCGGGAAGAGCAAAATGATAATACCAACGTGGGCCAGTGAAGCGACGTCCTCCAAGCGACGTCCTCCACGAGACTGAATAACAAAAGGACAGCAACTTGTCTGTTCCTCTTCTCTGACTCCCCAACACTGTTCCATGTGACATGCCAGCAGCAGCTTCACACATTTCTTATTTATCTTGTTTCTTGATTGCATCATTTTCTTTTGTGCTTGATTTGATCTTGTGTTTTGTCCAGTAATGTGCTGTATAGGCTTGTAGCCAAGGAGCAATGAGCTGTACCGTATAGCTTAGGTATAAAGTAGGCTATACCATCTAGGTTTGTGTAAGTACACCCTATGCTGTTCACACAAAGATGAAATTGCCAAAGGAGACATATCTCAGAAAATTATCCCCTCGAATGACCGTAAATGTTCATGATTAGGTATTCTACTCTTTCAGGACTAACTGCTTTTATGGAACCTAGTGAATTATAAAAATACCTTTATAGAATAACAGTTGCTAACATTTTTGAGTGCTTATCCATCAGATAATTGGGCCAAGTCCTTTACATGTACCATATAGCTACATAGATATTTATATTAAATATTCCCTAACCCCAAACTTAATTCTTACAACACAACGCTGTGGATGCTGTTGGTCTCATTTTAAAGGCTCAGAGAAGATAAGTGACTTGCCCAAGGGCACACATTGAGTGAATAATGGATTTCAGAGCTGTGCTCCGAGCCACAGGGCTCCAGGTTTTGTATTGTAACATTGTCTTCTAAGGGGAAATTCCTGCTCTTAATTAAAGGAACCACCTGTTTTTCTGAGGGGTAACCTCTGAATGCTGAAGTTGTAAAAATATCTAGAGATATTAAAGACATGAAAACAAAGTTATATTTTTTTCTCTTTTTCTCTTTTAATTTTGAAAGATTGTTCTTCAGGGGGAGAAGAATGAAGAGATTGAGGCTAGGTTATAGTAGAAAGCACTGGACGAGAGACAAGATATCATTTACTAGCTGAATAATCTTGGGCAGGTGATTTCCTCTCTAGACTTCAGTTTCATTTGTTTTACAATATGTATGTGATTTTTATTTTATTTATTTTATTTTAATTTTTTTTTAGCTGAGCCATCCTGTTACCTGTTGGCAGCTCAGTGGCTGCTCGGCTCGGGCCAGGACTTGAACTGCTATTGCTCAGAGCTCAAACTCTTGAGCGAGCTCTTAACCAACTGAGCCACTCAGCTGGCCCTGTGTTTTTGTTTTTAAATTTAAAGTAGTGGAATTTTTGGAAATGTTTATATTTTAGTGTTTTTTTTGGTCTTAGTTGCCAAATGGAGTCACATTTTCAAGTTAGTTATGTGGAGTGTGTTATGTACAAGCAGGCTTGCTCATATAATGACTGTGTTTGCAATTTTAAAAATTGAGTTTATTCAGTTTTTATTTTATTAAAATTATATATGTTTATTATAATTAGAGATTTGCTAATTAACATACTTTTAACTTTCAAATTCTGATGCAAATGGATCATCACACCTTGGCTCATCCTGGAGTTCTCCTGCTTGTCTTTTGCCAGTAGAGAAGCAAAACCTTGAACAAAGAAACCATGCGTATAGTAGTAAAACAGAGACAGTGATTGTGTTTTTCTGAACCTAGAGTTCACCATAGCATTAAATAGATAAAGAAATCACTCATTTTTAGGAAAGAAGCTGAAAAAAGAAGAGGAACCTGTTCTCTGGTTACCACTGCTGTCATGTGGAATGTAGTACAGCTTTATCTGACTTCTTGTCTTTAGTAGTATCTGCTACTTCACTTTTATCATCTTCCTGTAAAGGAAAGATTTGCCCAGATGAAGACAAGCTTTTTAACTTCTTGGGTGTTAAGTTTACTGGTTGAGATAGAGGTGAGAAGCAAAGGGAGCCTAAGGGACAGTGTGTGAAGAGCTCACTAGCTTGCTGGAGGCCTGGGTGTAGCAGGGATCCAGTTTGCAGTCCTGGGCCAGGACACGCATGATCTGCAGCCTTTTGGAAGCCAATCTGGCTGGCGCTGCTGGAGACTCCTTGTGCCCTCTGGTTAGCTCATTCTGGGCCTTGGGATCTTCATCTAGACAAAGAGAACTGTGTTGCCCAATGTCACTTTGAGTTCTAACGTTCTTTGAACTGCTTTCCAGTTCAAAGACTATGCCATCTTATGATTTTTCCAGGAGCGGAAGCAGCACTCTTAGCACAGACATTTCTGGAGTCAAGGTTTTAAACAGCATGAATACCTCTTGTGTGTACAGAAATGTCAGTAAACTGAGATATTTGTGGGTTTTCCTTAATGTTTCTATCGAGTGCTTTTTAAAAACACTTGAGAGATTGGAGGCTGAATGACAATAGAATTATAGCTTTTATAGCTAGACAATCCAGCTTTTCTATTACAGCTTCTGTTCAGTAAGGCTACACTTCTAAGTTTCATTTATTTGCTTTTTTCCCCAGAACCTCTTGTTCAAACAAGATGCCGTGCGGTAAAGCACAAGTGCAAAATGGCTAAAAGCCGAGTTGTTCCTTTGTTTCCTGCCCCCATAAGGGGCTCCTCAGAACACTTACAGGTGCTGGAGCTAGCCCAAAGCAGCTATTTGTATAGATAAAGAAACTGAGTCCAGAGACAGGAAGTGATCTATGCAAGAGTTAGGGTCAGATTCTGATTTTTTTCTCCTAAATTCTAGTCCAGGGTTCATTTTACTATCTTTTGCTTAGTTATACAACTTAATAGCTTCCTTAACTGTTTGATTAGTTATTTTTAATATTACAACACAAAGCTCCCTAAAAGCCCCCTCGACTTTTTTCCCTTTTAAGGGGAAAATACGGGGGGAAAGTCCCATCCCTGACCTTTTCTTCCCTGAAGACTTTTTGCTTCTCCTCTTCCTCTTCTTTGGAGGTTCTTAACATCTCTGTAAATCAGTGTTGTTTTTAAAGATAATGATGTCATAGCAGTTGCTCCAACATTTCTCTCCTCTTTGAGAATCCACAACAAGTCATTGAAAAGAGCCCTAATCTGTGTTGCAGGAGTGTGGGGCTGATTGTGCCAAGTTCCAGAAGAGTGAGCTGGAGTACAAGTTTAATCGGAAAGCCTTGGAGAGGCCGTATACTTCGAAGCATTCCTGGGGGAAGACGTACGGGGAGCACAAGCGCCACCTGGAATTCAGCCATGCTCAGTACAAGGAGCTGCAGAGATATGCCGAGGAGGTTGGCATCTTCTTCACTGCTTCTGGCATGGATGAGGTGAGCCCTCTGCCACTCTGTCATTTGCCACTTTAGCAGACCTAAGGGACAAGCAGGTGGCCTGGTGGCTTTTGGCTTAGAACCAGCTCCAGCCCTTGTTCACTTTAGACTTTTTTGTGCTTTCTGGACCTAGAGCTCCCCAGAGCATTAACCAGATAAACGCCCAACTAAATGGGAAGCCAGAGGGAGAAGAGGCCCAGTGAGAGTTTGTGGGAAGAGTACCATAGTTTGCAAAACAACTTGTCTCTGGGAGTAGAGGGCAGCTACACTGGAATCTCAGAGGCCCTCAAGCCTGTGGGATACCCCCACTGAGCCAGCTTTCCCCCAGTGAGACGTGGCCTGGATTGGGAGTCAGGAAAACTCAGTTCTGACAGGTGTCTACCCCTTGCTGAGTGACCTTGGCTGATTTGGGTGGGGTGGCATTGGTGCCATCCAGAAGGGAGTGGCACGCACGATGGCCATGCTGACATCCTAGAAGAGGCTAGTGCCGGGTCTCGGGTCCCATCTGCTCTCTGACCTGCCTCCTCAGGATTCCTTCATGTGCTCTTTTTTTTTTAATGTAAACATTTTAATTGTAAAAATAATATCACAGAAAGTTTAGAAAACAGGATAAAGGGGGAAAAACTGACCCATTATACCTAAATGGTAGTTCTTTTTATTTATTTCCTCCTGAGGTCTTTGTATATGCATATTTTATTACCTGGTTTTTATATTTATGAATATTTAGTTCCATGTGTGCTTTTCCCAGTTAACATTATACCACAAGCTTTTACCCATATCTTATTTTTTTTCCAGCTTTATTGAGATCTAATTGGCATATAACGCCCCACATGCTTAAAGTTTTTAATAGCAGTGTAATATTTCTTTTGAGGATTTAGAATGTACTTAACCATTTCTCTATTTTTGGACATGCAGATTACTTTCAGTTTTTTATGCTTTTAAATAATAAACTTTTCAGAAATGGATCATTAGATGAAAGAAACCTAAGGACATTTGTATGGCTCTTAAAACACTTTGGATTCTTTTAGTCAACCAGAATATTTGAAGTGACCCCAGTTCATTCTCTAGACCTCTGACCCTTTGTGCCACAGTTCCAATCCCAAAATATGTCTGTAAATTAAGTCCAAAGAAGCATAAGTTTAGTGTAGGCCATTGGTAGTTTAAAAAAAGGTGGGGAGGCAGAGAACCTAGGCCTCTGGGAAACTTGACAAGTCTAGGCTTCAGTTCTGTAGCCCAAATTTACTCCCTCAATCACAGGATTCATAAGCATGACATTCTTCAGATCCAGTTATGCGTTTAACAATCATAATTTCCTACTTTTAATTATATGTTATGGTTTGCCAAGTGTCTTCACACACAGTAATATGGTTTATCCCTGCTATGTCCCATTTTATAAATGAAGAAATGGAGGCTCAGAGGGCCTGGGAAGTTTGTACAGTGTCACACACCTGGGAAGGGGTCTTGAAGGCAGATCTGAAGCCTGGCTCAGCGTGCTTTCTCCTGTCCCTCAGCTGCCACCTGGGTGTCATTCCAGGTGTGTGTGGCTTCCCAGCACTTAGCAGAGCTTTTGGGCTTCCCCTCTTCTCTTTACCACTCTTATGTTGGTAGCTACTAGATAGTCTCTGGGCCCAATAGCTGCCCCAGGGACAAGGGGACAGATTTTTTTGGAAAGCTTACCTAAAGAGATTCTTAGAGTTATTGCTGGTTTTTAAGCAATTAAAGTGGTGTCCAGTTCCAAATCTGAGAACTGGGTTTACCCAAAGTCAGTAAGAAGTGGTGGCACATCAGAAAGGAATGGGTAAGTCACACAGGTGTCAACAACAAAACTGACAGCCCAGTAAGACATTTCAGTGATGTTACTGTGTTACTGATAGCCTGGGAGAGTTTCTGAGATTGTGTATGGTGTCCTCTAAAGAAAAAGAATTGTTTTTTAACAGACAAATCAGAAGGTTTTGCCTCTGGTTAAATATCAATCTGTATTGTTCTGTGGTGAACACACAGACATGATCATGTAAAGCACACTTCTCAGGGACAACCAAGTCCTCATCCGTAGAGGGCAGGTTTGGGTTCAGGACACTATTAATTGTGACAAATGTGAATAGACTTAAAATTCTTGGGCAAAACTTTCGATATGAACTGACTTAGTAATGAGTCAGTAAGGAGATAGATTTGTCTTTGTAGGACCCATAAACAGACTCGAGAGAGAATTTTCGAGGAAGGGTACAGAAGTATTTTGGATCCCTAGTATTGTCTTGGGGATGAGTGTACAGCCTTTCCCAGAGTAATTACTTTGAGAAATACTTTCATTTGGAGGACTAAGTCCTGACCTGTTTGTTAAAAATGATTAGTCTCAGTGGCTTAGTTATTTCCCCCCTCCCCCCATATAGTTGCTTCTTCAAGACACAGTTTTCCTAAAACCTGACCATACCTAGCATTGAGTCCAAAGTAAGGAGAAATGGGAGAAATGTCATCTGGAAGTTTCACTGCAGTGACAGATAAAAACAGTAACAAACCAAAATAACAAAAAATAAACAAACCAAAGAGTATGGCAGTGGTTCTTAAAGTGTGGTCCAGGAACCCATCGGGGGCTTCAGGAGACCTTTCAGAAGGTCCACGAGGCCAAAACTCTCTTTGTGGCACTCAAATGTTATTTGCCTTTTTCACCGCTGCTCTCTCACAAGTGTGTAGTGGCGTTGTCCAGAGGTTATGTCATGCGTGATGACATCGTTCCTCTGGCAGTGGCTAATGAAAGAGGTGCTGAGTGTTCTTTTTTTTTTTTAAAATAACAGCTTCATTGACATATTGTACAATTCATCCAATTAAAGTATACGATTTAAGTTTTAGTATGTTCACAGAGCTGTGTGACCATCAACACAATTTTAGAACGTTTTTATCACCCCAAAAGGAAAAACTACCCATTAGCAGTCATTCCTCATTCTAATTCCCCCAGCCCGAGGCAACCACTAACCTGTTTTCTGTCTGTAAGTTTGCCTGCTCTGGACAATGCATATAAATAGAATCAGACTATCTGTGGACCTTTGTGACTGGCGTCTTTCCCACAGCGTCATGTTTTCCAGGTGCATCCATGTTGTAGCACGCATGAGTGACATCTGAATAAGGTCAGCGGACTCTCTCAGTGTCACTCTCCTGGTTGCGATATTACACTGTCGCTTTGTAAGATGCTACCATTGGGGGNGCTAAGGTGTATTCATTTACTTATTAATTCAACAAGTATGTACAAGAATGGATGTTTATGGCAGCATTGTTAAAGAAGGGAAAATGTAAAGCAGGCCGAATGTCCAACATTGTGAGATTGGTTAAATATGGTATATTCATTCAATGGAATATTGTGCATTCTTTGAAAGTAATATTTATCGAAATAGAAAATTGTTCAAGCTATACTATTAAATAAAAAAACTTACAGAAGAATATCTATAATATGCTTTTTAAAAAATCTGTACACATATATGCCTTTAAATGTCTGAAAGGATATATGCCAAAATATTAACAGCATTTATCCCTGGGGGAGGCAACTGTTTTCTTTTTGTCTATCTGTAATTTCTCATTTTTTTACAAGAAATATGCATTACCTGTGTAATTTTTTAAGGGAACAAAGATATTCACAATATGGCAGTAAATGAAAACACAGATTACAAAACAGTATGTATAGTATGACACCATGTTTGTAAAAAATGTATACATTATATATAGATATGCCAAAGAAAGCTATAAGGACAAATAAAAGTAGTTTACTACTACATGTCTACTAGGGTAGACATCAGCAGTAGAATTTCCAAAGCTCTCCAGTAATTGATGAGCAATTTCTTTACCTAACTGAAAGCAAACATTTTTGCTTTTCTTTGTTTTCTAATTTTTTGTACAATGAACATATATTATTTCTGTATTAGAAAACTAATAATAAAGGTTAAAAAACCAAGTTGGGTCTCTTAGGAAAAAAGGAGGGCCTCCATTTCTGTG
>NW_017731483.1:1915944-1917560 GCF_001890085.2 Hipposideros armiger | reverse complement strand
TCCCAAGCCAGCTCTTAACCATCGCGCCACTCGGCCGGCCCTCCTTAGTAATTTTTAAGAGTGTGAACACCAAAACATTTGGGGCCCCATGATGAATGGCACACACCCAGGCTGCGTGGTCCTCTGGTGCAGTGCATGGACTCTGGGGTCAGATCCGAGTTTGTTCTGCTTGTCATTCCTGCTGTGTCATGTGGAAGCTATTTAACCTCTTTGTGCTTCCGTTTCTTCAACTGTAAAGTCGGTTAGTACCCGAACCCATCTTACAAGGTTGTTGTGAGGATTAAATGTGATCATTCATATAAAGCATAGTGCACAGCTGGCACCCAGCAAACAATAGCTACAGTTGAAGAAAACAAACTAGGTCCTTGCCCTGCTGTCTCTAAGTTCACCTCAGTGTGAGCTTGGCAAGTCCCTCCCCCGCTCTGGGCTTCCATTTCCTCTTGTGTATGTGAACAAACCACTGTCCCAAATCTCTCCCAGCTCTGACATCCTAAGTCACTGTAGGACCAGAGAAGACACCACTAAAATGACTGAGCACCTGATATGAGGACTTTCCTGCCCAGTCCGTGTCTCCAGGCACCTGAGCGCCCGAAAGTGGACTCTGAAGGAGAGAGGGCACCTCCTTGCATCTGTGAGGCTGCTTAGGAAAAGTTACTTTAGGTTGTTTGTTCCCGGGTGGCTTCACGGTGAGACACAGGAGCAGTTGGAGATGGAGAGGAGCTTAGGAGTTGGTAGTTGGGGGCTGCCTCTTGGCCTGCACCCCTTTAGCTCCCCAGAAGCACTTCTGTTTGGTGTGTAGAATGTGTGCTCTGCAGCCACCCTGAGTTCAGGTCCGGGTGCTGACACTTATACTGCGTGGGCTCGAGCTCATCGTGTAACCTCTGAACCTCAGGCGTCCCCTCTGTAAAAATGGGTAATAAAGATGCCCACCCACTGGGCTGCGGTAGGATTCAGTGAGAAAGACTGTAGGGTACGAGGGCAAGGCAGGACCTGCATCCACCAATGGGTAGCTGTTCTGTTACTTAGAATCCTTTGGGGTCTTCCTGCTTCACACGATCTGGGCAGGGAGACTCCTCTGTCCTAGGAATGCCATTTGTTCCCGTCTGGTCTCCTGACTGACCTGGGCACAGGCAATGAGGGGAAGTGCATTCTTAAGAGCCTTTACAAGGGTGAATGCTGGCCAGGTCCCTTTGCTGAACTTGCAGGTCCTGTCTACCCAGCCATTGAAAGTGGGTTGGTCCCTTGTTCCGTGTTTACCTGGCAAGTGGCTCTGGGCAGTTAGCCACCCTAACTTCCTTATGGAGAGCAGGCATTTCCTGAGTGTCTGTTTTCTCCACTCTGTGTGCTGTCCTAGGGCGTTGTTTGCTAAGGTGAAGGTGAGGGTGTGGCAGAATTTTATTGAGGACAAGAAGACTACCAGGGCACCTGGTCAGCAGCTGCACAGAGGCACGTGGAGCTGGGCTGAAACGAGCAGAGTGCCTTTGGTTAAGTGGAGAGTTCTGTTAAGGAAACGGATGGAAGCCATGACCATAGAGGTGGCCCTGAAGGACAAGCTGCCCTCACACACAAATGGCCCATCCTACTAGAGCTGCCCTTCCCTCCCAGCGCCGCCTCCT
>NW_017731483.1:1913600-1914598 GCF_001890085.2 Hipposideros armiger | reverse complement strand
GGAGAGGAGGTGGCAGATCCAAGGGACACTGGATAGCGTCAGGGCTGGGTGACTCATTCATTCACATATTTATTGTGTATCTACTATGTGCCAGGAGGTTCTGGCTGCTGTATGAGGGTGGAGATCCGAGGCTAAGGATAATGTATTGTCACTGGTCAGGATGCTTAGGACTCACCCATGGGTGTGTCCTTTCAGAAACCTGGACCTAAAGCAGGGCAGTGTAAGTGCTCTGGTGGAGGAGGAGGGGGGAGGTCCGATGAGGACCTGTGTTTAGGGCGTGGTTGAAACTAGCCTAGTTGAGGCACTATTGAAGCACAAGGCATGGCTGGTGAGGGAAAGGATGGGGGTGCTTAAAGAGTAGGCAGTAGACCGGCCACGTCTGTGTCGGGCGAGACCAGAGCCGCGGACAGCTCAGGGCGGTCACTGGTCTCGGCCCCTAGGGCAGCCGGGATACGCTGATGGCCCCTTCCCAGAGCCGCAGGGCGGGGTAGAGGGGTTCCTGGAAGGCAGCCCGGAAGGTGTGCAGGTGGTTCATGCCGGCCGACACGTCGTAGAAGGAGAGGATGCCGGCCTCGTAATCTAGGAAGATGCCCAGCCTGTCGGGGTCGTGGCGGGGCCGCAGACGGCTGCGCTGGCAGTCGTGGAAGGCCCAGTACTCGAGATCGTAGCGCTTAATGCACCAGGACTGGCGATTGCAGCCCAGACGGGAGGCGGCCGAGTCCCCGGAGCGCCGCAGGGAGGCGTAGGCCGCGCCCACCCACCAGCCAGAGCCCGCCTCCTGCAAGTCCACTTCCCAGTAGTGGCGGCCGGCGGCGAAGCAGTCGCGGCCCAACACCTGCCACAGTAAGTCGAAACGCCGCGCAGACGTGGACCCCAGGCGGCCCAGCAAAGCGCAGCGTATCGTCAGAAGGTCGGCTGAAAGGCGCAGACGCGCGTGCATCGTGTCCGGCTCCAGCGTGGGCGTACGCGCATCTGCGGAGGGCGGGGACACCTGAGCA
>NW_017731483.1:1894220-1910735 GCF_001890085.2 Hipposideros armiger | reverse complement strand
TTGAGCCCTGAACATGGATGGGGAGGAGATGGCAGGCTCCAGGGTGGGGTGGGGGGTGGGGGGGCAACATGAGAATCAACTATGCATCAACAGTCAAGGATGGGGGCAACCTCATGACAGAAATGCAAATTCCAGTATAAAGATGGAAAACAAGAAATTAAAGCCGAGTCCTCAGAAATATTACGGTCAAGTCTCATTCAGGTGAGAGGGAGTTCAGGGGAAACCCAAGCCATGGTCCCTGTCTTCAACAGCTCAGTCAGGTAAAGGGGATGAGAAATGCGCTCACTTGAGCTACCACCCAAGGTAGAGAGTGCTCTGGATCACAGAGAAGAGCAGCGGAAGAGCTTGGGGGCTCGGAAGGGTCAGGGAAAGCTTCGTGGAGTAGGAAGCACCTCAGCTGACCCCTAAAGGAGTGGGGAAATTTGGACACCCAGTAAAAGCATGGGAGGCTTTCCCAGCAAGAGGGTACAGCAAAAGCAAAGGCATTAAAGGACAGTTGCTAGGAGTGGCATGTCAACAGTGGGGAGCCATGAAAGGTGTCTGCGTGAGGATAGACGTAAGCAGAATTTCCAAAACTCTCTCCTGGTGAGGAATGGACCTGCAGGGTGAGAGTGGAGGCAGAAGCCCCGTTGGGAGGCTCAGGGCTTCCCTGAGGCAACAGGGATGGAGAAGGGGCTGGGCTCAGGAAATACTGCAGCGGCAGCGCACCAGGCCTTAACTGTTTACTGGAATGGGGAATGAAGAGCAGATTGGAGTCGAGCCGCAGCAGACTGGAGGGATGGGGTGAGGAGGAATGCTGGATTCCATTTGGCCTGTTGAGCCTGCAATGTCTAGAAGAAACAGGAAGAGAGGGTGGGCGGGGCACTGGAAGGGCAGTAGTGCTGCCATGCCCCCGCCTCCTTGGGTCCTTCCTGGAAGTCAGCCCCTCTCAGTATTGCCTGTGATAGTGAGAACGATGGCCTCATCTGAAGATGGGTGAGGGGTGATGGCTTGGAAGGAAGCAGACTCCAGGAGAACAGAAAACAGATCCTGGGACCAAATTCTGTTTGAATTCTGTCTCTATCCCTACCAGCTGTGTGACCTAGGGCAAGTCAGTTACCTTCTCTGACCTTCAGCTTCCTCCACTGTAAAAGGGGGATAATGAAGGCACCTACCCCACAGGGTAGTGGTGAGCAGTTAGTTGCTGGATCAATCTGTGTAAAGTGCTTAGAACAATGCCTGGCAGGGTAAGGGTTAGCTGTTATCAGGTGCTCAACAAGCACCGCCAGGTCTTTGGGAATGGACCACTGAGAATGTAAAGATGAGTGAAGTGCATTTTGGGTCCATCTGAGTATCTTCTTGCCAGGGGTGGTGTTGGGGGGAGACTTCAATGCCCACTCACTGGATACTGACAAGCCTACAGCTTCCTGGAGCCGAGGAATTACATCTCCTTAATTACATCAAGGAGATGTAGTTATNCCTCCTCCCATCCTTTCCCAGCACTGCAGCGGGGCGCCCCCTGCCCAGGGCGTGGTGCACTCTAACAGGGCATGGGCTGAGGGCAGGCCCAACTGTTTTTTTGGTTCTGTGCTCTCTGCCTCTTCATTCCTCACCCTGAGCTGCTCTCCGGCACCCCGTCTTCTCCCCACATCATCCCCATGGGCTTCTGTTTCCTTTCCTACAGGATCCCCAAAACTGAGGGGAGGGGAAGGGGCTTTAGAAAAATCCCAGCTCCTCTCTTCTGTTACCTCTTAGATCACCGGGCCCCAAAGTCTCTCACAGGACATGATGTGGGGTCTTGGCACACATTGTCAATCTTCATTAATGAGTTTAGAATCAATAAAGCTCCTCCCCCCAAATAAACAAGGGTTCGGAGTTGAAAAGTTTGGGAAACACTGGGGTAAAAAAAGCTGGACAAGTGTATTTGCTGGGACCCTGTAAGAGGGAGCTCTGGCAACGCAGCATTTCACCCAAACCAGTTTGCTGGTGGGACCCTTTTCTGTGTATTTCACCCAGTTGGATGCCCAGGGAGGGTCATACTGGCTAAGTTCCTTTCAGGCCGGTTCTGAAAGGCTTTTTGCTGTGGGGTGGGAGGGAGGAGAAATTGAGAGGCAGACGGGCTGCATCGCATCCCTAGATGGAAAGGGAATGGTCATCTTGGTGGGCAGGGCTAGGGGGAGCCAAGGAGCCCACAGAGAGAAGGGGCCACCGGAGCTGATGCAGCCTGAGGTGGCTGGGACACCGGATGGAAGGCTAGCGTCGGCCCCAAGACTGAAGTAAGTTGGCACCCTTTGCAGCGATCCATCTGAAATGACAGTTTTCTGAATGGCCACTAGGTGGGGATGGTTCCCCAGGAAGACTGCAAAATGATAGGAGGCTATCCCTTCCCAGCAGGAATTTGCCCCTTTTTTCCTCACTTGAAAAGTGTGGATTTTACAGCCTCCGTAGGTAAGCTTTTACGAAGTGTTTCTGCATTTGGCCCTTCCTTGCCCCTGCTCTCTCTGCACCTTTCCTGAGTGGGCTCAGACATCTCTGTACGCCCTTGGGGACTTTTCCGTCATGAGCCACCTTCTCAGAAGCTGAAAACTATATAGAAGAAAACTTGGCATAGGGGTTTCCCTCTGAAATTATATATATACACATATATAAGCACAGACCTAGCCCTCTGAAAATAGAAAACACTATCTTCCAGATAGAGTGAGAGTGGTGAGAAAATTTGACTTTGTTCAATCAACATTGAAAAAATGTTTTTCAGTTCCATTCTAGGGCTGCTTAACAGTGTGAGACACATAAACAGGAGAGAGTGAGCTAGAAAAATATGAAAGGGGAAGAGACGGGGAAGAAATAAGTAGAAGGGAGGAGTCAGCAAGAACCGCAGCAAAGGTGGCTAAGCACACTTGGAGGTAAGTGGCTCTCGGGCCACGCTGGTCAGCGTCTCTTGGACAGGCTTTGCAGACTGCCGTCGAACTGTTCGCTGGCTGGTTACCCCCTCTGTATGGCTCTCCAGCAGCTCTAACAGATACATGAGGAAAATTATCTTCTGATTGCAGTCACGGTGATTGGAGTAGCTCATCACCTGCTAGGAGGATGGGCGGAAGCTCAGGGCCCAGGGGGTTAATTTAAAGAGGCTGTTGGCAGAATGACCTTTTTACACCCTTTCTTACCACCCCGGTGCCCTTTGGATTTTCAGGCATGGTAACCTAGCTCCTTGCTACTCAGAGTATGATTCACAGAGCAGCAGCCTTGGCATTACCCAGGAACTTATTAGAAATGCAGCCTCTCAGGCCCTACCCTAGACCAACAATCAGAGTTTGCATTTCATTCGATTAAGATCCTGGGAGATTCGTGTGCAGAATTAGAGCATGAAAAGCACTGACCCAGCTCATCAAGTCTTCCAAATTTACTTCTGAAACCGAGACAATATTTTAGGGTAGATAGAACTTAGATATGTGGAAACATTCCAAGACGTTGATTCTCCCCACTTCTGATTTTCAACTTCAATTTTAAAAAAATAGTAATAAGAGGTAGTTTTTCAGGTGGTTGTAATTTGACAGCAAACTGAGATTTTATTCTTTAAGCTCTAAGTGGTGTACTGATTCCTTCAGCAAGCCCTCACTGACACTTGCCAATCTCCTGAGTCTTACTGATGATTCCCAGATAAGGATAGTGAAAGGCCCTAGATAAGTGATCTCAAGCAGTGATGTTATGTCAAAAAAATTAATAAATAAAAGTGACTGAGGTTCCTTTTTTCTGTGGGTCGCGTGGTTTGAGGTCTGAAACGGCTTGGATTTGATGGGTCCTGCGAGCTATGGATCACTGCGTCAGGGCTGGACCATAAAATGCTCCATTTTTTTCCACTTTTGGCAAGGGCTGAAATGCCTCTTTTCCCGGCTTTTTGGCCCTGTGTAAAGGGTAAGGCCTATGAGGGATGTTTATTTTCTCTCTGCCTCCACTGCCTGGCTTTCTGGGTCAAGATTAGGTCATGACCCTTTTGCATTTGTTCTCTGGGCCCTGGGGCCCCAGGCCCCTGGGGAAGAAGATCTGGCCAAGGTCCTGATTCTTTCCCAGATTGAGTCGCCAGCGAGGGCCAGCATGCAATGTCTGCTGGACAAATGGATGGGTGGCTCTGAATGAAAGAATATTTGAATTTGAATGAAATGACTGATAGCAAATCTTTGCCTGCTTTCAAGTTGTTGGGAGTGGCATCCCTCTTGCTGGTAAGAGGAAGGCATTTCCTGTTTGTAGGTGGCTCCTCGCTTGTCTTTGAGGGCAGTGTTTTTGAACAGTGGTGGAAAAAGCTCCTTTGATTTTTGTAGATGGCAGTTGAATTTCTGCATGAACTGAATGTGCCATTTTTCAAAGTTGGATCTGGGGACACTAACAATTTTCCTTATCTGGAAAAGACAGCCAAAAAAGGTGAGTGTTTAATTTTTGTCATAAAACCTGAGGGAGTCCAAACCATGTTTTTATCCCTTTAGTGGTAACTAGAGGAGTCTCATGAAAACAGATTTTATTTAGAAATCTCTTCTCAGTTGACATATACTTCCACTTTTTCATGTGCTGACTTGAAAGGGAAAAAAATTAAGGATGACAGTTGTTACAAGAATTTAATTAAAAATTATTTTTAATTCATATGAAATTGAGGATATGACACTATATATAAAACATCTGAGAGGAAGAAGCTCTGACTTTGAGAAACACTCTGTAGGTATAATATCTGCACATTATAGTTGGTAAAGTAGTTTTGCAACACGAGCGATCTCATTGGATTCTTACAACTGCCCTAGGACTAAAGCAGGTCATATGATTATGATGCTTTATACGTATTTCATAGATGAGGCATTTTGTCTATGGCATCACGCACAGCCAGTAAGTGGCAGCTCTGGGCCTCATGCTCACTCAGGCTCTTTTGAACCTGGGGTCTGCTTACCCTACCATACCTCTTAATCCAACGAGATGCTGCTCTTTCTCTGAGGAGTATGAAATTCCCCTGACTCCTTAATTCAGTTCACTTTGCTAAATGATAGTGTTGGGGGGCGAGGAGAATCTACATTAACCATGGTCGAGGGCAAGAACTCACCAAGTTCACCTCTGTTCCTCCACAGTGGCTGGCATAGTGTTTGAGAGATGTTTGTGGAGTTCAACTGAATAATGAGACCAGCAGTTGGGGTGTGCTTGAGGGAGAGTCAGAGCCCCTAAAAAGAAAGTGATGATGGTGTTGGTGTTGGTGTTGGGTCATTCAGGCCGCCCAATGGTGATCTCCAGCGGGATGCAGTCGATGGACACCATGAAGCAAGTCTATCGGATTGTGAAGCCCCTCAACCCCAACTTCTGCTTCCTCCAGTGCACCAGTGCATACCCGCTCCCACCAGAGGATGTCAACCTGTGCGTCATCTCGGTGAGCTGGCGGGAGGGCCGTTTTCTCCTTGGGCCGCTGCAAAATGGCTTTTATTGGACCACTTACTGCGGGAAAGATGTAGCCTTTTTACAGCCAAAATTCTGCCCAACCTTGACATGCTTTGTAATTGGAACATCCTTTGACAATCTTGCTGTTATAGAATCAAATTAGAACCAACTGTGCAGCTAAGGAAGCAGATACATTCTAAAGAGGGTGATTATGAATTAAATTTTCTTAAAACCAATCTTAATTTCGCACATTTTAAAGTTTAAGGTGGAGTAGTCTTCATAGTTATCGATATACCTGTTCTTTACCCGTGTGTATTGGCCATCAGAGATTCCTCTTCTGTGAATCGCTGGCCCATATCCTTTCTTAGTGCGTTGTCTTTTTTTGTATGTGTAGTAAAATGTACATAAGATTTACCATTCTGACCATTTTTAGGTGTCCAGTTCAGTGGCGTTAAGTACATCCACGTTGCTGTGCCACCACCACCACCATCCATCTCCAGAACTTTGTCATCATCCCAAATGGAAAATACACCCATTAAACACTAACTGCCCCTTCCTCCCTCCCCCAGCACCTGGCAGCCACCATTCTGTCTTTATATATTTGACTACTCTAGGTACCTCATATACGTGGAATCACACAGTATTTGTTCTTTTATGTCATCTTCTTTCACTTAGCATAATGTCTTCAAGGTTCATCCATGTTATAGTATGTGTCATCATTTCATTCCTTTTTAAGGCTGAATAACATTCCATTGTGTATATATACCACATTTTGTTTATCTTTCAGCTGATGTACAGTGTGGATAGTTCCACCTTTTGGGTATTGTGAATAATGCTATTAGGAACATTGGTGTACAGATATCCTGTACACCACTCCTACATATTGAATTGTAGGAGACCTTCTTGAAACATCTGACTTGTCCTGCTCTGCGTTATGTGCCAGCTCTGTTATTTTCTACCAGTAATTCTGAGCATCCCTGCGGCTCAGACTAGTTACAGTGATGGCCTGGAGGGAACTGGTTAGAGTGACAGCCTTGAGGGAGCTTTTTCTGTCCCAAGATTTGTCTACTCGAATTCAATCAGTTTACAGATGGTGAAGTCTAGTCCCAAAGGGAAAAGGACTTACTTGCCTGGGATCTCACAGGAGCTTGGGGGAAAAGCTGGAACTAGAATCCTATGTCTCTAACTGTCTTAAACCAACTCAATCAGTTCCTCCTGGTAGCACCTGAAACTTAATTAGGAATGTATATATGTAATTATCATACAAAAACATAGTAATATTAGTGTAATTCTGTATATGTATATACGAGGTCTGACAATTAAGTTCACGAACCTCGTACATACATATAATCCTGATATTGCAATTAACCAGTTTTCCTTTTATATTTTCCTTTCAGTACAGTATTTGACATTTTTTATGACAATGGAAGCTTTTGTACATGTTGCTACACAGTCTTCATGTTTAACTTAAAAAAATTTTTTTGAAAAGTGACATTGTTCACTGTTATCTTTTTACTTAAACTTTCTATCCCCCCCAGTTGATAGTCTTCTCTATTTCTAGCTATCTCTAAATAATGTTATCTTTTAAAGTTTAAATATGATTTTTTAAAAATTCAAACAGCTTTGAATTATGGAACATAGAAAGTAAACATCCTCTGTAATCCCATCCCACAGAGATGACCATAATCAACAATTTAGCGTATGTGACTCCAAATATTTTCCTTGATTTTCTTTCTCTGTGCATCATGGTACCCCTTTCCTTCCCTTCCCTACCCGAGGTGCAGGCATGCCTGCTCTCTTGATACCAGGGCACGGTGAGCATTATAAATTGCCATCCCTCCCTACCTTGGGCCCAGCCCACCATATTACAGCGGTTTGAATCCTCCGACCCAGCAGCCTGCATTCCCTTGTCCATCACGCACCCGTAAGCCTGCTTTTCAAGGCCTTTGCCACTCAGCTGTCCTCATCTTTTATTAAACCCCATCTGGGTCTTTCTACTGTACTTAAGCTTTCTGGTCACCCTCACTGACAAGACTCACTCGACTTAGAATGTCTTTTGTTGCATTCAGTGAATTATAGATAACAGATTAATTAATTATTTACTATTTCCACCAAAGGATTGTTTGGAGATTGGGCTGTATATATTATTGATGATGATATTTGTGCATAGAACACACTTACTTTCAGCGGCTCAGGCTAATTAAATGTGACAGGTGCTTTTTGAATGCGTTTAGGCATTCAGTTATAGCTCCGTTGGCATTCCTGGTGGTTTGCACAGTGTGAAACAGTCTTAAAATGCATTCTTGATAACAATAGCCATTATTTTTTGAGCATTTACAGTATGCCGAGTGCTTTTCACAAATTTACAGCAGCCCTTGACAGGTGTTATTATAATATCCCCAGTGAGGAGAGGCCCAGGGAACCTCCGTATCTTGCTTGCAGTTGCACAGATGGTGAGCGGCTAAACTGGGATTCCAACCCAGATCTGCCTGTCTCTGGCATAGATGCATAAAGCACCACAGTACTTAATCTTTTCTTTTTCTATTTCAAAGGAATATCAGAAGGTCTTTCCTGACATTCCCATAGGGTATTCTGGGCACGAAACCGGCATAGCAATATCTATAGCTGCAGTGGCTCTGGGGGCCAAGGTTTTGGAGCGTCATATAACTTTGGACAAGACCTGGAAGGGGAGTGACCACTCGGCCTCACTGGAGCCTGGAGAGCTGGCTGAGCTGGTGCGGTCCGTGCGCCTCGTGGAGAGGGCCATGGGCTCCCCAACCAAGCAGCTGCTCCCCTGTGAGATGGCCTGCAACGAGAAGGTGGGTTCTGCCTGACCCTGCCAGCCTCTACTGTTCTGAGAGGGCTGCAGTGGGCTTACTTGCCAGGTAGAGTCAGTACCATCCCTACCTGAGCCCGGGCCAGTGGGATGATGAATGTCGCTCTAGCCCTCTGAGTCTCTCTGGACTCATTAGCAGCAGGAGAAACATGTTCTTTAAGGGGACTTTAGCAGTTCCTCTGGCCACCTAGGATCATCTTACAATTTTTGACTAAGTCTATGAAGCCTGTGGCCCCAGTTTCTAGAGTCCAGCAGATGTAAGGGGATGGTGGTAGTGTCCAGGGCCTCGTGAAGCACTCAAGTCAAGCCTGGGGTCCCTTGGAGTAGGTTAAGTCTTGACAAACATTCGAGGGTTCTGTGAGACAGTGGGAGAAGGGTCTGTGATATGTTGAAGCATCCCTAACTGGTGGAGGCACTTGGTAAATGGGGGCAGCGGGTTGTCTTGGGCGTTGTTGAGTGGCCAGGGGCAGCACATTGTCTTGGGGTTGGTCGGTGGCTGGTATCAATGGGTTGTTGCAGGGGCTTGGTGGGGAGGGGGTGAGTGGGGTGGGGGGAGTGATGCAAATATTCCCTCAGGAGCAATTTAAGCTGTGTAGCATTGACCTTCAGACAGGAAATGGTGAGGCCAAGGAACATTGCCTGGCACACTGACCATCTGGGCTTCTCGGAAGCCGTGGCCTAGACTGGTCCTGGCCTTTGAGTCCTAGAGCCAGGTGTCCCGGGGCTGCCACACTCCTAATCTGCTGTGGGCTGTCTGGGTCGAGGCAGAGATCAGCCATCAAGCATGCATGGGGAACGATGTTCTCTTTTAACCTAGCGGGGCCCCACTCGCTTTCTCAAATCAAAGCTGCACATACATCAGGAAATTACAATAATAGTAAAAAGAAACAAACTCCTTGATAGAGGAAAAGGGGAGAGAATTATATCAGAAACCAGATGAGAGCTGAGCATGTAATTTGGTTCTGAGTATCCTGGCTCCCTGGGCAAACAGTGAAATATAACAGGCTGCATAATCTGATAATCATGTGTAGACAGACATTTTGTCCTGGCACTAAATTCCAGAATTGATTCTTTGGCCATCACATGGAGGATATATCGTAATCTAATAGATAATTTGTTTAACAACATTATGGAGAAGACAGAAACACTGGTCCTGAGCTTTGAGTATCCTTCCTGCTCGCCTGCATGTCCTGTCTGCCCCATCCTAGGAGGCCCCCTTTCCTGTCTTCTGAATGGCAGTCATACTCACCATCCTGTGAACCCTCCATATTCCTATTTTACTGAGCAAGGTGGCTGCAAGATTCATGTCCCTTGAGAGCAGTGGCAGGAGTGGGGAATCCTAGGTTCTCATCCCAGCTCCTTGCAGCCTTGGCCAAGACACCCACCCTCTGTGGGCCTCAGTTTCCCCATGTTTAAAATGAGATATTGAGTGAACTAAATGATGACAAGAGTAAATAACATAATTTTCACTTACCAGGAGTATTCTGTATTTCAGGTAGGTTACACTGATTATCACTAATCCTTATTGTCATCTGACAAGTAGAGACACTTAGTTCCCATTTTATAGAGAAACTCAGCCACAGCTGGGATTTGGACCTGGCTCTGTTTGGTGACATAATCTGAACCTTTCCTTTGCACTTTATTGTAAAGTCGCCTCCTCAGAGTCTGAGCTCACCCTGCATTGGCTGAGTCCCTTCCGGTGTGAGATGCTGCTCTGTGCACTGAGAGGGGAACTTAGTTCCTATTCTCAAGGTACCTTGTGAACACCGATCAGGGACCTTGGGTATAAAGCAATGTGCGCTAGTTACTTTTGTGAGATTGGCACTGAGTCTTCCTTTTATCCATAGCTGGGCAAGTCTGTGGTGGCCAAAGTGAGAATTCCAGAAGGCACTGTTCTAACACTGGACATGCTCACTGTGAAGGTGGGTGAGCCCAAAGGCTACCCTCCTGAAGACATCTTTAGTCTGGTGGGCAAGAAGGTCCTGGTCACTGTGGAAGAAGACGACACCATCATGGAAGAATCGGTAGAAAATCATGGCAAAAAAATCAAGTCTTAAAATAAAGTGCCATTCTCTGAATTTAAGTTGCCTTGCTGGTACTATTGGGTATGTCTGGGTGAGGTGGGGCAGGAGTGGTGGTCTCCAGAGACCCGGCTGTCATCCCCTCCCCGTCCCTAGACAGCAGACATTTTGGGTCCATGCCCTGTGTCAAGCCTGTTGGAAGGATACAAGAGAAAATACGACTGTCTGCTTCAGGTTGGCTGGCCCAGGAGGGGAGGTGGCCTCAAAAGCAAATCATCCTCCTCCAGTCATCGTGTGGATGCAAGAGGGCCGAGTGCTGGCTGTACGGGTCCTCTCCTTTAAGCCTTCATTCTAACTGCCCACAAAGCCAACCCAAGTGACCCAAAATCTCCCTTCCCAGACCTCCAGCTGTCTCGCTTTCTCCATTGCCCTATTTCCTGCGCACCCTGGGACTCTGTTCAGTTAGCTCTATGGTGATCACTTGGTAGTAGAGAAAGGGTTGGTCAAAGGGCCTTGCAGGCAAGAGAAATGCCCAAAGCACTCGTATCTCTGGGAGAAAAAAGAGGGGAATGGCATTCATTCCTTATTTCAACAGATCTGGAGGGCCTACTATGTGCCAGGCCCTGCTTTATTTAGGTCCTGAGAATATAGCCCATATCCCTTCCTCATGAAACTTCCATTCAGATGGGGACAGGTGCACANGCCTCCATCTTACAGGTAGCTTCTAACTTCCTCCACTTCACCTCTGGCCACTCTGCCCTCCCTCACTGTGCTCCAGGTAGTGTGGTCCCCTCTCTGTGCCAAACACTCATCAAGTTCTCCCCTCACTTTCGGGCCCTTGGGACATGCTGTTCCTTCTGCCTAGAAGATAAAGCTTTTTACCCCAGGGAGCAGCAACAATAATAGCTAATGCTTACTTAGTGCTTATTACGCCTAAGCACTTTACATATAAGAAGTCATGTAATCCTTACAACAAACCCTATGAGGGAGGCTATATTATTATCTCTATGTTATGGATCTGGAAACAGAGGCATAGAAAAGTTAGGTGTCTTGCCCGAGATGGCAGGGTTAGGAAGTGGTGGACCTGGGAAAGGAACCCAGGCAGCCTGGCTCCACCGTCATGCATGTGACCACCAAGGTCTCCATCCCTTCAGTTCTGCAGAGCTTTCAGGTCAGTTCACGTATCCTCTTCTCAGAGAGGCCTTCCTCACTTCCACTTACAAGATAGCTCCTCCTCTGGGTCACCCTGTATTCTCCTTATCCTGCTTTATTTTTCTTCAGAGCATTTATTGCTAACATAGGAGGATTGACAATTAAGTTAGCAAACTTGTTGCAATGATGTTACTAACCTCTTTTTGATATCAGAGGGCTTATTCATTATGAATTTATGCCAACTGGGCAAACAATTAACCAAGTTTACTATTTGGAAGTGCTGAAAAGGCTGTGTGAAAAAGACGAAAACAACCTGAACTTTTCGCCAACAATTCATGGCTCTTGCATCACGACAATGCACTAGCTCACACAGCACTGTCTGTGAGGGAGTTTTTAGCCAGTAAACAAATAACGGTTTGGAACACTCTCCCTACTCACCTGATCTGGCCCCCAATGACTTTTTTCTTTACCCGAAGATAAAGGAAATATTGAAAAGAAGACATTTTGATGACATTCAAGACATTAAGGGTAATACGGCAATAGCTCTGATGGTCATTCCAGAAAGAGTTCCAAAATTGCTTTGAAGGGTGGATTACGCACTGGTGTCGGTGNCTACTATGTGCCAGGCCCTGCTTTATTTAGGTCCTGAGAATATAGCCCATATCCCTTCCTCATGAAACTTCCATTCAGATGGGGACAGGTGCACAATAAACCATGAGCATAATAAGTAAATCATAGTCTGTTAAAAGGTGACATGTGCAATGGGGAAAAAAATTCAGCCACATTAGGGAGATGGGGAATGTGGAGCTTGGTGTATTTGTAGGTTGTGGCGACTTTGAATATGGTGGTAATGCTGAAATCAGCCCTTCTATAATCCATAATGAAATTATAAACCCAGCTAATAAAAAAGATCGTTTTACTTCCTTGAACAACAGCATGAACCTTTCACAGAGATTCCATGTCATATTCCCCTTCGTTTTTTTGAACCAATAGAGTTGATTCTTTTCAAATGTGTTTTCAAATTCTCAACCTTTGTTTACATTTGACCTTGTTTACTATAATTCCTCTTGTTTCAAAGTGTTTGAGTCTTTTCAAATGCATAAATTATCCTTTTGAAATTTCTGGTGAGTATAGAACCTCTCTCTCTGGTAGACCCCAAAACAGTTTCTGGAAAGGCACTCGTGTTTGTAGGTGGGGTGGGATAGGAATCCTGGGAATGTTACAAGAGCCCAGGCTGCTCTGTAAACCTAAGGTAGGTTTCCCTCAGAAGGCAGGAATCAGTGATGAGGCGAAGAGATGGGAGAGCCACTGAGGTCACAGATCGTAACTGTGCCTTTTGTGTAGAGGACTGTATTGGAGAGCATTGTGAAGGAGGGCCATTGTGTAGAGTACACTTCCCATTGGGGGCACACAGAGAAAAGGATGGCCTGTGTTTGTGGTATGTGTGGGTAGGGTACGGGGCTGCCCTGAGGGTGGAAGGATTGCTATCAAGGCATACCTCTAGCTCATTCAGGTTGGGAAGCTAGGTCTAGAAGACATCCCTGAGCACCTGCCAGGTGGGAGATGCAGGCTCAGCCCACAGTGCAGCAGCAGATGGTCCCTGTCGGAGAGTTCACAGCCTATTGGGTGCAGTTATCTCCACAAACAAAGTCCCATGTGTGTGAATTGCTAAGATGTTTTGCAGGAGTCATGGGAGTGGGGCTGGGAGAGGAGGCAAGGCCAGGAAGGCCTCCTGGAGGAGGTGGCACTTCAGTTCAACCTTACAGGTTGAGAAGTGACTGAGGGAGGAATCATGGGATTCGGGGGCATAGGCTTGGGAAGTGTCCAGAGTGTCCAGGGACTAACAAGTAATGATTTGGCAGGGAGTGGCCACATGGACAGGAAGGAATGGATTTAGAAGGTGGTCAGAGGGAAGCAAGGGCTTTACAAGCCTGCTGAGTTTAGACTTTGTGCTATAGGCAATGGGATCCATGGAAGGCTTTTGAGCAGAACACGGCAGACTCAGACCTGGCTGGGCCCCCCACTCTCACGCATAACCCCCCCATCTAAGTTGGCTTCTTGGGCGGGCTGTCCCCTCCTTACAGACAGACTCCCGCCCACGAGGCCCTGGCTGTGCAGGGCACCTCTGTGTGCCCTCTGCTAGGCTGTGCCTCCACTAGGCTGACTGACATCACTGTCCCCTGCTTCCTGACAAAATGGAATTACAGAAATGGAAGAGATGATGCAGGAGGTGAGGGGAGGGTTCCTGAAATCTCTAAAAATCATTGTAGTAAGGGTCAAAGACGGCTTCATTGTTGGTAAAGCATGATCATAAAGATGCCAGAAGCTATTGGGTTGTCGGAAAAGTCATGACGTATTTTTTCTGTTTTTCGTTGCAAAAATGCGTGATGACTTTTCTGACAACCCAGTACATAATGCTATCTTGGATGGAAGCAGCTGGGAGGCAGGTTTTGTTTCCACATAAGCAAAAGCTTAGTTATCTTCTGAAGTGGTGACGACCCCATCACTGGAGATAATCAGGGACCAGCTGATCACTGCCGGAAAATTGTGGAGCGGGTGGGAGATGAGCAAGGCTCCATCCAGACCTCGGTGCTGTGTACATGAGGCAACATGAACTCCCAGTGAAGACCATGGTTAAAAGGACAATATTTATATTTTATTAAACCACATATTAGAAAATTGCTGTCATTTAAACATATCTGTAAGCAATTAGCTATATCAATAAATTTCTACAAATTCAAATCTGAAAGCGTAAGTGATCAGTACCCTTACAGACATGGACCCCAAGGAAGCTCAGTCCTCTGCTGAGAATATTCCAGGAGGCCCCTGCCACTGCCAGATGGCAGCTAGGATTATCAGTTATCTCACCACAAAGACCAATAGGAACTCTGCTAGGGATGCTCACACATCCTGGCATGGCACAACTCTGTACAGTTTTTAAGGCAAGTTCATATCCTTTGGCTCATCTGAGCCTCACAACACTGGTAGGTAGAGTCATTACCCCCATTTTACAGATGATGCTCCAAGAAGTAAAAAGTGACCAGTCTGAGGTCATGATTGTGGACCAAAATTGCAGTTTTCTGGTTGGCACAGAGTAGGCATTTGATAAAAGCCCACTTTTCTCCCTCTATAGTCCAGCTCTGTCTCTGCTCCTCTCAAACCCTCCTTTGGGTATAAGACCTCATCTCGGAGCCCAGGGACGGTAATCCAAATGTTGATTCAGGTCCCACAGAGTAACTAGGCAACAAAGCAAAGCATCCTAGGCCTACTGAGAGGAGTCAGAGACCAGCAGCATTTGCCCGAACAGTGTGGCCTGGTGGACATGAGCAGACCCCAACTCCACCATCAGTTGTGTGACTTTACTCGTGTGTCTCATTTTTGCCATGTGTAAAGTTGGGACAACTTTCTACTTCCTAGGGATGATGTAAAGATCAAATGAGTTAATAGTTGTAAAGCACTAGAACAGTGCCTGACAAAAGATAGCAAGAGCTATTGTTACTCAGCCCTTGTGGCTGTGAGGCTGGGAACAAGTTTCGGTTTGCAGGGAAGAGCAGAGATGTAGGGTCAAGTGTACCCCTCCTTCCTCTGTCTCTGGATTCAGTCAGGAATGCCCTCTGCCTGAATTCAGTTTTGGGCCATCTCCAGTAGACCTAATTTCCCTTTTCTCAGGATTCCTGGAGCATAGTGCTTAGACATGTATCCAAGCTAGAGTTTTAAATGATTTGGTTAGAACTAAAGACACTTTTGAGGTCCCTTCTGTCTTGTATTCTACTTCTATTACATTGCCCCATATGAAAGGGCCATTTTTAGGTGAAAAACTGCTGGAAATCCACAGTTTTATATGGTTCAAACAAACTAATGCACTGAGAGTCTGTTTAAACCACGAAGGAGATTCAACTGCATTTTCCTCATCCTACCGCTGCCCTCCTGTCAAGGACCTAACAAGATACTTTTAATACAGTATAACTCAAAAACTGTCCAAGGAAGTTGACAATTCAGAATGTTGACCCTTCATAACTGAGACAGACGCCCTGGAAAGAGGCCTTCACCCCTGTGCTGGAGGAGCACATGGCACTCAAGAGGAAAATGGCACTCTCTGGGTTTCCTTGGCAACATCTGGATCTGAGGGAATCTGAGGAGCATAGCGTGCCTGGGTTGCCCAAACCCCATTCATAGCTCCTTTCTTTTTGATTCTAAGACAGTGGGAAAACTGCCAGTGGTTACTTAGCATTGGTCACATTGACTTCTTCTCAACCTCCCCTGAGAAATGAAAAAGCAGTAAAATCTCCCAGGTTGAAGGCTGGGCCTGAAGGACTGGCCCAAGGGGCAAGCCAGACACTTGCCTGTTGTGGGCTACCCCAGCTCTTAATCACCGTGGGTGACTACGCAACTTTCTTTCAGGACCTTAGTCTCCCCAAATGTACAAGGTCAGGCTGGGTGATCTGTGAGGCCCTCCCACTCAGCTGCTCTGATTCAATGATAGCCAGCTGCTGGTCATTATTCACTCCCTGTCGGGAGGGGAAGGAATTTAGGGAACTTTTCAGGGTGGGGAAGAAAGAGTATAGGACACAGCTGCCCTTATAGAAGGCTTCCAATCTTGTTGGAAAGATAGGTCCCAGGTTTGTGGATCTGGGGGAAACGTCCTTGGGGTGGTTAAGCCTGAGGAAGACGGAGACAGGCACAGAAGAGAGGGCTTTCCTGTGTAAATGTATATGGGACACAGGGGAAGGACAGCGCCCAAGGTGCAGAGGTGGAACTATATGACACACAGTTCCTATCGAGGGTCTCGGAAAAGCAGTAGGAGCTAGTTGAGAAGTAGTTTCGGGCAGACTAGAAAAGCCTTGAATGCTAAGGCGAGGTGAGTGCTTGGTTTTTTCCCCACTATAGTCCTTGGGAACCTTTTCATAGTTCTGAGAGGCTGAGGTTTCAGGCAGATCACTCTGACTATAGGTGGCAGGGGATTCAGGCCAGGAGCTATTTAGAAGCTACTCTAAAGGGAGGTGATATGGACAAGCTTGAGTAGAGTGGAGAGGAGGTGGCAGATCCAAGGGACACTGGATAGCGTCAGGGCTGGGTGACTCATTCATTCACATATTTATTGTGTATCTACTATGTGCCAGG
>NW_017731483.1:1818747-1887770 GCF_001890085.2 Hipposideros armiger | reverse complement strand
CAGGGTCCATGAATCCAGCTTATAAACACCCCCAGACAGGAGATGGTGCAGACCCTGGAGGGAAGGGCAGAAGGGGAGACAGCCAGGAGAGGGAGTGAGTCTGGGGTGGCATGGAAAGACTTTCCACATAAGCGCAGCTCTGCTGGCCCCACAGGGATAGTGGGACTTGACCAGGCAGAGGAAGGGGAGGGGGAGATGGCCATTTTAGCTGGACCCCAAAGCAGGCAAAGTGGAGGTATGGTAGAATCCCAGGAGTGACTGAGGGGCAGGAGCGTAGCACTGTGGCTGCAAGAGGCAGGCCGTAGTCTCAGGATGGGTAGGAGGTGAAGTCGGAAAGGTGGGTTGGGCCGAGACCTAGGAGCAAAATTCATGGTGGTGATCTACCCAGTTGTCTCTGGGCTAAAGGACACTAGAGGAGTTAAGGGTCACAAAGTTGGTCGCAAGGTGACTTACTTTCCTTCAAGCGGACATCCAGTGGCTTCTGTAACGTTCTCTGCATGGCTTCCGTGAGGCCCCTGAAGAAGCTCTTGATGGGCTCGAAGGATTGGGGCACAGGGTGGCACAGCTCCCCCAAGGTCATCTGCTGCTTCATCTCCTGCTCAGTGGCTGTGAACTCCTACAAGGGCACCTGGGGGTCAGGGAAGCTCCACCTCGGCACCAGGAACAAACCCAGGCCAGTAAGCACAAGCCCCACCCCAGCCCGTCCGGGCACCTGCAGTCCTGGCCCAGGCTGTGCACCCCGGTGCGGAGCCCTGGAGAATGCACAGCAGGCCCCGGGACGGAAGACATGGAGGTCCGGCTTTTGGGCTGGCACTGTCCTTCCTTCCTCCCTTCCTGCTTTCCGTGTTCACTGACATCTTTCTTCTCTGTTCCAGGCATTAGCACTCATGGCAGACGGAGAGGCGGGCTGACTGCCGGCCTTTAAGCTGCTCACCACCTTGCAAGGGTCCCTGAAGCTTTACAGGCAATGTGACAGGGGTCTGCCTGAGGTATAGGGGGATAAAGAGAGTGAGGGGCCAGTTTCCCAGGGGAAGGAACCCCTGAAAGTTCAGCGGGAATGCTGCCTGAGGGGATGTGGCCACCACAGTGGGGACTTGTCCTGTTTGCTGCCTGGACAGCACCTTTTAAATACCCTTCCTGTGTTAAGTGTGGCTTTGCTAAGTAGAAGCTAGAAAACGTACTCTCCCAGCCCGCTTTGCACTCGTGGGGAAGGCATGTCACGAGGCACCTCCAATTCAAGACTTGCATGTAGAAGTGAGGATGAAGTAGTGACCGCAGAGTGTAGCTCTCAGGGACAGTGGTGGGTGGTGGAGGCCCTGGGGCTGGTGCCCTGGGTCAGTTGTGTGAGCTGTGATGTCTGGCCCAGCAGAGAAGCAGTGGGGTCTACACTGGAGCACACCTGTGCTAGGGCCTGCACTTCCCTCCTGCTGCCTGGTCTTCATCCTGACTTTCTGGCCCTCCTGGAGATCCTGCAAGCTGCCTAATTCCCTTTCATAAACTCATTTCTTCCCTAAAACAGTGACAGTGGATTCTCTTGTTTGCAGCTAACAGCCCTGTCTGCACATTCTGAAGAGTTGTCCTGGGCAAGGAGTTAGAAGACAGCGGATTGTCTTAGATGAGCAGGCCCTGGCTAGTGGGCAGTACTGCTCAAGACAAGATTGGTGGATGGATGTCTCAGGAGGGAGGGAGGCTGGCCTGGCACTCAGCTGTCGGGCAGAGGCGGCCCGTCAGGCAGGATGCTAGACCTTGGGAGATGGCTATGGGATGGTACCCAAGCTCCTGGCCTACAGTCCATCCTCATGTTGGTGGTAAAGAAGATAATTTGTGGGGAACCAGGACCAAGATCACATCAGAGGACTGGAGTGGAGCTGGCCAGGGAGTCAGAGCACTAGCTGGGGTGGGGGCAGGGAGCAGCTCCAGGGTGGCAGAGGGTGGCCTGAGGGTGGCCCAGAGGGCAGATGGGTGGGGTGGGACTGAGGAGGGGGATGAAGCACAAACACCACTCCCTGGTAACCCCAAACTCCAGCAGCGAGCACAGGGCCTGACATATAGTTTCACAATAAATATTTATGTTAAAATAAACGGATGAATGAAACTAAGCACATCTGCTTTTTGCCTTTGCAAGACTCAGTGAACAACCCCCTAGCCACCCATTGCTCAAGCCAGAAACCGGGTATCATCTTGTATTCTCCCGCTTTTAATCACCAATCTGGTTGCATCTCTCAAACCTGCCTCCTTGTCCCCCACTTCACTGCCTCTTCACTGGTCCAGCCCACCATCATCTCTCTCCTGCACACTGTGGTCTCCTCCTAACTTCCATTCTAGCCTCCAGTCCTGGCCTGCCTAGTCCATCCAACCTATCACCAAAGTGACCTTTCCAAAGCATTAACCTGAGCATATCATTCCTCAGTTCAAAACACTCCCTGGCCCCCAGCTCTTTACAGGACAAAGTCTAAATTCCATGGCCAGGTATATAAGGCCCTTCATGAACTAACCCTGGCCTCCTGATCCAGCTTCATCTCCCTACTCCCCTCCTCTCCCTTATACCCCTGCCCCGCCTCCAGCCGGGCTGAACCCTGGTGGTTCTCCAGCCTGCCAAGCTCTCACCTGCACATGGCTCCTTTCTGCCTGGGATGTCCCTTCCGCTTTGTTCCTCTATATACTCAGCGAGCCCCTCATCATCCTCCCACACCCAGCTCCACTATCACCTCCTCCTAGAAATCTTCCCTGATCCCCTATACAGAGCTGGACATTTCTTGGACACACTTGTGCTAGCTCACTTGAGGTAGCAAATACTGTTCCTGAGCATGTCTCCCCATCCATGAGCTATCATTGATGAGCTGGGGCCTGGCACAGAACAGGTTGTTCAGTGAATATTTGATGAATAAATGAAAGAGCAAATAGAACGAATGATGACAATCAGTAGCTTTGGCACCAGAAAATAAAGAAAAAACATGACAAAGCCTTGAAACTCTATCTGATAGAAGAATGATCATCCCTTTGTATTAGCTATCCATAAAAGTTACCATTATTTAAAAAACAAAAACAAATGTACACCACTGTGCATCAAAATACAGTATCCATTGTGCCTAGAAGACCACCTTGCCCAGATTTGTTAGGTGTTTTTTTTTGTTAGTTAGCAATGAGACACAGGTTGAGTTGACCAAGGCCACATAAAGGCACAAGAGTGGAAATCTAAACCAGGGACAGGCTTGACTGGTTTCGTACTGACTGATTTATTTGTCTTATTTTCCAGCCAGAGCTTATGCTAAACTGTGGTTAGACTCAGTGTCACCTTTATGTAGTTGTACCTGCCTTGTCCTACAAGGCTTTAAAGTATCCGAGAAAGGCTATTTAATACTGCAAGGTTTTCCTTTACAGAGAGAAAAAGGAAGTAAAGGGAAAACATAGTAAGGCTGTAAGCTGAAAGCCAGAGTGAGACGAAGCATAAAATGTGTGCCACGAAGTCTTAGCCGAAATCTTTGAAACATATTTGGCTCTGAGCTTCCGAGAAGCCATGGCAAAGAAGGAAACAGGAAGTTGCCTGAGTGGAAAGCAATCCAATTGCACAGGTGACTGCACAGGAGTGCTGACAGGAGAGAGGAATTTCTCCCGTGGTTCCGTGAAGACAGGAACACCACCCTCAACACATGCTTTCACTAAGTGTAGCATGAACATCATGGGGGCTATTAGCCTACAGCAGAACCCAGTGACCAAGGAATATCATGGGCAAACTGTGACTCAGCTCTTGAGTTCTGCTCAGTAGCTGACAGGATACCTGCCTTTCCGGGAGGGGTGTCTCAGTGAAGACTACATAATGCATTTCCCCGAAAATAAGACCTAACCGGAAAATGAGCCCTAGCATGATTTTTCAGGATGCTCGTAATATAAGCCCTTCCCCAAACATAAGCCCAGTTAAGATCATCAGCCAGACATGACTATTTGAATAAATGTAGATTTTTGTACATGAATAAATGTAGATTGTTGGAGCAAAAATTCATTTAAGACCTGGTCTAATTTTCGGGGAAACACGGTAGGTAGAGGGCCGGGCAATGATGCCTAGGGCTGTAGAGCCAGACAGACCTGGGTTCTGATCCCAGCTCTGCCACCTGCCAGCTGTGTGACCTCAGAAAAGTCACTTCACCTTCCTGAACCTCAATTTCTCATTTGTAAAATGGTCAAGAACATCTACTTTGCAGATTTTTAGTAAATATTAGAGATAAAATACATCAAGTGCTTGGAACACAAGAGTCCCTCAAAAATGGTGGCCGTAAGTGTTATTTCATTCGTCAACGATGTATATTATCTTCCTAACAATGTTTTTTTTTTCCGACCACTTGTGTGGGGGCAAGACAGCCTATGTACTGACAAGGCAATTCTCTGTGTATTTACTCGGTGTGTAAACACTGTGTTCAGTGCCACAGAAACCAAGATGAAATGCAGGAGGCCAGTGGCAGCTATGAGGGCAAAACCCCAGCATACCTGCAGCAGCTGCACAGGATCGGGCTCCTGGCTGATACTCCAGACCCTGTTGGAGAGGCTGTTCAGGAGGTCGATTTGCTCCCCACAGGCCTGGATTTGCTCCCTGTACACCTGGAGGGTGTGCTGTGTGCTTTTGTCAACGAATTTCTTGACCATGGATTCCTCTTCATCAAGTAGTAATCTGAGTTCAGTGAATTTCCCCGCCAGCCAGATTTTACTTGACTCTGCATGAGCCTAAAAAGAAAAAAAGGTTGCAGATTATCCGAGTGCCAACCAGGGAATCCAGAATAATCAACACGAAAAAATCTATTATCGGGGCCGTCCGAGTGGTGCCTTGGTTAAGAGTTGGCCTGGGCCCTTTTTTTTTTTTTTGGACCGCCTTCCTCCCTTTCTGAGCCTTTTGAGCCTCGCCTTTGCGCACGGCCTGCTCCAAACTCTTTGGAATGTAATTTCTTTTCTAATAATGGGCCCTTGAGCCATTCTCTACTGCTCGGGCCTGCTTCTACTTCTTTGAAATGTACTGTCTCTTCTAATAAACTACTTTTTCACTAAAAACAAAGAGTTGGCCTGGGACACCAGCTCTGAGTAGCAGGGCCCCGGTTCGAATCCCACGTGTGGGGCCAGTGAAGCTGCACCCTCTACAGCTAAGATGGTGAACAACAGCTTGACCTGGAACTGAGCTGCTGTGAGTCGCCGGTGACGGCATAGGCTGCAGTAGGGCTGGTCGGCAGCTGGCATGCGCTTTTGTGAGCTGCTGTGACCCACCGTGAGGGGCTGTCCAAAGGCCAGTGAGCGACTGCCTCACTTGGGAAGAGCGCAAAGATAATACCACATGGACCAGTGAAGCGATGTCCTCCACAACTAGAGTGAAGAACAAAAAGGACAGCAACTTGTCTGTTCTCCTTCCCCAATTCCCCAATGCTGTTCCCCTCCCTTAACTCCCCAACAAAATTGTAAAAAAAAAAAAATCTATTATCACATCTAAAAGCAAGGTGGCTAGTCAGGTACAAGATCAACTTATAAAAACTGAAGCTTTCCTAAGTACCAGCCATAACCATTGGGAAATGCATAGAGAAATAAAGATCCTTTTGAAAATAGTGGAAAAAAATAGTAAAATATCTGAAAATAAACCTAACAAAAACTGTAAAGATAAAGAAAAGTATAAAATTATACCGAAAGACATAAAAAAATTTTGGATATGTGGAAGAAAAAACCATATCCCTGGCTGGGAAGATTTATTACTATAAAGATGCTATTTGTCTCCAAATTAGTCTGTAAATTGGATACAATCCCAATAAAATTCTTAACATGCAGATTAAACAAATATTGGGCCGGCCGAGTGGTGCGTTGGTTAAGAGCTGGCTTGGGATGCCAGCTCTGAGCAGCAGGGCCCTGGTTCGGATCCCATATGAGGGCCAGTGACGCTGTGGCCTCTACAGCTAAGATGGTGAACAACAGCTCAACCTGGAGCTGGGCTGCCGTGAGTCGCTGGCGACAGCGTAGGCTGCAGCCCCTGCTGCAGTGTGCTGCCGTAAGCTACTGTGAGTGTCTGGCAACCGGTGTGAGCTACCAAGAGCAGCCGTGAGCGGCCGTCCAGAGGCCGGCGACCTATCTGCCTCACCCGGGAAGAACGCAATGATAATACCAACATGGGCCAGTGAAGTGACGTCCTCCACCACTAGACTGAAGAACGAAAGGACAGCAACTTGTCTGTTCCCCTCCCCCAATTCCTCAATAAAATGTTAAAAAAACCCCCAAAAAACAAATATTAAATTATTATAGGGGTGAATAATCACAAAAAAAGCCAAAAATCTCTTTAAAAAGATCAATGAAGGACGAGCTGCCTTATTAGATATCAAAACAAAGTGTAATGCTACAGGATTTTAAACCTAGGCTTAGGCATAGACAAAAAGATCAAGAACAGAGCTTAGAAAAGAATATACCAGGGTGCCAAAAATGTATACAAGTGGACACTTTGGTCAACATTGCTCAAGCAGTAGTTCGCCGTAATCAGAAGTGTCTGGATGCTGATGGTAACCACTTTGAACACCTCTTTCAAGTGCAGAAGTCAAATGTGACTTCTTATGTGTCTTTTGTTATCAATATATTTGAGTATTACAATTTTAATACAGTTTTCCCTTCTTAAAATGTGTATACATTTTTTTGGCACCCTCTGTATATATGTATGATAATGGTGGCATTTCAAATTATTGGGAGAAAAGAGTGAACTAGTCAATAAATGGTATTGGTATTATAAAACATACAATTAACCATGTATTTGAAAAAAATTTAAGTTACGTCCTTATACCACATATACAAATAAATTGAGACAGTACCGTACCTATAGAGTAGCCTTGCCAACAAATATAAGCCTGAATCTGATCGAGCCTCTAGATCTAAATAAAAGACCCAATTTAGAGGACATATAGAGGACAGAAAAACATGTGAACCATTAACTTAAGAAACACGTCAAGCAAGTGCATTTTGAAAACTGTATTTCAATTCTAATTAAAATAAACAAATAAAATGTGATGTTTATAAGACAACCGGAAACATGAACACTGCTTGGATATCTGATGATATTAAAGAACTGTTTTTAATTTTCATAGGTGTGATGATGATACTATGGTTATGTATTTTTTTTAAATGAGTGCTTCTTTTGTAGAGATAAGATACTGAAACTTTTACAGATGAAATATGTTTGGAATTTGTTTCTAAATATGCTTGAGGTTTTCCACAATAAAAGGTAAACAAAAAAAGAAACTCCAAACTGATTAAAGGACTACATGGAAAAAACACCAAAAAACTGTTAGAATAAAACACAATTTAATTTTTTTTTAATTTGGGAGGAGAAGATCTCTGTAAGAGAAACCCAAAACTCAGGTAGCAAACAGGGAACCATGGCAGGTTTGACCACATAAAGAGGGAAACTTTTCCTAAGAGGGTGGGTGCTGTAAATAAAGCTGCACAATGGGTAAAAACTACACAAGCTAACTATCCGTAACACAGAATAAAAAAAGAAATCATTCAATTTAAAAATAAGCCAAAGATATGCAAGTGCCATAGGCGGTGTGAATCTCAGCCTCCCAATCAAGGAAGTGAGCAGTGTAATCAGAAAATATTTTCTGGGGGCGGCTGGTTAGCTCAGTTGGTTAGAGCGTAATGCTCATAGCACCAGGGTTGCCGATTCAATATCCACATGGGCCACTGAGCTGCGCCCTCCACAATTGGATTGAAAACAGCTACTTGACTTGGAGCTGATGGGTCCTGGAAAAAACACACTGTTCCCCAATAAAAGTTCAAAAAAAAAAAAAGAAATAAAAAGATTTTCTGGCCATCAGACTGAAGACTTGTAGCAGATGGGTGACATCTGAGTCTGTAAGTATGTGTGGCATGGGCACTTCCATACACTGTGGTGCTAGTGTCAATTGGTACTGCATTGTTAGAGGGTGACATGACAGTAACAAAATTTTAAATGCATAAATCCTTTGAGGCAGCAGTTTCTCTTGTAGGAATTGATCTTAGAAAATGTTTTCATGTGTGCACCAAGATTTGTATACCAAGATGCTCACTACAGCATTGTTGGTGATAGAGAAAAGTTGGATAAAATGTTCAATGTGGGAAGTATATATGTTTATTGTATAAATTATGCTGCATGCAAAGGCCAGCTATACCCACATGCCATTGGCTTTGGGCTAGCCTGGGAATTAGTCTACATTAACAACGTGGTTTCTATGGGTCCATGAACCTGGGCACACATATACCTTTGTTGAATGACTAAATGAAGGAAAGAACATGTGTTCCAAACCCTTGATTTATAAACACATTTTGGAGGTAACATATGAAAACGGAGGATCTTTCTATAGAAACCAAGAGAGCAACTATCCATATCTCCTCTCAACCAAGCTATGTTCCAAGCAGTTTCTACAGAGCCTCTCTCTAAAGAAGAATATACAAAATACGCTTAATGGCACTACACATTTTTATAATTGTTTGAAAACACCCACAAGAAAACTTAAGGTATAAGCATATGTGGCTAATTATGCAATACGGTTAAAAAATAAGAAAAAAATTAAAAAGAAGAAGACAGAGAGAATTCTGGCAATGAAACAAGGAAGTGCGTTGCCTGGTTTAGGCTGTGTTGGTTCAAAGTGAAACTGGATCCCAGGCTGAATGGGGCTGGGTAAGGGCCTGACAGAGTCTAGCTGAGGGAGGTCTAAGGACTGTGGGAGAGAAAGAACTTGAGCAGTGATGAAGTCCAGGGGATGGGAGGCTGAGGGATTTTGCACATCGAGTGCTGGTTGCTGTGTGAATCCATCTCTGCCCAGGCCCCTGGAGGCCTGTCTGGTCCCATAAGAGGGTGAGGAGCTTGCGAGGAGACTGGAAAGAGTTGTTTTGCTGAAAACTCTGTATGACTTTGGACAATCCTGCTGTGGGCGCCTCTCAGGGGCCTCCCATGTGGGAACACCTCTCAGGCGTTCTCCAACCCTACCCAGGCCAAATTAGCTATGATGCCCGTGCACACTGATATGTGGCAGTGGCCTGCAGGAGGAGGCAGAGCAATGGCCACACCCAGCAGGGTGGTGGAGAAGTGGCATCATCAGGGCCAACAGCAAGGCCTGGCTGAGTCCTTATCCTCTCAGCCTCAGTTTACCAAAGGCTGATCCCACTGGTCCCCGGCCCCATGCTGTGGTTCAGTCCTTTCAGCTCTGGTGGGTCACAGGAAAGGCACAGAGCCAGGAACCTAGGATGTTTATACACTCCCCAGGGTGCCAGTCTAGGTCTACATGCCTCAGGTCTGTTTCCTGTCCTTCCCCAGCTCTGTTCTGTAGGGCAAAAGGGCTGACTCCTGTAGGCCAGATTTCCTGCAGGCCAGAATCCTCCTTCAGGCTGGGTTTGGTCAATGGGAGGAGAAACTAAAGGAAGGCCAGAGGGTGAGGGGAAGGGAACAGCCACGGTAACCCTCCCACCATTGTCTCCACGAATGGCTGCATGCGTGAGTCCCTTTCACCCTCCTGCTCCCACAGGATAGGCCTGCTCTGGTTCCAGCTCCTGCCTAGGTGGCCCTGGACCCTGCACTCTGCTAATATCACCCCCTCCCTTTGTCCCTGCCACCAAGGGGTGAAGGTGTTTCTTGCTGGTGCCACCCTGGTTGGCGTCTCTGCCTCTTCCATGCCATGTCACCATTCCCTGTCTGAAACCCTCCAAGTGGCTTCTGTCTTTCTGGGTGGGCCTTGAGGGATACAGCCATGCCCCAGGTCCACCTCTACTTTGCTATGTGATCAATGATAAGTTATTCCCTCTTCCTGGGCACCCCCATCACCAAGGGCCTTTTAGCTCTGACAGCCTATGCACAGTAAAAGTTAGGGTAGCAGGCAAGTGTTGACTTTTCCCTACACATGTATGTATGGGCCCCCTGAGGAGCCATGATGGGGAAGCAAACAGCCTATTAACACAGATGTCAAAGGAAATCATTTAACAGGCGTTGGCTGGAGATTAATAACCAAGTCCTTTTTTATCGTCTCTGGAAAGGAGTGGTTGGTTAGGCTTGGTCATTGACTTTTGAACAGCAGACTTCAGACCACGTATGAACTTCATCGGTTTTATTTGCAAAGCTGTTTTATGGATTAAATTTCAGGTGAACGGCCTTTTCCCTAGTACTGTCTCTGTGTAAACAAGTATGGAACAGCAGGTATGTAAGCAAGCACGGCTGCTCCAGACCTCACAGCCACAAACTACGCCTGCCACAGTTTGGCAGAATGCACGCTAATCCTTACAGATATTCGTATCTCTTGAGCCAGATGCATCACTTCTGGGAAAATGTCCGAAGGAAATAAATCAAGGTGCCAAAAATGTTCACTGTAGGTGCTATTTTATATTAATGAAAAATTAGGAATGATCTAAATGTTCAACATTAGGAAAATGGCTTAATGAATCATGGGAGATCCATATCATGGCATATATAACTACCAATACAAACATTGATAAAGAACTTTCAGTGACACAGGGATATGTTATGATCTTAAACAAACAAACAACAAAAACCCCACATATAAAATGACATATAGGGCCAGCCGAGTGGCTCAATTGGTTAAGAGCTCGCTCAAGAGTTTGAGCTCATGAGCAACAGCAGTTCGATTCCTGGCCCGAGATGAGCAGCCGCTGAGCTGCCAACAAGTGGCAGGATGGCTCAGCTTAAAAAAAAAAATGACATATAGGAGAAAGAGCTGACATGGAAAATCCCACCTTCCTACTTCAAATACATAAAAATAAAATGAGTACATTTCGAAATTATGTGACCAAGCTCAAAAAAACAAAAACAAAACCAACCCCACAACCAACCAAACAACAACCAAGGAAACCTTCAGGTGCCTAAAACCAAGAGGGAACTTGGTGTCAGAGCCATGGGCAGGAGCTGAGCTGAGTGAGCCCCGGAGGGGTGGAGGTAGAGGTGTGTGAGAGAGCACACCTCCCTGGGGCCTGCTTATCCAGGAGGCACTTGGGTCATCTGACCCCATTTCAGCTGAGAGTGGGAAGCGCGCCACCTGCATCAAGCCAGAGTCATACAGAGCTGCTCCATCCATGAACTAGGCACCAGAAAAACTCTACCCACTCACCTGGGGATAGGGCAAGGATCCATCCATCTTTTTGCTGTCATGGGCGAAAAGAGAGTCACTAACAAAATAAACTAACCAAACAACAGGCTTGGAGTCAAAATTCACAGAACCTCAAAACTAAAAAATTCACATGACAACCGGTTTGGAACTACTGAAACACAAGAGTCCCCCGTAGGTGCTCATGCCACAGTGCTCTGAAGGGGCACTTTCACAACCCAGGGCATAAGAGACACCATGGAAAATATCTACAGGCAAGATGATGACACAAATGACAAGTCACACAAGGAAACAAACCACTGTGCCTCACCTCCAGACTGGGGATTTGATACTAGAATTCTATATACATCTCAAGCTATAGAAAAGCATATACGTGTACAGAAAAAAAAATCTCAGAATGTGACTAATGATTGTACTGAAGTGGCAAAATTATGGCTGAATTTAAAAAAATTTACTTCTTGGTCAGGAATTAAAATATACATTCCCATGGGAGCCAGGCTGGTAACATGAGGAGAGTGGGCAGGCAGAGGTTGTGACTTCTGGGGATCACAAGCTCTTCTCCTGACAGTGTCCATTGCTCAGCGCTGACAGCTCCCAGGTGGGAACGTAGGCCTATGGTGGCCACATCTTCCTACTTCCTACATCTAACTTTTTATGCAAATACCCCTCAGCTTTAAAATGCCGACCATTAATAATATTTTTCTTAATACTTTCTGAGGGCCACTTAGATGTAAGTTTAATAAAACATGTTCGGGATTTGTATGCAGATAAATGCTGATGAGAGAAAACAAAGATCGAAGTAAATAAAGAGACACACCGTGTTCACGGATTGGAAGAGAGCCTAGGAAAGATGTCCTGTCAATTCTCTCCAATTTGATATATAGGCTTAAGTCTATGAAATTTCTATCAAAATCCCAACAAAGTCTACTTTTTGTATCTATGACAAGATTATTCTAAAATTTAAATGCAAGACAGGGGACAAACAATAGCTAAAATAATTTTGAAAAGGAAGACTAAAGTGGGAGGCATCTGTATTTCAAAACTTATTCTCAGCTATAGTAATCAAGGCGGTGTAGTATTTAGTACTGGTAGAGGGTCAGACTCATAGATCAATGGAACAGAACAGGGAGCCCAGAAATAGCCCCACACAAGTACAGCCAATTGATTTTTGACAAAAGCAATTCAATGAAGAAAGCATAGTCTTTTAACAAATGGTGTGGAGAGTAATGGCGTTGGAAATCCATAAGGAAAAAAAGAACCCCAAGCTAAATCTCATATCTTGTGCAAAAATTAACTCAAAATGAATCATGGACTTAAATGTAAAATTATAAAACTTTTAGGGAAAAAAAATGAGGAAAACTTTGGGACTTAGTGCCGGGCAAAGAGTTCTTAGACATGACACCAAAGGTACAATCTTTAAAGGAAAAAAAAATTGACAAATTGGACTTAATCAAAATTAAACTTTTCGTCTGCAAGAGACTGTTAAGACAATGAAAGGCAAGCTACAGAGAATGGGACAAAGTATTTGCAAACCACAAATTGACAAAGGACACCTATCTAGTATATACAGACCACTCTCAAAGCCCAACAGTAACGAAACCAACAATCGAATCTGGAAATGGTAAAAGATATGAAGAGATCTTTCAGCAAAGAGGATATACAGATGGCAAATGAGCACATAAAAAAGATGTCAACATCCCTAGCCACTGGGGAAATGCAAATGGAGACCCCAATGAGATATCACTACACACTTATCAAAATGGCAAAAATACAGACTTGTGAAAATACTAAATGTGGCAAGAATGCAGAGAAACTGGATCTCTCATACATTTGGTGCAAATGTAAAATGGGACAGCTACTCTGGAAAAGAGCTTGGCAGTTTCTTAAAAAACTCAACATGTTAAGTACCATACAACCCAGCACTAGCCCTCGGCATTTATCCCAGAGAAATGAAAATTTATGTCCACACAAGGACCTGTATATAATTGTACAAAGCAGCTTTGTTAATAGCCCCAAACCGGAAACAACTCAAATATCCTAAAATGGTGAATGGTTTAAAAAAAATGTGGTATGTCCAAGCTACCAGATTGCTGGAATATTATTCGTCAATACAAAGAAATGAACTACTGACACGTGCAACAACTTGGATGGATCTCAAGGGCATTACTTTGAGAGACAAAAGTCTTAAAAAGTCACGTAATGTATGATTCCATTTTTATGAATTGTCAAATGTTGTAATTATAGAGAATTAGTGACTGCCAGGAGTTAGGGATTGTTGGGGGCAGGGGTGGGGGTACCTATAAATGTGTAGCATGAGGAAATTTTCGGTCATAATGGAATAGTTCTATAGTTTGACTGCAGTGGCGGTTACTTGAACCTACACATGTGATAACTTGACAGAGAGCTTATACACACCCTGTCAATTTTCTGGTTTTGAAATTGTACCATAGTTAGGTAAGATGTAACCCTTGGGGTAAACTAGGTGAAAAGTATACAAAACTTCTCTATACTATTGTATCTTGGCAACAACCTATGAATTTGTAATTATTTCAAAATAAAAGTTTGAAAGTTGAGGAGAAAATGAAAAGAAAGCAAGCCATACCTTAGATTAACCTGAAACCTGACCCCTTAGCCTCCCCACATGGCTCCTAACTGTTGCCTTTGTGGGTCCTCACACTATATCTGCTCAGAGATTTGCAGACAGTGAACCTGTGCCCTGCCCCTGGTTCTTCTGGCTAAATAGTCCAAAGCACCTCCCCCATGCCTTTGGGATTGCCAACTTTCAGTTCTCAAACCTTTCAGCTGACTTATCTGCCTGGGACTGGAATACTACTCTTGAAGACATGGGGGGACACTATTAATAATTAAGCCTTGGCCACAGGTGTAAACCACAGCTGTCCCCAGCAAACTGGGGCCTGTAGTCACCTTACAGATAGTGGATATTGGGCAAACAGGAGGCCGATTCCGTGGCTTGGCGTGGGCTTTGGCATCTCCACTCCACTGTGGGCCTGGCCTCAGGAAGATCTGGGTGCTAGCTACTCCCACGGTCAGAGCGAGTCTCTTTGCCTGACTTGTGGTAGTCAGTCAAGGGTTCACAGAGCTCTCAGTGGGACAGGCCCTGGGAGGAAATCCCACTCCAGCCCTCTCTTTGAGGAGGGGGTGCTGAGGCTGTAAGGGGCAGGGACTGGCCAAGTTCACATAAAAAGCCCCCAGAGACGAAACAACTTTTTCACAGTCAAAATGGCAGCTCATGATATCGTCAGCCCTGATTTCCCATTAAAACCCACAAAAGAATCCATGTAAATAAACATTGTGATGAAAGGAGAAGCCTACAGAAAGCAAACACTTATGGAATATATTTATACCTTATTTCCTTTCACCATAGCACTGAAGCCTAAAGAGCTACGTTCATGTTCCTTAAGCTGTGTTTTGCTTTGTTTAAGGTGTGCAGGGGATGGAGGGCTAGTCCCTTCAAGAAAATGGCCTTGGCGATGGTGGGAGAAAAGGCCATTCCTCCATTTTGTGAGGTGTCCGTGCCAAGGTTAGGGCGCTGGGCAGAGATGGACTCACCATAAAGCTAATGAAACAGTAGCCACAGGACCCTCGCTAGCACAGCCCCTTCATGGTCTCGCATCTAACTTTGTGTTCTTTGGCTCAAGAAGCACCCCCTAAACTGTAGCAGCCCCAGGTCCCATCAAACCTGATCTGCTTGAGGTTGCTTTTTATTTTTCCTTGGCTCCATATTTGGGAGAACCTTGTGTCCAAGGGGAAATGTGGACATCTCAACTAGAATAAGGAAGAAACGTCCACTTGCCTTGAGCTTCTCAGCCGCATCTTCTATCTGCCTTCTGTTGCCAACTTCCTGCTGCTTCTTGATTTCCAGCTGCTTTAAACATTGTTGGGTGAGTTTCTGTATGTGAGGAATTAAGGGAAAAGTCTTAATACTGTCACTTTCAAGATAACAAGGCTCCCCAGGGGTCATCTCCTCTCACTTCTGTATTGTGTTTTAGCTGAGGTATCTGAGACTTGGGTGGGGCGACTTGCCCAAAGTCAAGTGGCAAGTTGAAAGATGAGCTGGAATGAGGGCCCCTCTATTCCTCAGAGGCCCACATCAGGGATTTTTTTTTTTAAAGATTTTTATTGGGGAATTGGGGGGATGGGAACAGCGCTGGGGAATTGGGGGAAGGGGAACAGACAAGTTGCTGTCGTTTTGTTCTTCAGTCTAGTTGTGGAGGACGTTGCTTCACTGGCCCAAGTTGGAACCATCATTGCGCTCTTCCCGGGCGAGGCAGATCAGTCGCCGGCTTCTGGACGGCCGCTCACTGCGGCTGCTGGCCGCTCACGCTGGCTGCTGACTACACACAGTAGCCCATGGCAACTCACTGCCACAGGGGCTAAAGTCTATGCCGTTGCCGGTGACTCACGACAGCCCAGCTCCAGGTTGAACTGTTGTTCAGCATCTTAGCTGTGGAGGGCAGTGTCACTGGCCCTCATATGTGGGATCCGAACTGGGGCCCTCTGGCGTCCCAAGCGAGTTCTTAACCATCGCGCCACTCGGCTGGCCCAACATCAGGGATTTTTCAAACCTTGATGTCCCCTGCTTTTTCTAGGAAAATCCTGCTTGTGGCCTGCTTTTCCAGTCCCTCAAATAGGACCTTAAGGCAAGCAGCTTGGGGGCAGGGAAAGAGCATTCACTTAGAGTGAATATTAACTGAACACCTATTATGAACTGGGCCTTGTTCTAGGAGCTGCCCTTGTGGAACGTGTATCCCAGGGAGGTCTGTGGCCCTTTGGCCTGGACTGGGGTTCAGAAGACCTGCATGTGTGAGAGTTCTGCGGGGTTCATGCTCCACCCTCCCTGCCACCTGACATGGCTCCCTTTCCTACCTCTGCTTTTTGCAATTGCCATTTTTTCAAAGGCCTGCTCTGTGACCCTCTCTCCCGCCAATGGGATCTTCCCCCCACCTTCGTCTTCTTTCAGCTGGCCTTAAGCTCAGCTGCTGGGCTGACTGGGAACTTCCTGAGAGCAGGCCTGCTCCATTCCTGGCTCCCCCATAGGGGCCAGGGGGTGACCTAGAAGCGTGTGCTGAATCAAATAGAATTACCAGGGGCTGCCAACTTCAAGTGGAGAGGTGGAGCCACTCAGCAAGTAATGAGTATAAGCCCCAGAGTCAGATGAGACCTCCTGGCCTGAGTCCCATGTGACCTGGGCAAGTGACCTCACCTCTCTAAATCTCATTTCTTCAGCTGTAAATATGGGGATAACCCCATAGGGTTGCTGTGGAGAATGAAGTACACCAAGAGCATGGTATAGTGGTTGGCAGACAGTAAATGCTAATAGATGAAGCTATTATTATTTTAATATCCAACAAGCATTTGCTACTACGTGCAGTTTTATTCTAGGTGGGGCGTGGGGGTGGGGACATAATAGTAACCCAAGTATAAGCCATAGCCTCAACTTCCAGGAGCATATCCTTACCCCCACTGTGATTTCTAAGCCTTCAAGTCCAATCCCTATCCATCAGCAAGAATAACCCAGCCTCCTGGTGCCTGTGGCCTCCAGTCGCAGGGTATTTCTCCTATCTTGGTACTTGGTGAAAGTGGTCTACTCATCTTGCAAGGCCAGTTCCAATGGCACCCCCTCCAGGAAGTCTTTGTGGGCTTCTGGTCCTTGGTTCACATTGTCTTCTATCTGGCGCCCACTGACCACTGCCTCAGGTGTCCCAGTTACAATACCTATCACACTGTATTGTCACTGTTCTCACCCCATCAGCCAGAGAACTCCTCCAGGTCAGAAAAAAAATTGATCTATTCCTAGACTCATGGCACAAGGTACGTGCTGAATGGATGTTTGATGAACGAATGAATGAACAGATGGATGACAGATAAGCAATAAAGAAATAGGTGAGTGGGTGGGTGTGTGGATACAAAATGGGCACCCATAGGTAGGTGGGTGGGCTTACCTATAAGACCCACAAGCCATATCTTCGGATAGCACCCTTATGAACTCTGGAAAACAGCCTTTTGAGGAGCTATTATTATTACAGTCATTTTATAGAGAAGAAGAGGAGGACCTGAATGGCACAGGCAAGCCTTGAACCCAGGACTCCGCCCGCTGGACTGGCCCTCATGGGGCCCATTCTCACCTAGGAGCTCCAAGGATCTCACAATGTGATGGTGTTAAGTCACGCCGTGCAAGGGAAAGGTCATTCTCTGTGGGGCTGGCTTAATCATAGAAGACTTCTTGGAGGTGTTAGTGGTAGAATCTACGTCTGTCAAAGACAGGAGGCCTTGCCTAGCCCAGAGAGACGGATTTGACCGGAGCCACAGAACAAGTCCGCCACAAGGCCGGCACAAGAGTCCAGAGCCTCCACCACTATTGAGATCAAGGAAGGGTGAGGGCTTCCAGGATAGACTGGGTCCTGTGGGGGGCAATCCGTCTGGTGGAGTTCCATGTTCAAGGCCTGCTTCTGCCTCCAGAACCTTATTTTACCTGTCGATACAGTGGCGACCCTAGCTCCCATCAGGCTGGTTGCTCTGTGTGTGGAATAGGAGTGTGTGGAAGGGGGAAGGGCGGAGAGGGGTCGGTTGAGGTGACAGCTGAGGCTGCTCTCAGCGCAATCAGGCAGTCCACAGCCTCTCCCTGTGAACTCCAGGAGAGAAAACATCCAGAGATGTTTGTGTGGCTTGCCAGGCTACATGGCAGTTTTCTAATAGGGAGGGATTTTAATATTCGTTAAAAGGCAGATTTTTTTTCCCCAGCCCAAGGGCAGTGTGGTGGACCTGCCATAGTGGGTGAGCTCAAGGGTATCTGGGTACAGCCGGGCCTCCCAAGTTGTCACTCGCGAAACCCACCTCTTCTGAAGGTTAACTGTTGGCCTTGGCTCGCCTCTGCCCTGCCTTGGCCCTCAGGTGCACATTCTGAACTACAGGTCGGCCGTGTGGATGATCGCCGGGCTGCCTTGGGAGTTTCCAGGTCTAACGGCAGCTGGCTGTTGGACCCAGGGCACGTTCCTCCTCTCCCGTTGCTCCCGGGCTCTTCCCCAACCCCCGGCCCCCCGCGCGCCCCGCGTCCACACCTGCACGCGTGCCGCTTCATCCAACGCCAGGCCCACTGGGTGGTCCCTATGCGAGCCCAGCAACGGGCAAAGCGCGCACACGCAGCGCCGACAGCGGCGACAGAAGAGCTCGGCCACGCGGTCGCCGTGCTCAGGGCAGCGCCAGCCACAGGCTACCTCTGACTCGGCGGGACCGGGCCCCCCAGGTGTTCGGCTGATCGCCGCTGCGCTCGCCATTCACCTCCACAGTTTCAGGCGGCTGCGGTGCAGGAAGGAGCGCTAGTGGGGAATCGAAACCAGGGCTGCGGTGCAGGAAGGAGCGCTAGTGGGGAATCGAAACCAGGGCAGCGGGGCGGAGCGGCTCAGGCCCGCCCTGTTTCCGGGATGCTCTTCAATGGCAGCAAGCCAAGGTCGGGGGGCAGTGCCTGCATCATCACCCTCCTGACTAGTGGATTGCTCTCTTGCCCGACCCGTCCCTGCAGTTTTTAGCAGGCGTGGTCTAGCCAGCTTTGTGTCTGGCCTAGAGGTGGCCACAGCACAAGTGGGGGCTCGCTCCTGCAGACCTTAAACAGCCAGTTATTTTACTAGCAAAATGAATTTATTTGGGAATAGCAGAGGAATTGTAATTAGGGACAAGCAAGAGACAGCAAAAACCATACCTGCAAGTCCTACAAGCAAAGGAGAGGAATGTTACTTTATAGAGAAAAGGGAGGGAGTTGGGAGGGGCCGTTTTGAAGGAAAGACCATTGGAAGAAAGTGCGAGTTCAAGGGGGGTGAGTTTCTCATTGGCTGAATTGCTGGGCAAGAAGGAAATATTCCTTCCTTTTGCTGGAGTAGTAAGGTTACTACCATTTGGAAGGTGCATCTCTTCCGGTTGTCCCTGGTTGACAATTCTTCCTGTTAGGGTCTGTAATTGATTTAGAGTGATAGTGCCTGGGGCTCCCCCTTCTGGCCTCCCGAGTCCATTGTAAATGAGGGTTCCTTTTATTAATTTTTACACTCCTAATGGGCTAACTGGAAGGAAGTAGGCTTCTCCTGCTTAGGGACACTAGCCCTGTCATGCTCAGAAAAATGTAACCTTACGGCTGGGACTAGAATTGGTTGTGCCCTTCCCAGATGGTGTGCATTACCTACACTTCCCACTTTCTCTTGATTCTCTCTTGCCCTTTTCCTCAGGAGAAATAAGCATTCCCATAATTGTAAGAAACTCCAATTGCCCCCAGGCTAAGGTGTCAGCATCAACTGCATGTAAATTGGTACAGCCATTATGGAAAAAAGTATGGAGGTTTCTCAAAAAAAAGAAAAAAGAAAAAAAAAAGAAAAAGAAGAATAGAACTATCATATCATCCAGCAATCTCACTTCGGGGTGTTCATCCAGGATGACAATGGAGTCAGTTATCTAGAAGAGATATGTGTGCTCCCATGTTCATTAGAGCAGTGTTCATAACAGCCAAGATATAGAAACAACCTAAGTGTTCTTTGATGGATGAAAGGATAAAGAAGATGTGGAATATGTATATACAGTGAAATGTTACTCCGGCCTAAGAATGGAAATCCTGGGCCAGCCGAGTGACACGTTGGTTAGGAGTTGGCTTGGGATGCCGGCTCTGAGCAACAGTGCCCTGGTTCGGATCCCACATTAGGGCCAGTGACGCTGGGCCCTCTACAGCTAAGATGGTGAACAACAGCTCAACATGGAGTTGGGAAGTCATGAGTTGCTGGCGACGGTGTAGGCTGCAGCCCCTGTTGCAGTGGGCTGCCACTGTGAGTGGCCGGCAGCCAGTGTGAGTTGCCAAGAGCCGCTGTGAGCCGCCGTCCAATGGCCAGTGACCGATCTGCCTCTCCTGGGAAGAGAGCAATGATAATACCAACATGGGCCAGTGAAGCGACGTCCTCCACAACTAGACTGAAGAGCAAAAGAACAGCAACTTGTCTGTTCCCCTTCTCCAATTCCCCAATAAAATCTTTAAAAAATAAATTAATTAAAAAAAGAATGGAAATCCTGCCATTTGCAACATGGATGAGCGTGCAGGGCATTATGCCAAGTAAAATAAGCCAGACAGAGAAAAAACTGTATGGTATCACTTATATGTGGAATCCAAGGGGAAAAAAAATCCAACGTATAGCAAGAGAGTAGAAACATGGTTGCCAGGGGATGAGGGATGGGGGAAAAGGGTACCAACTCAGTTATAAGATGTATAAGTTCTGGGGATTTAATATGCAGCATGTTGACTATAGTTAAGAATACCATATTATAGGGGCCGGTGAAGTGGCTCGGTTAAGAGTGCAAGCTCTGAGCAACAGGGTTGCCGGTTCGATTCCCACATGGGCCAGTGAGCTGCGCCCGAGCTGAGCTGTCGCTGAGCTGCCAACAGGTGGCAGAATGGCTCAGCTGGTGAGAGCACATGTTGCTAACAACAAGGTTGAACACCGTACCTTGAGCTAAGCTGCCCTGAGCTGCCCACTGGCGGCCGGATGGCTAAGTGGTTAGAGCATGTGCTCTTAGCAACAAGGTTGCCGATTCAACTCCGACATGGGATGGTGGGCTATACCCACCTGCAACTAAGATTGAACGTAGCACCTTGAGCTGAGTGACCATGAGTTGCCGACGGGCAGCCGGATGGCGACTAGACTTGGAGCTGAGCTAGCTGCGTCCTCCACAACTAAGATTGAAGGACAACAACTTGGCTGTTCCCCTTCCCCAAGTCCCCAACACTGTTCCCCTTCCCCAATTCCCCAATAAAATCTTTAAAAAAAAAAGAATACTGTATTATATACTCAAAATTTGCTAAGAGTAGATCTCAGGTGTTCTTACCACACACACACAAATGGTAACTGTGAGGTGATAGGTGTATTGATTGTGGTAATCATTTCACAATGTATGCATAATGTTAACTAATCACAATGTGCACCTTACAAAATCACATACAACCTAAATACATGATTTTTATTTGTCAATCATACCTCAAAACAGCTGTGGGGGAAAAGTCTCAGCTCCCACCTACAAGGCTCTTGGTTCTTAATACATTTAATCCCTGGCCTGTCTATGCTCCACCCTTTGCTTGTTTCTAGTTCAGAGAACAGGCATTTTTCTCTGCTTGGAACACATTTTCCTCAAAAGCCCTTTTCCCTGCTTACTCCTATCTAGCCTTCATTTCTGCCTAAATATCACCTCCTCCAGGAAGCCTTCCTTGCTTCTCCTCCCAGAGCAGCCTGCACATCCCCTATCATGGCCCTCTCCTTCCCTCAAACCGTAACTGAAAACTCTTCAGAGGGCAGGAACCAATTCTGTCTTATCTGTTTCCCAGCCTGGTTTCTGGACCAAACAAACAGGTACTTAATTAGTATTTGTGGAACAAATCAAGAAAAGGAAAGCTCCATATATTAAAATATCTAGGCAGATGCTGTTTATTATTTTGTTATATTCTTTCCATTGCACGATTCCACATCTATTTATTTTCACTTTTATTTATTTTTTTTACAAAGATACAAGGAATTTCAGAAACAACATTAAAACAATCAAACTGTTTCAGGCACGGTTTCATATGAAAAACATAGATCAATTCCTGACTTCCTGCTTCCCTCTATAATACAATCTCAAGTTTTTGTTCCAGGAAGAACAATTATTGTAGCACTAAGGTGGATACACCCCCAAAGCTCATTTCCCAGCGCTGTCTTCATTCTTGGAAAGTCCCTGAGTCAACAGTCAGGGGGCTCCCAGGGCATGGAGCGAGGAGATGAATGCACTTTCTGCTGGCCCTGAGCATGAGGGCCTGGCCCTGCACATGCTGGGCGAGTTCCACTTCATCAATCAAGAACATACACAACGTAATTTTTTTAAAATGGCTTAAAAAAATATCTGATAAAAATTATCTATCCCTCTCCCTTGCTGTGAAATAATTTAAATAATTTACTTTAGATGTAGGAAAAAAGAAAGAAAGAAAAAAGAAAGAAAGAAGAAAGAAAGACAAAAGAAAGAAAGAAAGAGAAAGAAAGAAAGAAAGAGAAAGAAAGAAAGAAAGGAAGGAAGGAAACAAGTATGTTCATGGATTGTTTCTTAGCATGAGATCTGGGTTCCTTTGAGGTGGGGAGAGCTTGAGAAGGGACGTTTCTGTGCCGTCCTGAACATGGGGATAATACAGACTGCCGGACCCGTGTTACAGTAGGTTGTGTCAGTGAGTAGAGGTGGGCAGGCTTTGTAAACTGTGAAGTGCTGGCCACAAATTAGGTGGGAGAGGTAACCCACCCAGTGGAGCTCTGCTTTCCTGACAACGCCTGGGATTTGATCTTTGGCAAGCTTGGCAGGCCCCAGCGATTGAGTAAATGGAGAGCAAGACAAGGAACTGGGGCGCCTGATGTGTGCAGGCAGACGGGGGCTCAGCCATGGTTAGGGGAGTGGGCAATCAGGAGCACAGAGCCCCCAGAGACCTGAGGGAGGGCTCGGTACAATGCTTCCTGATTTTAGGTGCCTCTAGCCAGGACTTAGAGCATAGAGTTGGAGTCCCAGCTCCTGTCTGGTGTTCCTTACCCTCCTTGTCTTTACTGTAGATAGGTACAGATGGACTAGCCCAGAGTGTTTCCACCTTCACTGTATTGCAGAATCACCTGGAAGCTTATAAAAACATACACAAGGCCAACCCCTACTCTACAGAGTCAGCTTAAACTGTTCCAGGATTGGGCCTGGCTAGCTGTATTTCCCGAACACGACCAAAGGGATCCTAACATATAGCCTGGGCTGAAACCTACCAGGCCAGGTGGCCTCCTGCATTCCCCATCCTAGCTCCAGGATCGCCCTGTGGCACAGGCAAAACTCACTGTCTGCACCTCCTCAGTAAGGAGGGGTACACTTAGCTTCCAACATTCCATCTCTAGCTGGGCCGTTGTATTGACCACTGAGAAAGAATCTTAGAGAAGGGCTCAGAACAGATTCACAAAGGAGGGACCCAGAAAAGCTCTCCGACTGAAAGGGAAATTTTAGGGCCATGTGGTTCTACTTCCTTGCCTAGTGCAGTCATCCTTCTCCCAGAGTCCTCATGGCCAGGGGGCTCTGCAGGCTTACTCCCAGTGCTGGGGCTTCCTACCTCCAGGGGGCCTCTTCTGTTCCTTTGGGCTGACATCTGCTTACATCTTTCTGGCAGGAGCAGGCTCTTGTGACCTCAGGGCTTTGGTGGCAGTCAGTGGTTTTAGCCAACGCCCTGATGTCTGCATCCCACATAAGGGAGTATCTACCCACATCCCACTGATTCATTGGAGAGGATGGTTTGGGCTTCCTGTCAGCGTTCTAGAATTGGCCTGAACCTTGACTTCTTTCCCTAAAGTTAAACTCCCACTGCCCCTTTGCCAATGTCTTGTGAGTTCCCGCAGCAAACCTAGATCATCATCCTACATGTAGTTTTCCTCAGGTCAAGGACAACACTTCTTGTCTCAGGTGGCAGACTCCAGGGTCCCCCTTGTTCAGATGGAGAAACTGAGACCAGAAAGGGAATGATTTGCCAGTAGTCACTGTGCAAGTCAGGGGCGCAGCTGAGGCCAGACCAATGGATTCCTGCCCTGTGATCTGAGAATTGTATCGGACCAGAAACAGCAGAAAGACAGACCCAGGAGACCAGGAGCTCAGCCCAGCCTCCTGCCATGAATTCTCTGGGGATCTGTTTCCCCGCCTGTAAATAAGGAAGTTGGGCTAATCACTGGTTTTCAAACTTTAAATTTTTTCGAGTTGCAGAATTATGTATTCCATAGAGCCGATATATAAAACAAAAAGAAGGGGAGCTGTCTGGTGGAAATGGGGGGGCACAGCTCTCCTGCTTAGCCTTCTCCCCATTCTACGGACCACCCACAGTTTAAAAATCACAGGTAGCTTCACCTAGGTCCTTCCAGCTCTAACTTTCTATTGTACAATGTTCTTTCCCTTGAGACGTTATAGCTCATCTTGGACCCTTACAAACAGAATTAAACAGAAGGCAAGGTATCATCTAAAAAGAGTCAATTCAGACATTGTTGTTTCAAGAAGGCAAATAGAAAAACGGCACCATGTCCCACTGGAAATCTTTCAGTGACCAAGTTTTGTTTTCTGGTAAAAAATATAGAAATAGTGGTTGTTCTTGGGGGACTTATGGTTTGGTTCTGAACCTCCCCATGGAGCCGAGTGGTGTCCCTGAGGGCGAGGAGAGCAAGAGACCTCTGCTCAGAGCCATTCTGAGGTCATGCTCAAGTTTTTGATCTCTAGTTCCAATTGTTTGGCCTGGACCTCGCGCTGGGTCAACAGCTCCCGGAGTCTTCGGATCTCCTCTTGTTGCCGATAGAACATTTGTAGCAGCTGGGAAAGCACAGGAGAGAGGGAAAGGTCATCTGGGTGTCCTAAGATGCCAGGGGGCAGGACACCAGCAGACAGGAGAAAACATTGCCCCTTTTGGACTCAGAAAGGTGGAGGTGATTAAATTAATGTGGCTGAGGCCTAAGGGGGCAGCCACTGTGCATAGATCTTTCACAAACACTTCTCTTCACTTGATAAATAAAATTCAAAAAGATGACATTTCAGGCATTTTTTACCTCCTTAGAGTCCCCCATGGGATGGAGGAAAGTGTATTTGGCTCTGATGTCTGGAGATTGGAGTTTTCGACACCACTAAATCGTGTGACTTCAGGCAAGTTACTTACCCTCTGAGCTTTAATTTCCTCCTCTGAGAAATGGAGGTCAGAAAACTAACCTCAGCATTATTACGATTGCTGCTGCTGTTCAGAATGGTACTAGGTGTTGGGTACTCCCCCTTGTAAGGGTGGTAGTATTAGTGCCCCCACAGTTACCACTGTGCAAACTGAGGCTAAGAGAGGCTCAGCCCCGCCCCTCAGGGCTGAGGTCCTACAGCTAGTGCTCAGCAGAACCAGGATTAGAATCCCTCCCTGAGATGCCGGCCCTTGGGTTTTTAGCCACTACCTACTGACTCTCAGGGCGGCTGAGAGAATTCACTCAGATGATATATCAGAGTGCCCACCACAGGGCCTGGCACACAGCAGACACTTAACACATGTTGATTCCAAAAGCACAGGAAATCCTAGAACTGAAAGGGACTTGAATACCCATCAAGTTAAACCCTTTGCATTTTACAGATGACTTCCCATCATCTGTTTGTAAACCCACCATCTTGACATCCAGATGGTGCTCATTACCTGTTTGTTGAATGAATTAACAAAGTGAATTAAGTAGTTAGGCCAGGCCACACAGCTGGTTATTTTTCTTGCCCTTCATGTTCTACCCCCACCCCCACCCCCACCCAGTGCAGCCCCACCCTCCCTCATTCACACACCTCATTCTCTGTTTTTGGAGGGGGGCATTCGAAGATGTCAAAACCATTTGTGAGCCAGGCTTTCTTCTCCTCCAGCCTGTTTTCTGCCGCCCACCTTGGCGCCTTTATCTCCAGCAGAGAGGACGGCCTCCGGCCGTCTTCTGCAACCAGTTTTTCTGTCTGGTTGAAGAGCTGGGGCGAGGCAGGGACCACGGGGCTGGAGAGTGGTCTCTCTCGGGGCAGAGGCAGGGGGCTCAGCAGCTCAGAGCCGGGCCTAAGGGACACCAGGATTGGCCCTGGGAGGGAAGCAAAGGGCTATGTGAGGACTGAGTGGCCATGAGCAAATCGGCATGGATGGGGGCACTGACACACAAAGTCATGCAGAGACACACAGAGCCACACACACACACACACACACACACACACACACACACAGAGAGAAATATGCAAAGGTGTGGGAGATTTGGCCACACGCAGACAGGCACAAACCCACGGACAGGGGCAATCAGAGAGCAAATACCCATGCCTGTGACTATCTAAGGAAGCGTGGTCTGTAGGAGCAGCACAGAGCATGCCCTGGTGCTGCCCCAAACACTTTGAGCTCCTCAGGTGAAGCCTTGCCCTTGCTTTGTAAGGACAGTCCCACCCACACTGTGCTCTGCCATATACCAGTTCATGAATTCTCCCAAAGCCCCTGAGAAGCAGAGAAGACAGGTTTCACAGAGATGGATGAGGAAATGGAGGCTCAGGGAGGGTTGAGACTAAGGGTTATGCCAAATAAGGGGGTGGGGTAGAAGCAGAGGGAGAACCCAATCAGAGAGGCAGCTGCTGGCGTGGGGGTGGGGAGCACACACAGGCTTTCCCCTGGGCTGGGCTCTTATGTTGACAGGGCAGGGAGGGTGAGTCAGGGTAGGCAGAGTGGGCAGAAGGACCTGCGTAGGGAGCTGCTGCCTAGAGGGTCTCTTGGGTCAAAGAGTAATTGTGGCGTTTGGGGTGTGAGGATGAGCAAGGACGTCTAGCTGAGGCTATCCCGTCACTCTGCACGGCCCAGAGTTTAGTTTTCCATGGAGCAATCTCCCTTGATTTGGAGGGACTTTTCTGGGCCGCTTGGGACAAGTCCCTCCCTTCCTGGATCCGTATGTGATCATAGCAGCCACTGGGGACTGTCAAGGACCAGCCCTCCAGGGTTATGGGAGAATACAAATACAGTCTAAACCCCTCTCAGCTTCTTGGGCCACTGGATACTCCGTTTATCCCCCACATTCACCTAAGGCCTTTCCTCTGCCTTCCTTACCTTTATTCATCCCACTGAGCCACTCCCGAGCTGTCAGAGAGGGCTGGGCCCCTGCGGTGGGTGGGTAGATGTCCTCTTGGTAGGATTCCGACTGCAGAAGAAGTCAGGACAGTGAGAGCTGGGGTAGTAGGGAAGGCCGCCCAGTCGGGAAGGGCCCTTAGACAGCTGGGTGTCTAGGCCCTCCCCTACCCCTGTGAGTTGAGGAAACCAAGGCCCAGAGACCAAAGGGACGTGCCCAGGGTCACACAGCAACTCAAGAGCAGAGATGGGTAAGAGTCAGGACTCCTAGCTCTCGATGAGGCTGTACTGACCACGAGAAAGGCTTTCTTCTGCTTGAAAGAAGTGGCCATCAGCCTTCCTGTTGCTGGCCCAGGGGCATGGGCTCCAGACTCTAGGCTCTGGGGTCTGTCTTCTCCAGGAAGGGTTCCCCGCCTCCCTTGCAGATGTCACCACCACCCTTACCCGCCGGGGTACAATCATGGATACAGGTTCAATGAGGCTTTTGGCTGTAATCAGCTTGTAGAAGCGGAAGATCTCGCAGGAGGATACGTCGAGACCTCTCTTTGGCATGACACCTGCAGGCAGACAGCCAATAAGGGCCAAGCGGTTCCGGCTGGGCTAGGGCCACGGGGACCCAGTGTGAGCGGCACAGCCAGGCTGCACACCTGGATGTGAACAGAGAGCATCCTCCTGCCACCGTCCTTCCCTCAACAAACAGTTCATGAGCAAACGTGAACAGGGCCGGGCCCTGGGCTGGGGAAATGGGATTGAAATCATCAGACCTTGTCCCCACCTTCAAGGAATTAAACAATTGTAGCTCGACGTTTGCAGGAAGTGTGCTCTGCTCCTGGCCTCCATTGCCATCCCCACGGCTCCTGACCCAGATGCTCTTACTAGAGCATGTCCAGCTTTATTTTGATTACTGTCAGCATGGTATATCTTTCTCCACCCCTTTAATTGTAATCTAGCTGTGTCTTCATGTTTAAGTGAGTTTCTTGTGGACAACAAATAGTTGTCTCATTTTGTTTTTTTTATCCCCACACACACTGAAAAAGTACGGGCTCTCTCAGGCCAGTCTCTCCCATCTGCTTGCTCCTGTTTCAACTGCTTGACTTTGACCTGGAACACCTCCATTCTCTCCCCATGCTGCATTCAACCTCCTCTTTCTGTTTCTCAAATGTCGCCTACTCCAGAAAGCCGCCCAGAGAACCTCCTGCACACCTCACTAGCGGTCCCATCAAGTCAAGAGCGTGTTGACCTGCCATCTTCCCTCCAGAATGTGAGCCCCTCCAGAGCGGGTCCTGAATCTGACTCCTCCCTGTCTCCCCAGGCCCCAAGCGGCCCTGGTACCCCACACTCACCAATCCCCTTCTGTGGGTGATGGGAGCGGTACTCTGTTAGGTAGTTCAGGTGAGGTTTGTCGGCGCTCACCTCATAGTAGCGGATGTTCCCGTCTCCCTGAGGAGGGGGAGGGTATGATTCAGAGCTGGTTCCCATTCGCCTTCCCCCCACTCCCAACCTGGACCCCCACCGCAATGCAGCAGAAACCTGGCATTCACAATAGGTAGAGTTGGCAAAGCCACCTCACACAAGGGAACATCAGCGAACTGTCACCAAGGCAGTAGGACAGTCCTCATTTTAACACTCTGTCCCCCCAACCATAATCCAAAGCCTACCCGGGAGCCTCCAAGGCAGAAGTTCTTGGGGCACAGGCCCGAACCCCACTCCCATTCAAGAGCTGCACACAAAGGTCAGGGTGGCATGTCCTGAAACCAGCCAGTGGGTCTTACCTCTAGGGGCATTTCTGGTTGTCACTGTCATAACGACTGGGCAGAGTGGGGATGGGAGAAGGCTGCTGCTGGCATTGGTGGGTAGGGGGCAGGGCTGCCAAGTACGGAGAGTCCTACCTAATGAAGACCCGCTCTGCCCCAAATTTGAAGGTGCCCGAACTAGAAATACCAACTGGTTCCTCCTCATCTGGACCCAGATGTGGGGAGGGACCAGCTCGGGGTTTCCAGCTACTAAAGCCCTGGGCCCAGATGCTCTCGGGGAGCCAGGAAGGTGTGAGACAGGTGCTGGGCTCACCACAGAGGAGAGTGTCCAGCAACTCTTGTCTGTCCCTGCCCCTGCTTTGCATCCCAAGGGCTCCAAGCTACTGTCTGGTCACCAGGGGCGAGGCTTGGTGTAGTTCTGCCTCTTGCCTCAGGAGTCCATGAGGCCACCTCCCTCCCATGCCAGGCTGACCTTCCCCACCACGTAGAGCATGTTGGTGTCCGCATCATAGAAGGGAAACAGCACTCCTGAGGAGCAGTCCAGATCCTCCTCGGTGAGAGGCACAGAGAGGTCATCCTGCAAGGGAAAGGAGACCAGGAAGGCCTTGGGTCAGTCATGGGGCCCTCATTAGCGCTCTGAGCTAAGAATTCCTGCCATGGAGCTCTGGATGTGTGTATGTGTGTGCACATATGAAAGAGCGTGAAAGACTGTGCATGCGTGTGTGTGTGTGTGTGTGTGTGTGTGTGTGTGTGTGTGTGTGTGTGTGAGAGAGAGAGAGAGAGAGAGAGAGAGAGAGAGAGAGAGAGACACACAGAGAGAGAGAAACCTCCACCTTTTATTATACCAGCATGTTGCCTTTAATAAATCACTTCTCACACACCTGATCTCATTCCAGCGCTCTGCCTCCTGTTTTGTAATTTTTAGTAATAGACGCAGAAGGAAATTCAGAGACAGGAAGCAATCTGGCCAGTCTTTGAAACTCTGGCCAAGTGATCCCTCAAATCAATACTGCTTGGCCTGGCCCTCCTCACACCCCACCCTCAGCTGCCTTAAACATGCCTCAGTATTTTATTCCTAGCCCTTGCTCCAGCTGTTCCTTCTGCCCAGAAGGCCCCCTCCTCCCTTCCCCCCAGTCTTGGTTCCAGATGTGGCCACATCCCCTCCCCTATACTTCAGCCTCTTCTTCATCCTGACCCCTCTCCCTCCTCAAATGACAAGATGCACAAGATCTGGGCTTATGCCATCAGGCTACTGGCAACTCCCTGTTATTCATCAATAAATTCAATGAATGAATGAAGGAATGAACGAATGAATGAACAAAGTCAGCACTCAGCTGGAGTGATGCTGAGGGATGTTGCTGGGGTTTCGGGGGAGACTCACCTGGTTCCACAGGACCGTCTGCCTGTTGTTCCATCGGGATAAGCCTGTGGACAGCAGCATCCTCAGGTTCCCCAGAAACAGCACTTTGTTGGCCCGGTGCCCCTTGTAGCTGGCTTCCTGGAGAGACATGTGTGGTCAGGGACTCCCCTGCCTTTGCTTATGCTACTACTCCACCTGGAACGCCTGCCTTTCTCCCCCAGCTCTGCCTGGAGAATCCTTCCAGGGTTCTTTTACTGAGCTAGAACAAGAAGCGAACTTCTGCCCCGCTCCATGCTCTTGTTGAGAGATTATTGAGCACCCACTATATGCAAGGCATGGGGCCGGGCGGGCACTGTCACCTGGCTTATCTCACTTAATCCTCTGAGAGGAAGGATGAACAGCCCATTGTTGCAGATGAGGAAACAGAGGCTCGGACACCTGAAGTGCTTGCCTAAGGCCACACAATAGACCAACATGTCACGCCTCCTGACAGAGCTGAGGCACACTGACAGCCTTGGGTGTTAGACCAGGTTCAAATCCCAGCTTTCCATGTAGGCATGTCGCTTAGCCTCTCTTCAGCCTCATCTTTCTCATCTGAAAAATGGGGATGACACGCCCTATCTCCCAACAAATTGGGGATAATACGTGTGAAGGCTTGGCCAGAACGCTACCAGCATTACCTCCCTGTTCTTAGAAGCTTCTGCCATCCCCATTCCACTCCTTGCTCCTCTGACCCCAAGCCAGACCCCAGCCTAGCACTGACCTGGAAGGTCCCTGCTCGGGGGTCGAGAACCCGAATCTTGCGGTCTTTACAGGTGGTGGCCAGCAGGCTGCCGTCAGTGTTGAAGGACATGGAGAGGATCACGTCTTGGTGACAGTTAATAGTCTTCACAGGGCTCATGATTACAGACTCCTTTGTATCCAGGTTCCAGACCATCACCTGCACGGCAGAGAGCTGGCTCTGAGCACAGTGGCCACCCCCTGCCTCGGCCCCCACCGTCACATGCCGGCCAGGCTGTAGTGAAACACGGTATTCCCCGGAGGGAAGCGCAGATGGCAATCTGGCCAAGAGGCCTCGGGTGGGCTGGATCTGCCGGCTGAAGCAGCCACGTGGCAGGAGGGGGTAGCCAGGAGTCAGGCTGTCTGGCAATGAAAAGAAAATACCATCTGCCTTGGAGTAACAAAACATCCATGCTGGGAGGACCCCAGGGGACCAGCTAGTCCAGGGGGTTTCAAGCAGTTATTAACAGCAGTTTCCACCTCATACAGATAAACAGGGCTGCCATGTTTAGTTGCACAGGCTGTATACTGCACAGCTCCAGGGCAATCCATTCCCATCACCCATGATGTGAATGGTGCCCCCTGGAGTTGTGTACAGAATAACCTGCACACCCCCATGCAGTACCCTGCAGACACACCCTACATAGACAGATATAGAGCACGTCTGATCAGAAGGGGAAAAGGCCCTCCCAACCATTCCCATTTTATCCATCACTGAGGCCCCGGATGTACCTCAGTAAAGCCCTAGAGAGTTGTGAAAGGAAGAGTTTAAAAGCCACAGCTTTGGTCACACCAACCCCATGTGTGTACAGGTTGAGAAACTGAGGCCCCGAGATGACAAGGGACTTTCCCGCATCACACTGCAAGTCAGACATGAGTTGGAATAGAATCTAGGTGTCTTGAATTTTCCTAATCCACAAGGGCCCACAACCTTCCAGCTTGGCAGTCACCTGAGCAGGGGGGAGCTTCCTGTGCAGGGTACAGCTCATCCCTCCAGGCAGACTAATGGGTTGACTAGTGTCCCCCCAAAGTCATGTCCACCCAGAGCCTCAGAATGTAACCTTATTGGGACACAGGGTCTTTGCTGATGTAATCAGTTACAGGTCGTACTGGATTAGGGTGGGCCCCACATCCAATGACCGGTGTCCTTATAAGAAGAGGAGAGGACACACAGACACAAACAGAAGAAGGCCACGTGATGACAAAGGCAGTCTGGAATGATGCAGCTGCAAGCCAAGGAATGTCTGCAACCACCAGAAGCTAGAAGAGACACAGAAGGATTCTTCCCTAGAGCCACTGGAGGAAGCATGGCCCTCCCCACACCTTGGTTTCAGGTTTCTGGTTTCCAGAACCGTGTGAGAAAAAAACTTTTATTGTCTTAAGCCATCAACTTGGTCATCTGTTCAGGCCGCCCCAGGAAGCTAATGCACAGACAGACCCACCTTGTAGTCATAGCCGGCACTGAAGAGGACGTTGGCGGCCGTGGGGTGCCACTCCACCAGGCCTACTCTGCGGGAGTGGCCCACGAGCTCCTTGCTGCAGGCTGTGAGGCTCTTTGACAGCAGCTGCTTGGGGATGTCCCATATCTTAATCTGTCGGGGATACATGGCCCCAGGGGGAATGTTAGCCAGCATCACCTTGGCACCGTGCCACCCTAAGAACTGGCAGTACTCAGCAGGAGGGTCGGGGAGCTCTCTCTATCCACCTCTCTCTCAGTGGAGGCGCAGCTGGGGCCCCTCAGAGGGACAGGCGCTTTGCCAAGGTCCTCCTTGGCAATGCAGCAGGGGCTGGCATTTGCCAGAGATGAGTCCAATGCCCCCTATCTTCCCCCTGGTAATCTTTGTCATCCTAATAACCTGAGGCAGTGGGCGGCTGGGTGGCACTGGCCTGACTCCCAGGCTGGATGTCAGAGCAAATCTGCCTCCCACTATAGAATAGCCCCAAAGGACAGTGGTCTACCCCCTCCATGTCCAAAAGGCCCAAGGAAGAGCCTTGAATGCCAGGAAGAAGGGTTTGTGCTGTTTCCTCAGGGCACTAGAGAGCCAGTGCAGTCTCTGGAGAAAGGCAGGGCAGAGACAAGCTGTTTCCTGTGGAGGGGCCCCCTTTATGTTCCTCAGTATCCCCTCTATGGAAACTGACACAAGTCCTCTTAGAATTTTTTACCTGCTTCTCCTGATGAATTAGTCTGTTTTCTTTGACCAGACAGTGGGAGTTCTGCAATATTCTATTGCTCTTTTTGCCTTGGCTGCCAGGCAGCTCTGAGCTAAACCTGGAGCTCAGCAGCAGCAACCTTCAATTGCCAACATTTCTAGTTTTATTTCCTCACTTCCTCCACCTGTGGCTGCTGTGCTTTAGGGAACTAGCATAGTTCAGTGAAAAGAGCTTGGACTCTGAAATCAGGCCTCAGTTTGAAGACTGTCTCTGATTTCACAAACTGTGACCCTGGGCAAAGCTGCACCTCTCAAATCTTTGGCTTCTGCATCAGAAAAACACTGTACCTTGCGGAGCTGCCAGGAAGGAAGATTGAGTGAAATGATATGTATAATGAGAGTCAGGAACACAGTGGGCTCACAATAAATGACAACTATGACTTGTATCCTTATTTGAATCACCTGATCATATCTGTCTTTTGTTTTAAGCCATATCCACCACATTTTAGAAGTGGCATAGAATAAATTATAATTAACACTGAACATTGCGGGAGCAGGAACTATATGTCCCTGGTACAGAACAGGAGGTCAAAAAAGTTGGTGGGACTGAAGCCTTTGGGATGGTTTTGGTGTCCATATTCATAAATGGCTCCCACTTCTGTCCTTTTAAAATTTGCTTCCCTACTGTCTGTGAGATTTTCTGGCCACAATAAACATGCCCCTCATAGCATTTTCTAGTTCCCCCAAAAGATGGGCTTCCCAGTGGAATATGAATCTCATTGAATCTAGACAGTTGGGAGCTATTATGCCCATCTTCTAGATGGGGGAACTGAGGCCAATAGACGGGAGGGGTGGTGCCCCAAGTCCCATAGGCCCAGGACTTCTCCTCAGTCTAACTTACCCCAGCCCCAAAGTGTGACATCACCTCAAGGAGGATGAAGGAGTCAGCAGCAGCATCTCCCTCTGCCTCAGTCCCACTTCACTTTGTCAAGGGAATGCCCTCATGTACTGACGCTTACCGTGGCATCTTCAGAACAGGAGGCAATCTCAAAATCATTGAAAGGGTTCCACTTGATGTCTAGGACGTTCCCTCTGTGCCCACAGACCTTCGGGTAGTGGGGGTCCAACTTTCCCGTCTGCAAAACAGTGCCCAGGGGTGTTGGGGACGGGAGGGGGCTAATTCCTCTTTAGCATCTGGATGGCCATTCTGTTAGCAATCACCGAGTAGACAGGAAAATGTAAGGGGCATGAATCTAGGACTTACCACTGTTCCCTGTGTACTCTTGGGGAAGTCACATCACTTCTCTGAGCCTCAGTGTCTTCCTCAGTAAAATGGAGGCAGTGATAGATGTTTCACAGGGTTGGAAGGGTCACAGAAGATGAATGTGGAAAGGGTCTAGCCCAGTGCCTAGCACATAGTAGGTGTTCAATAAAAGGTAATTTCTCTTCATACACTGCTGGTGGGAATGCAAAAATAGTGCAGCCACTTTGGAAAACAGTCTGGCAGCTCCTCAAAAGGTTATAAACACAGAGTTACCATATGACTCAGTCATTCCACTTCTAGGTATATCCCCAAGAGAAATGAAACCATAGGTCTACAAAAAATGGTACACCAGTGTTCACAGCAGCACTGTTCACAATGGCCAAAAGATGGAAACCACCTAAATGTCCATCAACAGATGAATAGATATACTATACAAAATATAGTATATTCATACAAAGGAACATTATGCAGCCAAAAAAAAAAAAAACCGAACTACTGATCTGCACTACAACATGGATGAACCTTGAAGACGTTACGCTGAGTAAAATTAGTGAGACATAAAAAGTCACAAAATATTCTATGATTCCACTTACATGATGTATCGGATGTGGTTGAATTGCTTGAGCACATCTCCTTGTACCTGGTATTCAAAACCCTGACTAATGCATATGAAAAATTCAAAACAGGTAAAGCCATAGAGACTGAAAGCAGATTAACGGCTTGGGGAAGGGGGTAATGGGTAGTGACTGCTAGTGGGTATGGAGTTTCTTTGGGGGGTGATGAAATTATTTTGAAATTAGATAGCGGTGATGGTTGCACAACCATGGAATCTCCTAAAACCTACTGAATCGTACACTTTAAAATAGTGAATTTTATGGTGTGTGACTTATATTGCAATGAAAAAGAAAGGGCATTTCCTTCCCTTCCCCCCTTTCCTGCTGAGATTTCCTATATAGGTGCTGGGAGGATACACAGGTCCCACAGCCCACGCCACGCAGCCTCGAGCTTTCCAACTGCACTGACAGGCTGAGATTTCCTGGATCATGGGGCAGTCACACTGGTTCAGTCACAGAAACTTGGAGCTGGCAGGGACCGACATACTCATTTTACACATCACACTGCATGGTCCCGGCAGAACAGGGAGCAGGGCCCAGGAGCTCCGCCTGCCCACGCAGTCATGGCACGCATCCACCATCCAGCCTCAGGCTCTGGAGCCCACCCACCAGAATGCTCCCCTGACCGCTGTATATCTAAGTGAAAGTGACAACTGAGAAGAAAACTGGCCAACATCCTTTCATTCAGCAAATCTTTATGAGAAACCTAGCAGACAGGTACTATCCGAGGTGCTAGGTGAACATAAGATGCAGTACTTGACTTTGAAGAATCAACAGTCTTGGGATCTTTAAAAAGGAACTTTCAAGAACAGAGTGAACTCAGGGAACACCCAGCGTCCCCTTCCCTCCTCTCCCCAACTCTGTAGAGACCCCTGCACTTTTGTGGGATGTCTTGAGACCATGCCCACTGAGATTGCGCAAAGATGCTGCAGGTGATCTCCAACCTTGTTCAGCAAGGCTGTGAAGTGGGCAGCTGCTATGAGAATAGACACAGGGCTTCCCTGTCACCTTGGGCAAACTAGGGACAGACAACCAAGCCCCCGGCTTTTGGGGGGCTGTATGTCCGCATCTTAGTAGCTCTGCAAATACAGGCGGCGGCCCTGGGCTCCTCTTCAGAAATACTCAACTCAGCTCTCACCCCTCAAGAAGCGGTATTATACACCTCACCCTAGACTGGATCCCTTACTGGACGGGGAACTCTATAAAGGACATTATTTGACAAATTAGAAAGTGAATGGTAAAGTACTGTTTCAATGTTAAAATTAGTGAAGTTCATAAGTATTTAGGATAAAGGGCAAAGGTGTATGTAAGTTACCCTCAAAGAGTTCAGAAAAAAAAATTATACCCTCACTATATATTCAAAGAGAGAGTAAAAGAGTATTTGGACTAGTGTCATTTGATAGTGATGTGTGAGGAGGTGGGCGAAAAGTTCCATTTCTTTTCAGACTTCTTGATGGCTGAAAAAAATGGGTCCCTGGACAGGGAAAAACGGTGCATGCTCCCTGCCCCCTGCAACAGGGGCAGCACCTACAGCCAGGGCCCTGGAAAGAGAACACTGCACCCACAGGCCCCGGCTCAGGTCTGCATGGGACCGCGGTCCAGCCATGGACCCCTCATCCAGCCTCCAGGTTTCTCTCCATGCTGTCATCAGGCAAGTTTACAAGAACTAATATCTGATTGCATCTGCTCAAATTTTGCAAGCCTCTTTATCCTCATCTATAAAATGTGAATAATAATCTCTTCCTTGCAGGTTTGTTATGTGGGTAAAATGAGATATTGTGCACAAAAATCCGAATGGTGATGGCCTATTGTAAGTGCTCAAATAAGAGCAGCCATTATATGTATGCGTGTATGTGCACGTGTGTGCGTGCACATGTACATGTGTATATCAAAACTGAGAAAGGAAGGGAATGCATCAAAATGTTATTCATGATTATCTCTAGAGGGTAGGATAAATGGGTGGTTTTTATTATCTGTTTCTTTTTTAAAAAATTTCCAAACTTTCTATTAAAACTGTGCAAATTTTACAATAAAAAAAGTATTTAAGACAAAACCACAGATTTTCTGAAAAGAGGGGTCCTTCCAGCATTTGCCAAAAATTTATTATAAAACTGTAGAACTTGAAGGGCTCTCAAACCAGGATGGTAAAAACACAGCAAAGCTCTCTTATCCTGCAACAGTGGCAGGCATCACTAGTAGATCACGGCATTCTCTCACTGACCCCAGACTTGCCCAGCATCACAGGGAATGTAAGGGGCAGAGCTGGGCTGGGGTCCAGGGCTCTGGCTGCCAAGTGTGGCTCTGTGGTGTCCTGACTGTGCTCTGAGGGAGCACCAGGCTTCTCTGAGTCAGTCTCCTACCGCCTGCCAAGAACTCTTCCCTTTTCTTGGATCATTTCCTGGGTCAAAGGGCATGAGCAGTGCTGGTCATTTGCTATGGCACGCCCAAATGCTCTCAGGGCCTTTATCTCTACACTCTGGCCCAGGGCCATGCCCCAATTTCTGCCCTGAGGGTTCCTCAGAGGAGCTGATTGTCAGGCTGGCCTTGGCTGACAGGAGGCAAATTGCTCAGGAGCCCCATTCAGACCCACACCTCCCAAGTCAGCCCAGCTACAGACTCAGGAGGTGCTTCGGGACCACACAGGGCTCAGATGGGCAACTCCTGACAGATCTGACCTTGGGCCAGCGCTCCTCCCAGGCCTCTACGAGCAGAGGCCCCAGCCCCAGACAGCTTCTCTTCCTACTCAGAGAACAAGGGATAGCTGGTCCTCCCCACAGAGCACCAGCAGGCTGCTCTGTGGCTAAAAGGGTTTTGTGCTGAGGATCCCATTAACAGACATTAGCCAGTCTGATGGGCTATTGACTGAGCTGCTAAAAGCCCTGTCAGGGCAGGGACATTTATAATCAGGAGGCCACTTCCGCCATTCTGTCCATTAGGCCAGGAACAGGCCTCTCTGATTTATGGGAGACACAAGCTCTACATCAGGGGAGATACATCTGCTCGCCGCACAGACCTCAGAGGACCCTGGCTTGGGTACAGGAGCCGACTGCTCAGCTCGGAGACACACCACCTCCAAGTCCCCACTGGGCTGCTCTGGGGCAAGACGGAGTGGACAGGGCTGTAGGACCCTGGAGGACAGAGCCAGGCGGGTGGGGTCGCTCCAGGGGCAGACCTCAGGGGCCTGGATGGCAGAGCTGTGAGGCCATTGTCATGACCCCCTGGGCTCACAGGGACAGTCATTCCTACAATAGTGCCATAGTCATAGTCTCAAGTGACCCTCCCAACAGGCGAGGGCGAACATGAGAGGCAGGGGTGGTAGGGGCAGGCAGACGTAGTTTGCATGGTGTAAAGGGTTTGGAGGGCAGCCTGACTCTGGTTTCCTGAGTTTCCTGCTTATAGCACTCACTACTGTGCAACCTTGGGCAAGTGACCTCAGATCTCAATGCCTCTGTTTTCTCATCTACAAAATGGCAACAGTACTGGGACCTTGCGGGGTATGAGTATTAAATGAGTTAATACACATAAAGTGCTTAAGACAGTGGCTGGTACATGGTAAGCTCTCAGTAAATTCGCCAGTGTTAAGTTCATCAGAGCTAATCACAATTATCCAGTCTTATTCTTGCTCAGAATGTTTCAGGGGCCCAGAGATGACCTTAGTGTGATTCCAAACTATTTTACAGGGGGACTCCGTCACTTCTACCCAACTGATGGGCAGTTGCTCTAGGGCTGCCCTCACTGAATAAATTGATGCCTTAATCATCTTCCAACTGATGAACTCAAGCACATTCTCGCTCTACAAGCAACAGGTTTGTAAATGTTAGGAACCATAACTTAGGGAGTCATTTATGTGCCAGGCCCTGTGCCAGGAGCTCTGCTCATATTATTTATTCCCCAACCACCCCAGGAAGTCGTATAAGAATCCCTTTATAATGCAGAATCTGGGGGTCAGAGGGGTTAACAATCATGTCCTGAGGGCCACGGGACATGATAAAGAACACTCAGGGCTTGGAGAGAGAAGCAGAGGAAAGGCCCAGGGAAGGCTTCTTGGAGGAAGAGGAGGCCTTTGAATTGGGCCTTAAAGAGAGAGAGAGAGAGGCTTTGATGAGGCTAGGGTGGAGGACAGGCATTCCACGTCAGAATGGCAGGGCCGTAGGTAGGTTTTAAGCGGGAAGTATCCTTAAGCAGACCTCAGGGAAGGCAGGCTGAAAACTGGGATGGGAGAGGAGGCCAGACAAGAGTGGTGAGGTTGTGGGCATGAAGACAGTCACCATGCACAGGACTTATGGCTGGACCCTAAGGAGACGGACATGTGGACACATGAATTATGTCCTGATTACAGGGGGTGAGACTTGGGGCCCGAGGGCTGCCCAGAGGAGAGAGTTAAACAGAAGGAAAGATGATAGGCATGTTCCCTAATCCTGGGACCATACCTGCTGTTAAAATGCAAATCATGTTCCCGTAAGGATTTAGGGCGTCATTCATCGGCCCTTTGCTTATGAGTACACAGATAAACATGATGGTTTATGGTAGAATCCCATAAGCAGGACTGGGAATAGCGAACTGCAGAGGTTATCTGGTAACCTCACTTGGTTGTCTCCAGAGATGGGGAGCTCACGTCTTTCCCAAGTGGTTTATTCCACTGTTGGACCGTATTTACTGTGAGAAAACGTTTCTTGCTTCAAGCCCAGTGTGGCCTCCCTGTGGTCCCTCCCATTCCCCCCACTTTCCGATTCTAGTTCTAGCTCTATCCTTTGGGACCCCATAGACACCGTTCCCCCTGTCCCAGACCAGCTCCTGGGAAATTTGAAGGCAGGGGACCCATTCCTTGAGTAAGTCCTTTTCCAGGCTGAACAGACCCCTAAAGCTGAAAGAGACTTAAAATGAAATAAAACAAAAAACAGAAAACCAAACTAGCCCACACCCTGCATTTCTGGAAGGGGAATCTGAGGGTGGAGGGAGCAGGTACGTGCCATGAAACGCTCTGAGATTCAAATGGCAGCTGGGACAGGCAATGGAGGGCTTTGATGAGGAAGGCAGGGTTTTATGTGCAGGCACTGGGGAGTCCTGGGAGGCTTCTGAGCAGGGAAGTGACATGGTCAGGACACTGGTTTGAGAAAGGTCCATCTGCTTGTGAGAGCACAACAGTGAAGTGTCCCCTTCACCCTTCTCCCACACCTGAAGGCCATGGTGTCCACTGGAGCCCTCAGGCCCCCGGCCCCGCTCTGGCCTGTTCCAGGGTCCACCCAGGGCCCTACCTAGCCTTGCCTTCATTCCTCCCGACCCTCCACACCTCACAGCAAAGTCCACCCTTCTACCTTTCAAGGGGTGGATCTGCTGCAGGCCAGGCCCTGGGGTCAGAAGCCCAACCTGGCATGTTGCCAAGCTCAGGGCAGGCCTGTCCCCAGAACTTCCTGCTGTGACTTATTCCCTGAGCACAGTCCTCCGTTGCCAAGGCTGCAGGTGCCACCCTCTGACGGGCTCACCCTGGGTTACAGCATGCCAAAGAAAGGGCCCTGACTGCGGAGTCACTCCCTTTGGGATACCTGACACCATCTGGGGCAGTCCGGCCCTTCTGAGAGTAACTTCCAGGACATTGTGGTGAGGCCAGGCACTTTCCAACCCCGATGCTTCTGTACACATTTCCATTAAATAATTAACTAGCTTGTCCCTTCGTTCTTTCGCATAGCACTCTTTACTGACACATCTCTGTATCTGGATGGGACACAATCTTCAGATAAGGGGCCAAGCCCCAGGAGCTGCAGGCCAGTTAAATGAAAGCGAGGCCCCCCAGGCCACACCTTGGCCTGGGCCATAGTCAGGCCCTCACCCTTCCTGCTCGGTCCTCTGGGAAGTCGTCTCCCTGAGCCTCAGCAACCTCACCTGTGCCATGGGGCAATGCGCCCTACAACATGGGCTACTGAAGGTATCAGGATGAGCACTGGCCCTGGTTACTACACCAAAGGGCTCCGCAGGCCTGTTTGCCCAGGGGAAGGGCTCCGTGATGGGACCAGCCTGTGCGTCCTTTCCGTCTCTCAGCCTCTCGTTCCTGCTCCATCATACTAGATGTGGTTACTTAAGAAAATGTCAACCCAGTGCAATGTGTGGCCTGTCTGGACCCTGATTCACGCAAACCAACCACAATGAGGCATTTAAGAGGCAATCAGTGATGTTTTCACACGAAGTGGGAATCAGGTGACACAGGAGCTATTGTCGACGCTGTGATCCCAGAAGTGTGATGATGTCAGAAATGTTACAATTTTTTTAGAATTGCGTATATTTTAGAATGAAGTTTGTGGGGTAAAATGACAAAATGTTCAGGATTTGCTTTAAAATAGTTTGGGGGATGCGGAGGGGATGGATGAAGCAAGAGTGGCAAAGTCTTGAAAATTCTAGAACCTGGGTATAGAAGAGTTCATTATAGTGTTTTTAATTTACTTTCGTGCTTGACATTTTTTTCATAATTATAAAAAAGAACTAGGTCACAGTCTAGTTCTTTTTTATAAAAGAACTGTAGCTTGCAAACCAGCAACATCGGCACCACCTGGGATGGGAGCAGGGATGCCAGAATCAGCAAATAAAAATACAGGATGCCCAGGAATATTTGAGTTTCAGGGAAACAACAAATTTTATTTTTAGTGTTCATATGTCCTATGCAATATTTTACTTACACTAGGAAACTCTAGGTGAAAAGAGCTTAGCAGTTTCTTATAAAACTAAGCATGTTTTACAACCCAGTGACTGCACTGCTGGGCATTTATCCCACAGAAACGGAGACTTAATTTACGTTCACACAAAAAAACCTGTATGCCAACGTTTATAGTAAGTTTATTCATAACAGCCCCACACTGGAAACAATCCAAATGGCCTTTGACAGGTGAATGGTTAAACAAACAGTGGTGCATTCATACCACAGAATACTACTCAGCAATAAAAAAAATTTAAAAAAGAAAGAAAAGCTATTGCTACACAGAGCAACTCGGATGGATCTTTTATGCTGAGTGAAAAAAATCAAGCCCAAAAGACTACATACTATATGGTTCCATTCATATGACATTCTTAAAATGGCAAAAGTATAGAAACAGAGAACAGATTAGTGGGTGTCAAGGGTTAAGATGACAGTGGGAGTGAGGGAAGTGGGTGTGGCTCTAAAAGGGCACCATGGGAGATCTCTGTGATGCTGGCAACGTTCTGTATCTTGACTGTATCAATGTCAATATCCTGATTTTGATATGGTACTTGGGTACTAGGGTACTCTGGTACTCGGATACTCTGGTCTTATAAGTTGTTACTATTGAGGGCAATTGGGTGCTCTGTATTATGTCTTACAACTGCATGTAGATCTATCATAATCTCCAAACAAAAAAATTTAATTAAAAAGAAAAATAATAAGCAAAACAAAGTTATTTGATGTTTATCTGAGATTCAAATTTACCTGGGCATCTGATATTTTACCAGGCACCTCTGGAACTTGTTGGAATGCAGACTCTCTAGCCCTACTTGAGACCCACTGAATCAGGATCTGCATTGTGACACTCAGGTATGAGCTCTGACTAGTGGCGTCTCACTCCTGTTGTGCCTGGAATCCTAGGAGTCTGTGACAGTAGCAATTAGCATGTGCCCTCAAGCTATTTATGATACTATTTCAAAAAGCCCAAAGGGACTTGTACATTTTACCTAAGATCAGGTTGCACAGGGCCACTAACTTTCAACCCTCCAGTGGCTTACCCCCTGGACTCAGAAGAGAGCAAGACTCCTGCCCTGGCCTTTGGGGCCTTGACAGTCCCAGCCCTGTTCCCCTCTCTGATCACCTCCCACTGCTTTTGCACCTATGACGATGCACCAATTTGTGTGCCAAACACACCAAACCTATTTCCACCTCAGGGCCTTTGCACTTGCTATTCATTCGGCCAGAACACTCTGCCTCTAGAGCTTCAAGTGGCTCTCTGCTCAAAAGCTGCCTGCCCTGATCCTCCTATCTACTTACTTACGCATCCCTTAAACTATAGTTTAATTTAGTCTGTTGTTAACTTTTGGTAAATAAAACGAGACAGTATGGAATGTATTTGGTTTCTTTCTCTCACTCTTGTCTTTAAGATTCACCCATGTTGTAGTATTTGTTTGTTTATACTTGGCTCCTTTTCATGAATGTGTATTTTCCACACTATGGCTATACCATAATTGATTCAATTCTCGGACATTTTGGTTTTTGCCATTTTGTGATAATACACACAATGCTCCTCTGGACGTGCTCGTATTTGTGTTCTGTGCACACAAGCACACGTTTCTGCATGGTATATACCTAGGAGTGGAATCTCTGGGTCATAGGGTATGTGTATTTTCCTCTTTAATAGAAACTGTCTGATGAAGTGTATGATGGTAATTTCAATATATTTACCATAAGAACTTTCAAAAAAAAAAAAAGAAACTGTCACACTTTGTTCCAAAACACGTGTGCCAGTTTACCCTGCTACAGGAGTTTACACTGCTCCACAGCCTCGCCATCACTTACTATTGTTAGGTTTGGCCAGTCTGGTGGTTGTAGTGGTGTCTATCTCACAGTGGCTTACTAATGAGGCTGATTAACTTTTTCAAATTTTAGTAACCATTTGGATTTTCTCTGCTATGAGATACCTGTTCAGGGTTTGTTTTGTCCTAGTCCATTTTATAAATTCAGGAAGTGAACTCTTTGCCATGTTTATTGTGCAAATATCCTTTCTCACTCTGGCTTGCCTTTGCCTTCTGCTGTTTTATTTTAAGATATTTTTATTACGCAATTTAAAAAATAGCGACAGGACATTCAGGCTTTCTATTTCTATTGGAATCAGTACCGATAAGTTATATATTTTTATAGGAAAGTGACCATATTGTTAATGTTTTCAAATATATTGTCATAAAATTGCCCATATTAGTGTCATGTTTTTTAGCTCTGCTGTCATATTGCCTTTTTTGTTCCTGGTGTTACTTGCACCTTTTCTCTTTTATTCTTGACCACCTGTCCAGAAGTTTGTCTATCATTCTTTTTTCTAGGAACAAACTTTTGGCTCCTTTGACCCTCTTTAATGTCTGTTTGTATTCTCTTTCACTGATTTCTGCTTTTTATTATCTCCTTTCTCAAACTTTCTGTGGTTTACTCTGTTGTTCTTTTTCTAACTTCTCAGGTGGAACATTTTCAGCCCTTCTTCCTTTCTAAGCATTAGTGCTACACGTTTGCCTTGAAGCACCACTTTCTCTGCATCCCGTAAGTTTGGAGATGTATTTCATTATCACTCAGTTTTAAGTAGTTTTACATTTCCATTTTGATCTCTTCTTTGACCTGCAAGTTATTTAGAAATGTGTCTTTAAATTTCCAAATAAATGGGAATTTAAAATGTATCTTTTGTTATTGATTTCTAAGTCAATTCCAATGGGATCAGAAAACGTGGTCTATGAGATTCCAATTTGTGTTTATGATTTTAACTTCTGCAGTTTTTTTTGGGGGGTGGTGTCTAAGTCTGTTGTTTCTTATTCGTGGTGGCTGACATGCTGGGTGATCTCAGATTATGAATTTTCCTGATCTTAATCTGTGGGGCTCCCGTCACCTTGGGAAAGCTTTCCTCTGGAGAGACTGTGTCTCTGCTTCCGCTGCGAAACCAGAGGCGCTACCAACCCAGGATCTCTCTAGACCCTTCGGAGGGTCTACCTTAGGGCAGAGAGTCAGGTTCCTGGAAAGATCTGCTAGTAGGTTAATCTATATGAAACTGCCATTTTGGGGGTCGAAACTGTTAAATATCAGCAAATGCATATGGTTCAACCTACACTGTCAACATCTGCCCACAGGACAAATTCTTCCTGTTAACTTGCTGCTTTCCTCTCCTCCTTTGAATTTGGCTTAAGGTTTGTTTCCTTTTTGGGGGAAGGGAGGAGGCTTTGGAAATTCCCCCAATGTCTTCTGAGCCTGCAATGCATTAAAATTATATTTCACTCAGGAGTGTATTGTTTTGCAGTAAAGTGGAGGGAAGGTCCCAGGAATAGCTAGGCAACTGCTGAAATGCCAGGAGGGGTATATTTTTCCCAATGAGAAAATCAAGGCCCACAGAGGTGAAATGACTTACTCAAGGTCACACAGATGGTAATAGGCAGGTCTAGGACTTTAACCCATGTACAGTAACAGAAACCCAGGCTCTTTCTACTTTCCGTCTATCCTGAGATTCCTCCAGAGAGCTGTTTGGGCCTGGGGCTATCAGGCATCCTTACCTGGTGCAGGGGGATGACGAGGAAGGCCCCCCCACCAGCACACTCAGTCACAACTGCAATGAAGTGGGGGTTCACAGCGCAGAAGTGATTGTCATGGACGCTGTGGGTGATGGGCACCGAGTCGTAGCAGTTCTCCTTGCTGGCTGGCTTGCCAAAGACGTGGCGGAACTTGGAGCTCCGGTACTGGGGGTGCCATGACATCTGCAGAAGACAAATGGGACAAAAGGAGTGTGAGGCTCACTTCCCTGACAGAGGTGCACACGGGGATCTCACCTTGAGAATATATAAAAGGGCGTGACCAGGACAGTGACGAACTATGAAGTGCAACCAACAGGCTATCATTGCGGCTACTTCTATGGACCTGCTGAGATGTTGTGAGATGGTACATAGTTATTGCTGACCCGCTTGCTTTTCATCCCTTCAAATGTGAACACAAAACAGCAGAAAAACCAGAGTGAGACCTCACCACATACCCAATCCACCATCTCCTGCACCGCTGCCCCCTCCCAGTCCAGCCAAGTGGGTAACACTGTGCCCTCGAGAGCCAACCTGCCTGTGCTCCAGTTCCAGCTCTGCCTCTTGCCAGCTGGGCAGGCAAGTGACTTAACTCCTGAAGCCTCCATTTTCTCATCTGTAAAATGGGGACAACGGAAGTATCCTTCTCATAGACTTGTCATGAGGATTAAATTAGATGACACATTTAGATCCCTTAACAGTAATAACTATGACCACTATTATCATCCAGGCATCCTGAGCTGCCCTAGCCTTATATTTATTCACTCAATATTTATTAAGCACCGCTGTGTGACTAGGCCTTGTGCCAGGCACTGAGGTTTTGGAGAGAGTAAGCCTGAGGCCAGCCTTACAGGAATGAAGAGTCCTGTGAGTCAGGCCACTAGGGGAGTCTGGGGCCCTAGGAGCCACGGCACTATAGGTAACAATGGAGGTTTGCACATGGCAGTCAAGGAGGGCTTCCCAGAGGTGACAAGTGAGTTGTGATTTGAAGGGTGAGTAGGAGTTGGCCATGTTGGCAGGACAAGGGAGAACTTGGGGGAAGGTGTCCCAGGTAGATGGAACACTCTCACCAAAGTCCCTGAGACAGAAAGAAAAATGGACTGATTGGGCAACTGTATGTAACTTAGTATGATTAGCAAGGAGATATTAAAAAGAAAAATATATACATATATAAACATACAAATTGGGCAATGTGAGTGAAGAGAATATAAGCTGGAGGAGGGAGCAGGACCAGATGATGAATGGCCTGCAAGAGGGTCTAGGCCTCCTCTGTGGCCAAATGCATGAGACCAAGTGGCCTCCTCTTAGCCTCCCTGCTGCTCAGGTCAAAACCCTGCCCCCAGTCTCGTTGATCCCACGGGGTCCTCCCATCCATCCTCCTCGTGTAGGCCAGACAGATCCTCTGGACACCAAGCTTGGTTGTACTCCTCACCATCCCAGGCCCCATCTTACATTACCCTTTGTTGCTCCTCATTCATGGCTGCCCTACAGGTTTAAGGCCGAATTCAAGGTCTTCTGGTTGGGTCCCACCCCATATTCCAAGATTCACTTTTTCTTGCTCTTCTTCTAAGGGTACCTTCCAGATAAAGACCACCACCCAGATTCCCTTGTGTCTGCTCTCGCACTTCCAGTCTTCTGGGGCCTTTGCCCTTGCCTTTTCCTCTGCTAGCTTTCCCGTCCCAGCTTCCATTGCCTGTACCCATCTCCACAATTCCAAGTCTCCCCTCCTCAGCTCCCAAGCCCCCTGCTCCAGAGTCTTCCTTGATGCCCTGAGTGGCAGAGCTCTTGCTGTGTCCTCTGCTCTCCACAGCTGTCTCTCCTCCCTGTCCTTAGGTCCCTGATGCTGTCTGCCCTGATTTGGAGTTTGGTGTCAGTTCTTATCTTCCCTACCAGATCGCAGGTGCCTCAGAAAAAGGCCTGGGGCTCTGCTGCAGGAGTGTCCAGCACAGTGTCCACCACAGGCCCCAGGAACTTCCCAGGGGAAGGCATGTTTGGCTGGACACCCACACCATCAGGACAAAGAAGGTGCTTGCCCAGCTTGGGTGGCCAGCCTGAGGGTCTTCTCTGTGCTCAGTTAAAATGCACAAGATTAGACTGTTGACCTCAGGAAGCCAATGGTGATCAAGGGCCTGACCCATGAGCCAAGCCCTTAGAGGTGGCCCACTGGCCTCATGGGGGCAGGTCTGTCCTGTGAGACTCAGACATTTCCACTCTCTCTTTGGGAGTTTTGCCGAAAACCCTGACTACATTTGCCAGAGCTACAGGAAGCAGCACAGAATGCCGGGACTGACTAACCAATGCCCATCTGATCCCAGAAAGGATGTAAGAAGCCTTATAGAAATAAAGAACACAAGATACAAGGAAATGGAAAAGCCACGGCAAGGAAGTGGGGAGAGAGGGAAAATAAAGGCAAACACCGTGATCACCTGAAATGCAGGGGTAGGTAAGTTAACGCATGTGTGCTGCCAGGTGCCAAACACAGAGGAGGTGGCTTCCTAGTGGCCAATTCAATAAGGGAAACAATCAGAAAAGGATTTAGTCAGTGTAAGAGAAAAGCCACAACCTGACAAGGAGCAGCACGGCTTTTCTCTGTACTGGGTCTTGCAAGAAATGGTTGCTGGGGGTCCTGTCAGAAAGGAATAGCAAGGACAAAGGCACCCCTAGGGCTTTGTCAATTAGGTGGTAGCTGAGACGCTGCCTTGGACCCAGGCTGGAAAAGTAGGGGGAAGTTCGCAGGCTCAGCTCCAGGTCCCCCACCCCTGCAGCAGCACACCCAGCAGCAGCAAGGTAGGGTTACAGGGGCACTTGTCTGTGGCAGACGGCAGTGCTCACAAGACATTCCATCGCTCCCCTCACATGCCAGCCTCCTTGCAGTTTGGCAGCCATGGATCAGTTCTAGCCAATGGATCACGGGCAGAAGTGCCGTGTGCCACTTCCAGGCTGAATAGGTAAGGCCTGCCTGTGACCCTCTAGAACTCTCGTCCTCGGTGGAAGAGATGAGAAGGCCGTATGATCTAGATGGCGCAGCTTCCATCATCCTTGGTCCCCAAGGGATTGTATGGAACAGAGCACCTCCCCCAGCCTACTCATGCAGGACACACAGTGTGACGAAGAAATAAACGTGCAGAGTGAACCACTGAGATAGTGGGGTTATTTGTCACCGAGCATAGCCTACCCGTCCTGACTAACACACTGCCCCACACAGGCCCAACCAATGGTACTTGGCAAACAGCTGCCTATGGTTGGGGTGGCCAGAGCACAGAGGCCTGCAGGGAAGAGGTGGGTGAGGGGCAGGACTCAGATCACCTCAGGAGCCATGTTAAAGAAACTGGACTCTGAGGGCAACAGAGAGCTGCTGCAGGGATTAGAGCAGGGGAGTGAGAGGACCGTTTTCATTTGTAGGTGGTGTCCTCTGACTACTGAGAGGAAGAAAGGGTGGCACAGGTGAGAAGCGATGGTCACCTGGGCTGAAGTAGGGCAGAGGGGATGGAGAAGAGGGGACATGTTGGTGAAATACCAAGGAGAGGGGACCAACCAGCCTTCATGCTCGAGTGCCCGTGGCAGGCTGTGGGGCATGGGGGCAGGTCATGGCTGCTGAAATCAACAGGACCTGACAATCATCAACAGTCCTGGCCCGTCTGGCTACTCCCGGAGCTCTCCCTTCACAGCCTGGGGCTTGGCCCCACACCTGTGGGGCAGCTCTCTGCCCAGGGTCAAGGTCAGGGTCAGGGGCTGCAAGAGGCCTGGGTAACGACTCCTTGAGCTCACAGTCACCTCCATGGCAATAACAACTCAGTTTTTGGATAGTTGCTACATGCCAGGCGCCATTCCAAGTGTTTCCCCTGTATGAACTGAACAGGTAGGTGTTGCCTTGCTCCCCATTACAGATGCAGGGGTTGAGGCAGAGAAGTGAAGTAACCCACCCAAGGTCACACAGCTGTAAGAGGTAGAATTGGAAGCCGAACCCAGTTCTATTTCCCAATCCAGCTCCAAGTTCTTGCAAATCATGACTATGATGACAAAAGCTCTTTCACCCCCACTTCACCCTGAAACCCCATCGCCATTATCACCTCCACTTTATAGAAAAGGAAAACAAGGCTCAGGAAACTAAGTGGACACGCTTTAGAGAGGGGGTTGTTGGCCTTCACGGATGCAGCCAGCTGGCCTTGAAGCAGCGTGAACATCAGTGACCATCTGCCCTACTGCCCCAGCCTCCTTTCCACACTCTCCCTCACCCCTCCCAGCACCTTATCTACATTATCTTCACTGCCAAGATTCTTCCAGACCTATTGCCATGGAGGGAAACTTACAGAAGTGGGGGGTGGGGCAGCACCAAGCCAGGCGGGCCACCTCTTCCTTTGCCCGTGGTATGGGAGTGTGTATCTATCTATCTATCTATCTATCTATCTATCTATCTATCTATATAATATATGCAGGGGAAGTTTGTATAATTGTGTATGCACTGGGTGTGCAAGTCTGTGCACGAGCACTGCATTCACCAGGATGATCACATGTACCATGTACTCACTTCTGTGGTGTGCATGCATGTGTGCATCTGTGTGGGTGTTCAATTGCATCTGTGCATATACATGCACATGCATGCATGTGTATATCAATGCATGCATAAGTTCAAGGACCCGGCAATTCAGAGAACAGGAGTTTTATTTTCCCTACAAGCAGGCACTTGCCTGGAAATGCGGACCGTAGCGGGCCCTCAGCATTGCGAGGCCTCACCCACGGGCTGGGCCAGGATGGCTGATCGGAGGCCAGGATTATCCCATGCCACCTGTCCTATCCTGCCCAGTCCCATCCAGCTGGGCCCACATCAAAGCCACAGCAGGCCTTCTCAGGCATGGCACAAAGCAGGGGTGGCATTGATTCTGCTGCCGCTGTCCTATGCATGCTTGGTGGCCCTGATGCCAAGGGATTAGGCTCTGTGGGCTGTGAATTCCACCCGCTCCCCTCCCGCCCCCCGCCACTCCCCCAAAAAAAGGATTTAGTCATCTCTGGGTTTAACATTCCATTGATTTGATTTCTTAACACCTGACAGTGGAATGGCTTGCTGCCTGTCCCATCCCATACAACTCTCCGGGGGACTGTTGAACCTATTTGGTGGAGAGGAAGCAACTTGACCAAGATCAAATGAGTAGGAACAGTGCAGACGGGAGGCAGAAGCCAAGCCCTGTGCAGGGGCTCCTTTTCCTGCCACGTGCTCCTCTTGACAGGTGAGAGAGTCAGACAGACAGACACAGGCTTTCCTGCCTACCCCCCCCCCCCCAGGCCTGTCTTCCCAGCACTTAGTCACTGCAGGACAAGGGTTAGCTGCAGGGTGTTAGAAACAGACTCCAAATATTGGGTGTGGTACAAACCAGCATAATAGATTACTCATTAATTGTGCTGTTTCTGGCCTCACAGGGAAAGAATGAAGTTACCTGATTTGGTCTTGAATTGTCCGGGATGGATAGGAGTCTGGCGCTGCCCGTTACCATTGTCCCTTTGTAAGTTTGTGGTTCCACATCTAATACTGGAGTTCTGTTTTATTTTTTTCTCTTAAAATCTGACCTTGTGGTCAAGTGAACTAGTCCCATACGTGCCCCGTGAGAGGGTCCGAACCACCACACTTAAGTCAGCCGCAGTTAACAGAGGGAGATTAGAACCACAAGTTTCCAAGTTTTAAAAATATAAAAAACTATTACTGTAAGAGTAAGGAACACTCTATTTGAAGGTGATCTACAAAGATCAATAATTAACACAATAAACTATGGGCAGGTCCCTCACCTTGACTCCAACCCTTGACTCACTATCATCCACCATAGAGTTTATACTGATCCTGGCCTTGGTCCCAAACTTGGCTGTAAAAGCTCCTTCCTAAGTCATCCTGAATGCAGGCAGCGGGTGGGATATCTGCATCAGGAAGCCAAGGCCCACTTAAGGTCCAGGCTGCCCTGCAATCAGCGCAGGTCTCTGCTTAACCAGCCATTTCCCACGAAGCTTTCCTTTCTCACCAGGCAGAGAGAAGAAACCATACATAGGTCTCAGCTGCTTCTCCCTACTGATACTTTAATCCACAGTTGTTTCTGTTCACCTGAGGTTAGGCCCTGGTTTAGCTGTCACTTCTTGGCACAAGGTGTCTCTATTTTTGCCTTCCACAGGCCAGCAACAGGGTCTGGGGTGACACGGTGGGACCAGGGGACCTGGTACCTTGGGGTCTCACCCCACAGGCTTAGTTTTCTTCCCTCTTTGAAAGTAAGTAGAGGCCTTGTTGCTCTCCATGGAAGTAGGGGGACCCACTTTCCTGGTTTGCCTGGGATTGGGGAGGGTATTCCAGGGTGCAGGACTTTCAGTGCTAAAATTGGGCAAGTCCCAAGCAAACAGGGACAAGTTGCACAGCCTACTACCTACCACAGAGGTCCTCAAAAAACCTTTATCTGATTTACGTGCAATGATTCTATTTTAAGTCACTAGTAACCCTGACTCTTGACAACTTGCTTGTGAAAGAGAAGGCTCTAGAACTGACTTCTTAAAGAGCCCAACATGCTGAACCAGAGAATAGAGAATTTCAAAGCAGAAAAATCCCAGAAGGTTTGTAAAGAGAGGTGAATGTGATTTAACTCAATCACCAACCTTCACCACCGTTAGCTGAGTGCTTATTCTGTGCCAGGCCCTGTGATGGCAGGCGCAGGGCAGCCAAAGATGAATAATTCAGCCACTGCTCTCCACTTGTTTACACTTCTCGGGGAAGAGCAGTGGCCAAGAGCAGGACAAGATGAGATGCCATGATCTTGGTGGTATGCTAAAGCATAGGGCAGTGGTTTGCAACTTTGAATGCACATTAGAATCATTTAAATCAGGTCACTGGATGTGGGACCCAGGCAGCAGCTGTGTCCACCATGGGAGCTTCTAGTCACACATGGCTTCTAAAGTAAAGTTAAAATGAAATAAAATGTAAAATTCAGCTCCTCAGTTGCACTGACAACATTTCAAGTGCTCAGTAGCCACGTGTGGCTACCAGGTATCCAACTAAACAGTATGATTATAGAAGATATCCATCATACCTGTACGGCTTGGGGCAAGTTACTTAATATGTCTATTTCATCACCAGGAAAATCAGGCATTGTAACAAACAAATAACATATACATTGATTACTATGTGTGAAGAATGTTCCATGTACTAACTCAACCCTCACATCAATCCCATAAATACTATTAACACCCCATTTTTACAGATGAGGGAACTGCGGCACAGAGTGGTTAAGTAACTTGTCCAAAATCACACAGCTAATAGGCAGGCAGCTGAGCTGGAATTTGAAGCCAAGCTGTCCAGCCCCAGGTCCACACTTTCTCACAGGGCTGCCCTGCCAATTAAATGAGATAATCCACACAGCACATGGAGCAATGCTGGGTGAATACTTAGTTTTCAACAAATGTTTGCTATTAAGACTGTGGTCCCAATATTTACAGGACACTAAGATTTGATTTAGTATATGACAGGTACGTGCTGAGGGCCCAACATTTGGGGGATCTGAGTAAAAAAATCCCAAACCAGAAAGTGGAAAGCAGCCCTCTAGGAACAAAGTCCTGAGCCCTGGTGCTCACGACGTTGATGGAGGGAACAGACAAGCAAAGTGAAAAGCTAACAATCCCTGTTGCTCAAGAAGAACCCGAAGAGCGTATATTTGTGCATCTTTCCAGCAGGGCTGTCCGGGTGGAGGCCAGCAGCCAAGCTTAGCCTTGTGCTCAGGGGACTGGGGCCCTTGGCGGGGCAAGGGGGCTTAGCACAACTCCACCTCGAATGCTCCCATCACATCAGCAGTGGAGGCAGAGGCACTCTGAAGCCACGTGGTAAAAACAGTCCTGTCTCCAGGTTCTCTCTGCCCCAGTATCCTCCCGCCCCCACCACATCTCCCCTCCTCCAGCCCTCTGGTCCTGCTGGTTCAGCACAGATGACTCTCCACAGGCCCACAGGAAATACAGATTGAGTCAGAGAGAGGGCCAAGAAAATGCCTTTCCTCCTGATGAGATTAGGCCTGAGGGAGCGCCTCCTCCTGACGTCTGACACTGTCCAGAGCCTGGTCAGTCACTGGGCCCTGGAGTGAAGAACACCTCCTGAGACGGCCCAGCCTCGCTGCCCCATGGGCCCCACCTGTTCTCTACGCTTCCCTCAAGCTGTGCAAGGCCTGGGTAGCCTTTTCTCTCAGTGACTCCATTGTTCTCCGGTCCCAGCCCAGGCTCCTATCCTGTCCCACCCTGACCTTGTCATTTTCCTTAAGATCTGCCCCAGGTCACATCTGTCCTCAGGAGCAAGTCCTCCGCTGGACTTGGGTTAAGGACCCGAGCATTCCCCGCGACTGCCTTTTCCTCATCTCCATAGATCTGCCCCTTGAGTCCAGCTGGTTTATCTGCTCTCCCCTCAAAGCAGCTTATTCTCCAGACACCCCATCTTTTCTCACGCCCCTTCTCTCTGCCTCGATCCAAGTCAGCCCAGATGAATCCATGGTTGGCACTTAGTTGGGTTCCTAGGCTCCTCCTTTCGCTCCACCTTCCTGAGCCCAGTTCAAATAGAACCACCTCCAGGGGGCTTCTCTCCCCTGTCCCTTCCCAGCCTGGACAGTCTCTCTATCCCATGAGGTAGCCCAGGGCAGGGGGAGACGAGGTATCGTGTTCAAATCCTGGGCACTCATTTGTCTCTGGGCCTCAGCATCCTCATCTGTAAGTGGTACCCTAATATCTACCTCACGGGGTCTTGCCAAGGATTAAATGAGATAACATGTAAAACACCTTGCATGTGCCTGGTATAAATAGGAGCTCAACTGATGGAGGCTACCTTCCCTTCCTCCTATCCTGCTCCCTATGTTTCTTCCTTCTTTCATCTATCCATCCATCCATCCATCCATCCATCCATCCATCCATCCATCCATCCATCATCCCATCCATCTACCCACCCATCCATCTATCCATCAAACTGTCAACACCAAATGGCCCTCCACTTCTGCTTTGCCCACCCACAGGCCAGATCCCACAGGCAGGCACCCAAGGGGAGACCGATCTGGCTCCTGATTGAGCTCTCACGAGCACCGCCAACCTTTTCTGACCCCCTCTGGACATTAGGAGCGGGGGGCCTGGGCCTGTCCTTCCACAGCAGGTGTGCTGGTCAGGTTGGAGAGTCCTAATTCTGATGCCCATTTGTTCATGACTTTGGCCAAATCTTGTCCCCTCTTGGGTTTTGATTTCCCGCCCCCATAGGAAGGTAATGCCTCTGCCCTACCCACCTGTTAGGACGATCCTCTGAGGGCTCTGCAGCCCACACACACCGGACCCCGGGAGCTGTGAGGGCGGTGAAGCTGTCTGCCTGGCAGCTGCTCCAGTCCTCGAAGGGCTGGTGCCCTTCCTGCCTTGACCTCTGGAGACACAGAACAGGGCTTCTTCCTGTTTCTTCCCCCACATCAGGCCCTGACCAAAACTCCATATAGATTTATTGCCCCACAGTCCTCTTATCTGGGAGTTTCGATAGATAAAGCTCACCTGGGACTTTCTAAAGACACCTCCAGGAGGCCGAGGAACAGGAGGCCCCACTTCCTGCTCACTGTCCACTCCCTGGCGGACATTCTGGATCTGTCTTTGAGCAGAGAGGGACACTGAGGTCCAGAGAGGGAGAGTGCCTTGCTCAGGGTCCCACAGCAAGTCGGAGGCAGGACAGAAACTCTCTAGCCCCCATCTTGGGATGGGCATCACGCCAGGTCTGCATTCTGTTGTCAGCAGGTACCTGGCTCAGACTCAAAATCAGCTATCACCCAGCCCTATAGTAAGGGACCTGGGGCCAGAGTGAGTTCAACCAGCATCATCAGGGTCCTCCCGGAGCCTGGCCTGTGCTGAATGCCATGGGGGAGAGCCAGTGATGACACTGACAGGGGCCTCTGCCTCCCAGGAGCTCAGATGGTAGGGAGAGGTGGACATGTAACCAGCAAGCACAATTCGGGGCAAATAGGCCAAACGGGCTGCAGCAGGGAGATGGAAATCCGGGGAGTCGGTGAGGGCTACAGGGGAGATTTTTTAAGCTAAACCTTAAAGGCCAAGTAGAGCAAGCCCAGAAGAATAGAGGGAAGCTACTCCAGGTAGAAGGCACCGTGCTCAGTGACACCTGGCTTGGTCACACCTGGCAGCACCTTAGCATAGGAAGGAGCGCTGAGGGGAAGAGAAGGGTGTGTAGAATGGGCCAGGGAAGCAAAAGGCACACCCAGGAAATCAAAAGGGTCTGGCTTGGCTGGAGTCTGCGCAAATGAAGGACGCAATGAGACCCGTGGCTAGAGAGGTGGCTCGGCAAGGTTCTGAGTGCCAGCTGTGGAGCTGGCACTTGAGACCACAGGAGGCACCACATGTAATAGGGAGGTGACTTGGCCAGAGCTGAAGCAGCTTTAGCCCCTGCAGTTAGGCAGTTTGAACATTTGCCTTGGGAAAGTATTTTCTTTCCTCACCTTTGGGCTTAAGGAAGAAATAAGTGGGTTTCATTTCCTGCCCAGTTCCCAAGGGCTAGAGGGGCTGCAGAGCATGGTGAGGAGGAGGGAGGGAGATTCGGAGGCCTTCCTTGTTTCCACTCAGGAGGACAAGAGTGTGGTCGGTGATGGAGGAGCATACGGACCTGGTGGGTGTGCCGACCAGAAGTCAAGGCCTGATCTGCCTCCACAGAGCTCAGCTCTTCGAAAGAGCCAGTGAAGCGAGTGGGGAGGCCAGACCTATAGGCCACATCTCAGCAGCTGGGGTTGCTACATCAGAAAATAGTTGCCTTTCCTTCTTCAACCCATTCCGTTTGGTAAGAGTCCCCGGATATGACTGAGGCCTGCCTGCTCCTGTACATGCCTGGGCAGCCCGACATCCCGCTTCCTAGCTCAGCCGCACACGCAGGAGGGTGATGGGAAATTCCTTCCTGCTTCTCCCTCACCCACTTATTAACATGAAGATAAACACCACTGCCCAGCCTTCATCAATTCCCCAGGTAGCGTCTGCAGCAGCTGCCAGGAGAGGATGGTGAGGCCACCTTCTCCCCATTTCCGGCCTCCTTGAGCTCTGCCCAAACCGTTCAGGCTGGCTGCAGGCCAGGGAGGGCAGGAGGCCCAGCTGAGGACGAAAAGTAGAGAGAAGATGTCAGGGCCCCAGGAGGCATTTCCGCCCCAAGACTGACTCTGCTAGGTCTGGTGACGGCGTCCCCTTTACATTTTGCATGAAGCTTTCCAACAGTGGGTCTCAAACTTGAGAGTGCACCAGTCAACCGGGAGGCTGATTAACACCCAGATTGCTGGGCCCATCCTAGAGTTTCTGATTCAGCAAGTCTGGGGTGGAGTCTGAGAATCTGCATTTCTAGCAAGTTCCCAGGTGATGACGATGTAGCTGGTCCAGGGAGTATGCTTTGAGAACCACCACTCTGTCATTTACAGAGTCCTTCCCATTCACTGTTCAATTTACTCCTCACATCCACCTTGGAGTGGGGAGAATTATCCCCATTTCATGGATGCAACAAGCTGCGCTCAGCTCAGAGCAGTGGAGTCACTTTTCTGAGGTTATGGAACTAGAAGGCAGCAGGAGCCTGTCCTCCAAAGGCTCCCAACCATTTCCTACCTTGGCCCACTTGGGGCTGTGATCCTTGTCTTTCTAGCTCTCAAATATTCTTAATATATAAGTGTGGGCTCATCACTCAAGAACCAGGCAGGGGCTGCCTGAGTGGCTCAGTTGGTTGAGTTGGCTTAAGAGCGCGAGCTCTGAGCAACAGGGCCGCCAGTTTGATTCCCACATGGGCCAGTGACGCTACGCCCAAGCTGAGCTGTCACTGAGCTGCCAACAGGTGGCAGGATGGCTCAGCTGGTGAGAGCACATGCTCCTAACAACAAGACTGCCTGTTGGATGGTGGGCTACACCCGCCCGCAACTAAGACTGAACTCGGCACCTTGAGCTGAGCTGCCGCCTGGATGGCTCAATGGATAGAGCGTGTGCTCTTAACAACAAGGCTGCCGGTTTGACTCCACATGGGATGGTGGCTATGCCCACCCACAACTAAGATTATAACACAGCACCTTGAGCTTAGAGGCTACAAGCTGCTGATGGGCAGCCAGATGGCAACTGGTGCCCTCCACAACTAAGACTGAAGAACAACAACTTGGCTGGTCCCCCTCCCCAATTCCCCAACATGGTTCCCCTCCCCCAATTCCCCAATTGAAAAAAAAAAGAACCAGGCAGGTGTTCCTATGACAGCCTCGCCATCAGAATAGCAGGTACCACGGGCAGGTGGCCAAGATATGGGCTTCAGAGTCAGAGATCCAGCTGCGAACCCAGAGCACCTTCTCTAAGTCTCAGTACCACAGGGGCACCTACCTCTGGCCGGGTTGCTGTGAGATGGGGCAAAGGCTGAATAGAGAGCATTTAGCCTTGGCACACAGTGAGTCCTCAAAAAATGTGAGCAACTAGTGGGTCCAGGAAAGTGTCAGCGAGGGATTTGGGGAAAGATAATAAACCTCTCGGTACCTCAGTCCCCTCATCTGTAAACTGGGGTCAATAACAGAACCTAACTTACAGGGGAATTGTAAGGATTCAATGAGTTTATTCATTTAAAATTCTGTAGAGCTGTGCCTGGCATGGGGAAAGGTCCCACGTCAGGTTCTTTTTGTCAAGCATGATATTTTAGCATTGAACACACACTCTTCATCAATACATGTAAGCAAAACCATTAAAGAATAGAGTAGGCTACTGTGAAATCAAAATTTAAAAATCATGGTGGTGATGGTTGCGCAACAGTGCAAATGTACCTCCTGTCACCGAACTATAGTTGACCCTTGAACAATGTGGGGATTAGGGGCATCAACACCAGTGCAGTTGAAAATCCACATATAACATGACTCCCCCAAAACTTAAGTAGTCCCTTGGTATCCATGGGGAATTGGTTCCAGGACCCCTCCGGGTAGAGGGTGCGGGGAGAAGGTTGGTGCCCCCCAAATGCTCACCCTTTCACTCCTGGCTAGTCAGAGCCTTCTCTGCCTAGGCCTCTGGTGGAAGGGGCCCGTGGGGTGACAATCCTCACCACCCCCGGGGACGCCTTCAGGACGGCCTCAATGACCCACTCCCAGGCAGAGGGCTGGCTCTTCCCATCGACTTCCCTCTGGCTTGCTGTCCCTCTGTGGGGCTGGTTCCAGCTTCCTCTCATGAAAGAAGGTCCCTTTGAGGAAGTAATGCCCTCAATAACCAGCACGTTAAACCACCAGGCTTTAGCTGGGAGCCCTGCTCTGTAGACAGAAAGTGCACAGATATTCTGAGACCGGGGGTCTGCTCTGCCTTCATTTGCTGTGTGACCCTGCTCAAGTCATTGTCCTTCTCTGGGCTCCAGCGCCCCATCCATAAAATGGGACTGTGCATCCCTGCCTGCCATCCTCCTGAAGCTTTAGGCTCTGAAGGGAGAATAGAGGCAGAGGTGCCTTGCTTCTTTATTGCATGATATGACCACATCGAGAGGCAGAATGGCAGTGCTTACAGGCATGGTCAGGGGCCTGCCTGCTGGGCTCAAACATGAGCCCCACCACACACCAGCCATAAGCTCTTGGACAGTTCAGTCAACCTCTCTAGGTCTCAGGTTTTCTCATCTGTAAAATGGGATGGTAATAGTAAATGAGTTCATACATGACAAGCGCTTACAACACGGCCTGGCATACGGTAAACTCAAGATAAATTCAAAATAAGTGTAATGGTAACGTCTATTGATCACTCACTGTGCGTAGGCACTTTTCTAAACTATTTACCTGTATTAATGGATTTAAATGAACATTTAGCAAAAATGAATAAGGACTTTGAACAGAGCTTACAGATTAAACCAGAAGCACAAAGTGTCCATGTTCCTTTCTTTCTACTCAAAGTGGCCATACCTAAAAATCTAAAGACTTGGGGTGCGGCTGGGTGGCCATTTTTGCTGGGAGGCACCCAAACCCCCTTAACTGGATAGAAACAGAGAAAGCCTGTGCTATTCCCCTACCACAGCCATGCTGATTTAGAATCTAAAGCTCTAATTCTTACTTAATCTAATTCTTAGCCAGACTCCCACTCTCAAGCGATCTTGTTCCTCTAGCAGCGGTTCTCAACCTGTGGGTTGCGACCCCTTTGGGGGTCGAACGACCCTTTCACAGGGGTCGCCTAAGACCATCGGAAAACAAAAATATATTTACATTATGATTCAGAACAGTAGCAAAATTACAGTTATAGAGTAGCAACAAAAATAACTTTATGGTTGGGGGTCACCACCACATGAGGAACTGTATTAAGGGGTCGCGGCATTAGGAAGGTTGAGAACCGCTGCCTAGAGGCAAGCAATGGATACAATATCCCAGGACCGCCTAGGCTCAGGGACCCAGGTGGGCATCCAGCCAGCACTCTGCCCTCCTTTCCACACAAATTCCATCTGAAAAGTCAGCGGGTCTCGGCTTGTACTGTTCTCGTGATGGTAAGCTTGCTCCTTCCAGGGGCAGAAGAGCCCAACTTCCTCCTCCAACTGAGAGGAAATCTGCAATTTCCCCACTGCCATGTCTCCATCCCTGGAGTCCCACCAACCACAACTGTTGGCCCACAACAGCCCTTCAGAGATCAGAGGCCGCTGACCATGTGCCCCTGGGCTGGCTCCACTCCAGGCTGAGGAGTTTCTTGCATGACTGTTTCCCATCTCCTCCCCATAATGCTCCAAGCTGTCCTCATCTCGCATTGGGTTTGGAACCCAGACCATCCTTAAACCCTCTAAATGGAGCCTGAGAACCGCTCAGTAGAGCAGGTCCCCCCCAAAGATACCAGACTTCACATCTCAGAATAGTAGCACTGGCCAGACCCTGAGCGATCATGGGTACAGGAAGGGCAACTCAGTCAGCATACCCAAGGCCACCCACACAGGACAGGACCAGGAATGGGATCCAGGTTTCTGGCCCCTCAGCCCAGGAAAGTTCTCCAAGACATGGAACAAAGTTTCCTTTGATCCTGTGCCTGGACACAGCACCAGATATTTTGTTCCTTATCTGTGTTGCCATTCTCAGAGGGACAAATTCCAAAGATGGCTGGGGAAGAAAGGCCTTCTAACTGTGAGGCCAGGGGGTCACTCACTTTACCTGGGCCCTCCTGGGGCTCAGGTCTTTGCAAGGTGGGAGGCATTTCTCCAGTGTGGTTTAGGCTGGCAAAGATGGGGCTCCCTGGGATCAGGAGAAAACACAGACCTCAAATCCTTGCTACTAAAAAGGCCAGCAAGAGCACCAGCGGCCCCCAAGATGGAAGGGTAAATTGGGGCACGTCAACTCAAATCACATTTTCCAAGTCCCAGTTGGAGACAGAGGTGGCCTCCTGTGCTGTGGATGTGGAGGTAGCTATGGGGCCTCTGCCCTGGCAATGGGTAGAACATGGAGAGATCACACCCCTCCTTAAACAAAGTTTGATCACAAACGCGGTGGTGTGTCAGAAGTGGCAGCAACATAGAAAAGACCGTTAGAGCAGTGGGACCCAAACATTTTTGAATTATTTTCTTGTTTAGATATTATTTTTCCAGCACCTCACTTTGGAAGCCACCAGAATAGAAGATGGGGAGACTGTCAGAGAGGATTTTCAGGCTGCAAGGGACGGTAGAGGTCACCTAGTCTCACCCCCTCAGTTTGCAGGTAAGGAAACAAGAACCTGGGAAGGGATGTCACTTGTCTAAGGTGACCTGGCTGGTCAGTGGGCAGATCCCAGAGAGAATGCATAGCTCTAGTTCTTGATGCTAAAACTTGCTGCCTCCATGTCCTGGTCACAGTCTAGACCCTTACAGGCCCTCCTGCTGGGCCGTAGGCAGGTCCCTGCACCTCTTAGCTCTCTGGGGCTGCCTCTGTGAGGTCGATCACCCACTGGCTCTGAGGGTGGCTGTGGGTAGCAGGGAGATGTGCGTCTCAGCGACGGTTATAAGTGCTATCACAATGGGAGATGTGGGGCCATCAGCAGGCCACAGTTCTAGGAGTCACTCTGCTTTACTCTACAGCCTCAGTTTCCTTATCTGTGAAGTGGGTCTAATCAAATCCAGCTCTTGGGCTGTTGTTTGAGTGCCCATGAGGTCCCGTAGACATCTGTGGAGTGGGAAATAATTCCCGAGGAGCGTTATTACTGTCCTTATGCTCTGGCAGGTTCTGTTTAGCAGGAAAAGATCTGGGGTGCCCGAGGATTCTGCCTCTGACTGCTAAGGACAGCCCTGGACACTGCAGGATTTGGAGCCCCTTGTAGCCCAGCGGTCCCTAAGGTGTGCCAGCCCCTGCCTGGCATGGTGGTGGGCAGCTATGAATATGGGTCCTGGGCTTTCTGAGACGCAGGCCTGAAATCCTGCTCCTGTCTCTACAGCTCTATTCCCCCCCTGCTGGGAAGGGCAAGTGGGGGCAGTAGAGAGGTGAGCAGTCAGCCTGGTTGCAGATAATAAGGGGGTGCATTTTCTATAGAGACCTTACAAATAATAATATCAACTCAAAGTCTGACTTTTTATCATCATGATGGGCCTGCAATTCCAAACAATGTCAGTGATAAAATGCTCCTTCCTGCCAGGGCAGGCTGCTCCCACCTCCCTACCACTGGCATCTGGCCAGTACCTGATGTATTCCCCTTAGGTTGAGCCAAACCCAACTGTGTGCGCCGTATCCCAAACAGGCTCATAGGCTTCCCGTCTCCAGCGCCTTTCTCTTGCTGTTCCTTTATCAATAACTCCCTCCCACCACTCGGTATGTCCAGATCCCATGAGGCTCAGCTAAGCTGCTCCCTCTTCCAGGCAGTCTTCCCACGTGCATTCCTGTCCCCCCTCCAGCTGGCCATGATTCCCCTCCCAGACCTTCTGACTCCCAGCTCAGGCTGTAGGCTCAGCCGCGTCATGGCCTCATCTCTAAAGGCAGATTCAGGGAAGGACCCACCCTCTGAAATCCGGAACTCACAGCACGGGTAACCATACCAGCAGAGCCACTTCCCAGCTGTGTGACCTCAGACAAGTCCCACAGCCTTTCCAGCCTCACTTTCCCTCTGTACAAAGGACAGTCTCCTCTTCAAATAGCCTCCTTTCCTTGACCTTGGCCATCTCTCTTGGCTGCACCCTGCACCTTGTCATCATGTGAAAATGTTCCACCTGCTTCTAAAGTCTCTAATTCAAGCACCCGGTTACTGATCGTACCCTCCTCATCTCTAGCTTCCTGCCAGCTGTGACCAGCCCTTTGTCACCACCCTTGGTGGATCAATAAAAACAGGTTTGGGTCCAAGGAGTGAACCCTTGATCAGAGGCCCCTCTCTAAGACGTCATAACCCATTCAGTGATGCTTCAACTCTACTGCCAAGCTTGGTTCCAACTTGACTGAAAGGCCACCTCCAGGGTTGGTGTCTGGACCCTGTGCCATCCACATGCCGTGCTGCTCCTTTCTTGTTCCAGTAACCTCGGACAGCAGGCCAGCCTCTCCCTCCCTCTGCTCTTATGGGCAGTTCTTCACCCATAAGAGCTTCCATCATTGGCCTCCTCTACCTTCTCCCCACCCGTCTGCCCCCTTCTCTCTTCATTCTCTTTCCTCTTACCAGCTCCATGGTCCATCACCTCACCCTTATCAACACCCTAAAATCCTTTGCCCTGCTCACTTTTTTCCACAACAAATAGCAAAACCCCAATGCTGGATGAACCAGGGTAACTAAGCACTGGTGGGGGAAAAAAGGACAAAAACAAGGCGAGGGCAGGAGGTACCAACGGAACAAAAGCCTTTCCCACTACAGTTTGTCTCCCCCCAGCACCCCTCTTTCTGCAAGTCAGTCCTTGTGAAAGGCACTGCCAGGCAAGCCACATCCCAGGGGTCGCCCACGAGGCCCCCTTCTCCTTGTACCCACAGCCAATCCATCACTAATCTCACCCCACCTCCTAAACATCTCAAAACATCCACTTGTCTCCATTCCCACTGCTACCATCTGCCCTCACCTAGGCATTTACATAGCCTCAGACACCAACCATCTTGCCCCAGATCTTTTCAAAAGATGCAATTCTGAGCATGCTACTCCCTGGCCACTGCTCCAGGGCACAAAGGCTCTGGCCCATTCCACCTCTCCAGTCTCACCTTTCTCTCAATTCTTCAAATGACCCAGCCACTAAGTTCTCAAAGCTCCTTCCTGTCCATTATCTCCCAGCCCTCCTCCAGGCCTCCCTCATTACTCAAAGCACCGGACCCTTAATGACCAGTCCATTGGGGCAATTCTGAACTGGCATATGTTTACTCTGCAGTATGAACATTTTCATCTTTCCAAGGACCAGAATTCAGGAGCCTTTTCTTTGTGGGGCTGGATGAGGGAACAGTGGTGGAATCTAGTTAGAGTAGGGCTGAAATCCCAGCTTTACCTCTTGTCGGCTGTGTGACCTTGCAAAAGTCACTTAACCTCTCTGGGCCCCTGTTTCCTTATCCATACAAAGAGGACAAGAATATCTAGTCATGAAGTTGTTGTAAGAATTAAATGAGTGAATGTACATTAAGGGTCTAGTCTAGTGTGGGGGGCCTGTCATGTGTTATATCTCATTGATTTCAAGACACAGTTTTTTAACATTTTAACATCTTTGAAACTAGGATGCAACTCATAATCAGAGTTTGTCGGCCATTTTTTCTTTCTTAATGGATTATAAAATAATGGCACCTCTCACAACAGATGGTGCCCAGCATTCAGTGAAATACAGCAGTAGCTTAGCTTCTTTACTTCCTTTGCAAAGAGGCAGGAAGGTCTCTGAGCGTCCTGGGAATGAAAAACATGCATTGTTGAGGGAAAAGGGTCTGCTGGGGTCTGATATGATGAGCTGGAACGCCAAAGCATCAGGGACTCTGAAGGCACAAGCCCTGCTGCAGCCTGGCGGCCTCTGGCTCTTTCCCCCTGTCCTAGTCCCACCCACAGGGCGGCCGGAGGTCCAGCAGGATCCTCACCTGTCTGGCTCTGACCCTGTGCTCCTGCTGATGTAGCCTGTGGTCCCCAGCTCTGGGGGCAGGCTGATCACAATGCTGACTATGCCTGCAGCCACCTAAACCCGCCAATCTTTGTCCCAAGAGGAGAGTCCTGCCACCTCCCCAGAGACCTCTCCCCCAGTGTGGCTCCATTATCAAGCTGCCCCTGGACTTGCTATTAAGGGTTCTGGAGGGCCAGCACTGGGGATGTCACGCAGACCTCACCTAAATCCTAGGGCCATGGGTGCCTCCTTAAAGCCGCCAGCCCAGTGACGTCAGACTGGTCAGAGTTTTTACACTATCTGCATTATTATTATACTGTAACATATATTACATACAGCCGAAATTTTTATAGAAATAAAATGTCTATCGGATATATAAATTTCAAAATATAGAAGACAAAAGAAAATAAAATCCTGCCCTCTAGTGATAACCAGTTTGATGTGTCTGGATATTTTTCTATCTTTCCATGGACGTAGGCATATTCTTCTCCTATGTTCAAACCCAAACGGGCTCACTGCACACATACTGCTCTCTTCCTTGCTCCCCTAGTTAACATGACATCGCAGACCTCGCTACACTTCTGTTTCTTCTCACGGTGCTCCCCTGTCCTCCATCCCTTTACCTGGCAAGTCCTCACAGCCCCTCCAGTCAGGTCTGAGACCTGCCCTAGCACCCAGCTTCCACCAGGATGCAGCGCTCATGGCCCGATGGGTTTCTGTGGGCACTTGTTCTCCCTTCCTCACGGCAGGGCTGTGACTGGGTCATGGCTGCCTTCAGGGACCCCTCTAAGCAAAGCCACCCCCTGGCACAGAAATACTCTCGAGCTCTTAAACCAAGGGGTGGGAGGTGAATGGCGGATGTCTGTTCCTGCTGGATTTGATTTTAGGCCTTTCAAAACAGATCAAATGGTCTCCCAGACCCAGATGCTGGCCGGGTATTTCCCTAACCCCCAGGGGCTCGAGAAATCATAATAAACAATGAACAGGTGCCTGGCACTTTACAGCTTGTAAAGTGCTTCCATAATCTTTATCCAATTTTGAGCCTCATAACAACCCTATACATTAGGCTATCATCTCCGTTTTACAGGTGAAGAGACTGAGGCTCAGAGAGGTGGGGTGAGTGGCCAAATGACCCCCCTGCTTTCCTCCCCTTCAGAGTCTGGCCAACCCCAAATCGCACTAACAATCGGGTCAGGCATCACCTCCTCCAGGGAGCCTTCCCAACTCCCACCCCATCCCAGGCTGGGTCAGAGGCCCCTCCTTGAGGGTCCACAGCTCATGGGCTTCCCTATCAGAACTGGAGTCCCCCTCCCATACCAGGCTATGCGCACTTGAAGGCAGTGACGGGTCTGGCTTGTCTCCATCCATATTCCCCAAGCATAGGAAAACCTCAATAGATGGCTATTGGGATGAAGATGGTTATGATTGTTAAGGCAGGAAATAGTCTCCTCACTTTATGTATGAGGACAGCAGGGATAAAGAAGGGACTTGACTTGCCTACAGAGCACCTCAGTAGCTGAGTCAGGTCTCCCTCCTCAGAGCTGTCACTTCTTTCATTACACTGTGTCCCTTGTTGTCTGCAATCTTGGACTCCTAGCCACTGCCAGAGGTTCATTTCTGTCTCCTCTTGCACTGGCTGGGCCCCACCTAGTCCAGCCAAGTGTGAAGGGGAGTGCTGTGGGAGGGGCTCCGGCTAGGGTAGGCTCAGTACCCCAGGCTGGACCACCACCCTGGGGTAGCCTCAGGAACAGCAATAGTAGCTGGCCCTCCATTGAGCACCTCCATGTGCCACACACACCCTGTGCCAGCACTTTCCATCTCCATCTTGCCGCTGGCACCATTGTGATGCTACTCTGCAGGTGGGGAGGGAAAGACCCGCCCCAAGGCTCACCCAGGGGCTGAGCTGGGACTGGAAGGCAGGGCGGGCTGCATCTCTGGAAGTAGGCAGCCCCAGGAGTGTGCTGGCACGAGAGCCAGAAACAAATGCACAGTCAGAGTACAAGCGACAACTCTCAGGGGGTCTGCAGGCTTGGCAAGGCCCCACACTCTCCCTCCCCATCAGCTCAGGGCTGGCTGGAGATGAGACTCGGGCCCAGGGAACACAGGCGGGCCTGGCAGTCCCCAGCAACCCCTGTGGGCAGGGTCATGCCTCTTGCCAGCTCCCTGCAAGCTCCTGGCTCAAGGCCAGGCTGGAAGCAGCTGTCACATCAACGCTACACAAGTAAGTCCTCAGCTCCTGGCTACTTATTAGAAGACCTCACAATCTGCTCCCAGCTAGTTGCGAGATGCTGAGCACGGCCCTGCCTTTCACCAGGGCTCACTTTCCCTATCTGTGAAATGATACCAGAGGTGGGGTGAGTGGAAGGTGGGGGGAAGTGGGGTGTCTCAGTGCAATCCACCAATTCTGATATTGTCGGTTGGCCTACAGGCAGCATACATAGCACAGTGGTCAAGACCCTGGACACTGGAGCCAGGTGACACGTGCTCAAATGTATGACCCTGAGCAAGCTGCCCAACCTCTCTCTGGGCCTCAGTGTCCTCGTCTGTAAAATGGGGATAACAGTAGAAAAGAGACTGCAAGTAAATACACCAAAATAATTACATTGATTATCTGAGATGAAAAGAGAAGATGTGGGTAATTTATTTTCTGTCTGTTTTCCTGTCTTTTTCAGAATTCTCCATTAGCAAGTATTTATAATAGAAAAAACAAATATACTTTCTTTGTCAATTAACGTTATTGAGATATACTTTATATAAAATATAATAAAACCATTTTTAAAAATGGGAATAATAGCAATAGCTATCCTATAGATTGTTTGGAGGATTGAATGAGTTAATGTAAGCTTTGGATGGTGCCTGGTGGATTGTAAGTGCTATTGTTTGCTAAATCAATAAGCCCAAGACAGGTCTGGCTTTCTCTTCCTCTACCTGCTCACCTGGTCTGGACCTCCCACCTCGCTCCCAGCCCCCTCCATCCTCTGTCCCCATGTTCACGGCCCGGGTCCAGTCTCATCACCCCAGGCCTGGACTACTTCCACAACCTTCTCTCTGTACCCCAGAGGAAACACACTAACATTCACAGCTGGCTATGCCCCTGCCCTGTTCAAAAGCCTTCCATGGCTCCCCACTGCCCTGGACTAAAAGCCTTATCGCCTATGTGAGACATTGTTTCAGCGAGTTACTTAACCCCTCTGTAACTTTTGCTTTTTTAACTGAAAAAGAGGAATAAAAACAGTATCTCCCTCACAAACTTGAAGGAGTCCACGTAGTCTGGGCGGTGTATACGATCTGACTCATGGCCTCTCTCGCCTGTCTTCCCTTCCCTTTCCCGGCATCACTCTGTTCTAGCCTGCTCTTCCTTGAGCTCGCCAGGCATGGTCCTACCTCAGGGCTTTTGCACTGGCTGTTCCCTCCACCCGGATGGCTCCCTCCCCAGAAATCAGCCTATTTGTTCACCAGCTTATTTGTTCACCTCCTTCAAGCCTTTGCCCAAACTCACCTTCTCAATGATTCCCCAACCACCTTATTTAAAACTGCAACCCCCTCCCTTCCATTCCCCCCACACATGAGAAACATACTCCTACTTATTTGCTCCATTTCAGTTATTGCCATCTATTTTACTTATTGTTTGCCTTTTCTTCCTATTAGATTGTAAGCTTTATGGCAGATTTTTTGGTCTTTTTTTTTTTTTTTTTTTACTGTCAAGACCCTCCTCCTCAAAATACCTAGCACAATATACGGGCTTAATAACTGAACGGTTGAGCCACTAAATGAACCATGTAAAGCACTTACGACAGAATAAGGCAGGTGGTAAGTACTCAATAAATGTTAGCTATTATTCTTTTTTATTATCATTATTATTATTATTGATTTTTCAAGGTGAGGCTCCCATGACCTTTCTCCTTGACTTCTCTAAGTTTACAATCACAGTTTCCTAGTCTCCACCACACCCTGTCAGTCTCTCAATTACGGCAAGGAGCACACTGCTTTTTAATTATCTTTTTCCATTTTGGCTCAAGCAAATGAAATTGCCATTTCTTTTAAGTCAAAAGCAGCCAGATATTGGCCATTTCACACAGTTTAACCTAACATGTTTCCCATGGCAGCCTGCAGGCTCTCGGGGAGCGCATCACAAGATCTAGTACACAGTCAGTGCCCAATAAATTTTTGTCCACAGAAATGAAGTCACCTACTGCTGGCCCTTCATACCAGGTGGGGTTGCAAAGCATCTTCTATCTGTCCAAAGGAGGCAAAGCACAGACTGTAGACTTCAAATAACAGAGGATCATGCTGAATTATTTTCCAGTCCTCCTGAAAATTCTGTCTCAATATGGTAAAGAAAATAAAAACAAAAACATTCTATGCTTTAAATTAACCCAGGTTCTGGCCATTTGGAAATAACAAAGGTCTAAGGCTGAACCAAGTTTCTTTTCAGGGGAAAAAGGCTAGCTGCCTTCCTCTAAGGGGATTCATTTGGTGATAGTAGACGGAGGCTAGAACAGTCTTTGGTTATCTTTGTGTTCACTGCTCCTTCCCATAAAGGCTTCAGTTAAAAGAGATTTGCTAAGTCTAGAACATGGGTTGTCAGAGCTGAAAAACATCCAACCATCATTGAATCCACCCCACTTCACAGATGGGGAAAGTGAGGTACAGAAATGGGAAGGTCACAGAGTGGGGTAGAGGAAGAGTTCATCCTGCAATTTAAATCTGCTGACTTTAGTCTCGGGGACTTCCCTCTGGGCCACACTATTATGCTGGCCAGACTCTGGCAATGTACGCTGTCGTGCCACTGTTTTTCAAGTTGTAATTTTCACATGAAATGTTTATTAACTCTCAGATAAAACACCAAGAGCTGCTTCGCTATAAGACAACTTCTTATAAATAACGGCACTACACTCCCCACTCCTCTCCCTCCCACCCTCCCTTTTTCTCTTTCTCTCACTACTTTATGGGAAAGTCCTTAAAGTTAGAAGGCTAGGGACAAAGGACAGTTAAGATCATTTTCATGAACGTCTGTAATGAGATGCCAGGTTGCTTTACAAAATTAAATGCCACTAGAGAATCCCTACAGCCTTGCTAGCTTAGAGGTTTAACCTTTTACATTTCTTTTTGCTAATTTTATAGGAATAAATACAGAC